>NC_080091.1:20537210-20893210 GCF_950005125.1 Chionomys nivalis | reverse complement strand
CTCAGTGCCCCATTTTATAATTGGGTTGATTAGTTTGTTACAGTCTAGTTTCTTGAGTTCTTTATATATTTTGGAGATCAGAACTTTGTCAGTTGCGGGGTTGGTGAAGACCTTCTCACAGTCAGTGGGTTGCCTTTTTGTCTTAGTGACAGTGTCCTTTGCTTTACAGAAGCTTCTCAGTTTCAGGAGGTCCCATTTATTCAATGTTGCCCTTAATGTCTGTGCTGCTGGTGTTATACGTAGGAAGTGGTCTCCTGTGCCCATGTGTTGTAGAGTACTTCCCACTTTCTCTTCTATCAGGTTCAGTGTGTTCGGACTGATATTGAGGTCTTTAATCCATTTGGACTTGAGTTTTGTGCATGGTGATAGATATGGGTCTATTTTCATTCTTCTACAGATTTACATCCAGTTTTGCCAGCACAATTTGTTGAAGATGCTCTCTTTTTTCCATTGTATACTTTTAGCTCCTTTATCGAAAATCAGGTGTTCGTAGGTTTGTGGGTTAAAGTCCAGGTCTTCTATTCGATTCCATTGGTCGATTTCTCTGTTTTTATGCCAATACCAAGCTGTTTTCAATACTGTAGCTCTGTAATAGAGTTTGAAATCAGGGATGGTAATGCCTCCAGACGATTCTTTATTGTATAAAATTGTTTTGGCTATCTTGGGTTTTTTGTTTTTCTGTATAAAGTTGATTATTGTCTTCTCCAGATCTGTGAAGAATTTTGATGGGATTTTGATGGGGATTGCGTTGAATCTATAGATTGCTTTTGGTAGAATTGCCATTTTTACTATGTTGATCCTCCCAATCCAAGAGCAAGGGAGATCCTTCCATTTTCTGGTGTCCTCTTCAATTTCTTTCTTCAAAGACTTAAAGTTCTTGTCAAATAGATCTTTCACTTCCTTGGTCAGAGTTACCCCAAGATATTTTATGCTATTTGTGGCTATCGTGAAAGGTGATGCTTCTCTGATTCCCCTCTCTGCTTCCTTATCCTTAGTGTGTAGGAAGGCAACTGATTTTTTGGAGTTGATCTTGTATCCTGCCACATTACTAAAGGTGTTTATCAGCTGTAGGAGTTCTTTGGTAGAGTTTTTGGGGTCGCTTATGTACACTATCATATCATCTGCAAATAACGAAAGCTTAACTTCTTCCTTTCCAATACGAATCCCTTTGATCCCCTTATGTTGTCTTATTGCTATTGCTAGAATTTCAAGCACTATATTGAAGAGGTATGGAGAGAGTGGACATCCTTGTCGTGTTCCTGATTTTAGTGGGATGGCTTTGAGTTTTTCTCTGTTTAGTTTAATGTTAGCTGTCGGTTTGCTGTAAATAGCTTTTATTATATTTAGGTATGACCCTTGTATCCCTAATCTCTCCAAGACCTTTATCATAAAGGGGTGTTGAATTTTGTCGAATGCTTTTTCAGCATCTAATGAAATGATCATATGGTTTTTTTCTTTCAGTTTATTTATATGGTGGATTACATTGACAGATTTGCGTATGTTGAACCAGCCCTGCATGGGATGAAGTCTACTTGATCATAATGGATAATTTTTCTGATGTGTTCTTGGATTCGGTTTGCCAGTATTTTATTGAGAATTTTTGCGTCGATGTTCGTGAGTGAGATAGGCCTGTAATTCTCTTTCTTGGTTGGGTCTTTGTGTGGTTTTGGTATCAGGGTAACTGTAGTTTCATAAAAGGATTTTGGCAATGACTCTTCTGTTTCTATATTGTGAAATACATTAAGGAGTATAGGTGTTAGCTCTTCTTGGAAGTTCTGGTAGAATTTTGCATTGAAACCATCTGGTCCCGGGCTTTTTTTGGAAGGGAGATTTTTGATAACAGTTTCTATTTCTTCGTGACTAACAGGTCTATTTAGATCGTTCACCTGGTCTTGGTTTAACTTTGGTATATGATACTTATCTTTAAAAAATGTCCATTTCTTTTGCATTTTCCAGTTTTGTGACATACAAACTTTTGTAGTAAGATCTAATGATTCTCTGAATTTCCTCTGTGTCTGTGGTTATTTCCCCTTTTCATTTCTGATCTTATTTATTTGTGTGTTCTCTCTCTGTCATTTATTAGTTTGGATAGGGGTTTGTCGATCTTGTTGATTTTCTCTAAGAACCAACTTTTTGTTTCATTGATTCTTTGGACTGTTTTCTGTGTTTCTATTTTGTTGATTTCTGCCCTCAGTTTGATTATTTCCAGTCTTCTACTTCTTCTGGGCGTGTCTGCTTCTTTTTTTTCTAGAGCTTTCAGGTGTGCTGTTAAGTCCCCAATGTATTCTTTCTCCGTTTTCTTTAAGTGGGCACTTAGTGCTATGAACTTTCCTCTTAGCACTGCTTTCATCATGTCCCATAGGTTTGAATATGTTGTCTCTTTATTTTCCTTAAATTCAGGGAAGGCTTTAATTTCTTTCTTAATTTCTTCCTTGACCCAGGTGTGGTTCAGTAGTTGACTGTTCAGTTTCCACAAGTTTGTCAGCTTTCTGGGGGTAGCATTGTTGGTGCCTTCTAACTTTAATCCATGGTGATCTGATAAGACACAGGTGGACACTGATATTTTTTTGTATCTGTGGAGGTTTCCTTTATTTCCAAGTATGTGGTCAATTTTCAAGAAGGTTCCATGAGCTGCAGAGAAGAAGGTATATTCTTTCCTATTTGAGTGGAGTGTTCTATAGATGTCTGTTAAGTCCATTTGTTTCATTACCTCCAACAATTCCCTTAATTCTCTATTAGGTTTCTCTCTGATTGACCTGTCCATTGGTGAGAGAGGTGTGTTGAAGTCTCCTACTACTAATGTGTGTGGTTTGATGTCTGCCTTGAGTTCTAGTAATATTTCTTTTACATAAGTGGGTGCTTTTGTATTAGGGGCGTAGATATTCAGGATTGAGACTTCATCCTGATGAATTGTTCCTGTTATGAGTATAAAGGTCCATCTCGATCTCTTCTGATTGATTTTAGTTTGAAGTCAGTTTTGTTAGAAATTAGTATGGCCACACCTGCTTTTTTCTTAGGACCATTTGCTTAAAAAACCTTTTCCCAACCCTTTACTCTGAGTAGATGCCTGTCTTTGTGGTTGAGATGTGTTTCTTGTAAACAGCAGAATGTTGGATCCTGTTTTCGTATCCAATCTCTTAGCCTGTGCCTTTTTATTGGTGAATTGAGACCATTAATATTAAGTGATATTAATGACCAGTGGTTGATTACTCCAGTTATTCCTATTGTTTTTGGTAGTAGAGTTTGTGTGTCTCCCTTCTTTGAGTTGTGCTGTTGAAGGGTCGCTAGATGCCTGGGTTATTGTAGGCAGTGTTGGCAATGTTGGATTCCTTGTGTTGTGATTTTCCTTCTATTACTTTCTGTAGGGCTGGATTTGTGGCTACGTATTGTTTAAATTTGTTCTTATCCTGGAATGTCTTGTTTTCTCCATTGATAGTGAACAATAGCTTGGCTGGGTATAGTAGTTTGGGTTTGCATCCATGGTCTCTTAGTTTCTGCAGTACCTCTATCCAGGACCTTCTGGCTTTCATGGTTTCCATAGAGAAGTCAGGTGTAAGTCTGATAGGTTTACCTTTATAAGTTAATTGCCCTTTTTCCTTTGCAGCTCTTAATATTCTTTCTTTAATCTGTATATTTTGTGTTTTGATTGTTATATGGCAAGGGGATTTTTTTTTGATCCAGTCTGTTTGGTGTTCTGTATGCTTCTTGAATATTCAAAGGAATATCTTTCTTTATGTTGGGAAAGTTTTCTTCCATAATTTTGTTAAAAATATTTTCTGGGCCTTTGAGCTATGACTCTTCTCATTCTTCTATCCGTATTATTCTTAGGTTTGGTCTTTTTATTGTGTCCCATATTTCCTGAATGTTTTGTGATGAGAATTTGTTGGCTTTGCTGTTTTCTTTGATCAGTGCGTTTATTTTCTCTATGGTGTCCTCAGAATCTGAGTTTCTTTCTTCTATCTCTTGTATTCTATTGATTATGCTTGTTTCTGCAGTCTCTGCTCGTTGACCTAGATTTTCCATATCCAGCTGGTCCTCAGTTTGTATTTTCTTCCTTGCTTCCATTTCAGTTTTCAATTCTTTAACTGTTTCCATTACCTGTTTGATCGCTTTTTCTTGGTTTCCCAGGGTATCATTTACGTATTTACTCATTTCTTCAAACTTTTTGTTATACTTCTCATCCATTTCTATGAGGGCATTTTTTACATGTTGTTTAAGGGACTCTATTGCTTTCATAAAGTCAGTTTTTTTCCACTTCTTCTGTGTTAGGGTGTTCAAGTCCTTCTGTTGTAAGATCATTGGGTTCTGGTGTTTTCATGTTGTTTTTCAGATTGTTGGGTGAATTCTTGCCTTGGCGCCTGCCCATCTCCTCCTATCGATGCTATCTAATGGGTCTTTTAAAACAGGATCAGGTTTCCCTGCTGGCCAGGGGCCCTGCTTACAAAATGCCCTTGCTCTGTTTCCTGGCTCCCGCCATGGGCCAAGAACACTCTCCCCACTCAGGAGGGTCTTCAGAGACAGGACCAGGCTCCCCGTTTGCCAGGGGACCTCGCCAATAAAAGGCCTACCACTCTTCAGGCCAGCCCCCAAAAAACCTATTTGATTTAATTGTAGTGGGGCGATCTGCTCTCAGTGTGGGCTTCACTGTTTCATGCTTGGACTATCCTGCGTCTGCTGCTTCTGCGCGCTGGTCCCCGCCGCGTCTATGCACCGGTCCCCAGCCCCCGACGCCCACTGCGTCTCTGGTGCTTTTATTTAGACCAGTAGCACAAAACCCTTCTTTCTGTCCCTAAAAATTAATTAGGACCAAGCCCTGGTTATCCTCTGCCAACTATCATGAGATACCTACAATCTCAAGGCATAACTTTCTTTTTTTTTTTTTTTTTTTTTCCGAGACAGGGTTTCTCTGTAGCTTTGGAAAGGCATAACTTTCTAAACAACAGCATTCTATTAGGTGGGGATAGCCTCCTTGCTGATAGGTTCCTGCTGCTACCATCATAATTAATCTAGAAGTTAATAACATCTTTCTCCATAGTCCATTAACTGTCTACCATTCTCTCAAATATCTCCTGAGTCACCAGGCCTCCTTCTTCACTCTACTGCTTTCCTGGGTCCAAATATTACATGTATTTCTTCTTCTTCTTCTTCTTCTTCTTCTTCTTCTTCTTCTTCTTCTTCTTCTTCTTCTTCTTCTTCTTCTTCTTCTTCTTCTTCTTCTTCTTCTGGTAGTGGGACATTTCAAAATAGCATTTTCTGTGTAGCCCTGGCTGTCCTGGAACTTGCTCTGTAGACCAGGCTGACCTCGAACTCACAGAGATCCACCTGCCTCTGCCTCCCGAGTGCTGGGGTTAAAGACGTGCATTGCCTCCACAACCCAGCCACATATAGTACATCTTCTTGACTCTAACCTATCCTTTTAGCCCCGCCCCACCCTCAAGCCCACCCCATCCTTCCAACCCATATTGACATTATTCCTCATATGCATGCACAGAGGTACTAAATCTTTTCCTCAGTCCTTCACAAACATTTTAGACACCCCAAGCTCCAAACTAATTTATAAATGGAAGCCCCCTAAAATCACTTCCTTATGACTTAGATTATAACATTTTCCATGGTTATCCCAATTCTCCCACAACATACACCCTTATCAACAACAAATCTCTGACCCCAGGACCACTCCCCAACAGGCTGAACTCGTGGCCTTTATTTGAGCCTTAACACTGGCTAAGGATCTTCTTTAATATACACAAACTCAAAATATGCTTGTAACACCATCCATTTGAATATTTTAGTTTGTTGTAGGAATCTGCTTGTTCATTCCTGACTGCTCAGCCCCAAAATAATCACAGAGAAATCATATTATTTGCAATACTCTTTGGCCAATAGCTTAAGCATATTTCTGGCTAACTCATATCTTAAATTAACCCATCTCCATCCATCTGTATCACTACAAGGCTATGGCTTACTGGGTAAAGTTCTGGCATCTGTCTCCAGTGGGGCTACATGGCTTCTCCCTGACTCCACCTTCTTTCTCCCAGCATTCAGTTTAGTTTTCCCCGCCTAGCTAAATTCTGCCTTGCTATAGGCCAAAGCAGTTTCTTTATTCATTAACCAATAAAAGCAACACACAGACAGAAGAACCTCCCACACCATTAATTTGGAGGGTATCCTAACCCAAGGGGAACCCCAATCACCAATGACTCCCTTACCAGGACCTTTTAGATGCTGTCCCCTTCCCCTCCAAACAATATATCAATGAAACTGTTCTACCACTAAAAGCTCCCACTTGAATCACATTTATTTAGCCTGAGTGAAACCACAGGTCATTTCCTAAACATGGCCACCAATACTGTTCTAAACAATACCAAAACCAGTCAACCACAACTCATGCCCCACAACCTCCTTTGTCAACATCCACCTCACACTTGTTACACCTCTGGCCCCAACTTCTCTCCATTATGTGTGATCCTCTTCTAGGGGTGTAGCCTGGAAATAAGACGTGGATGCTCAGAACCCAGCCATAGACCCACAAAATACACCAAAGTGTGGATGCAGGGTTGACCAATATAGGGTAGCTGCTATCTTCAGTTGTTCTATGAAAAAGGATCTCAGACATGTTAATCTTGAAGCATCCCCAACATAGACTCATTCCTAAAGCAAGCTCATGGATAAAGGGGTCAGACTGGGGAGAGACCAGGGAGGACTGGGTATGACTATCCCATCGTAGAAAATCATGCCGGTGGTCCCATGCTTGAGAAATCAATCTTAAATCTCAGCATCATGGTCCACGAGTCCTGGAAGGCCACAGTGAAGACAACTGAGGCCCAGCAAAGAGTACTGACCTTTAGCTATGGCAGGCCTCCAAGGCCAAAGGTCACAGGTATCCTTACAGTAGCTGAAGAGATGAAAGAGAAAACTGTCATTTGTATATCAGTGTATCAGGGATGGTAGAAGAAAAGCGAGTCAAGATTTTAAAAATCCAAACTATTGACATACTCAAAATAAAACTCTGGGATTCCTGAAAGTTGGCTATACTTCTCATTCTCCAACACCCAAGTCATGCCCTTTCCTCTGACTGACACCACCCTTCTGAGTCTGTCATCCTCATCCTTCTGGGCTTTTGCACTGGGCCTTTGTTCTTAATCATCTTGTTTGCTCTTTACACAACCACCTGAATTCCATAATCTGGGCAACCACTCAAGACCAAGAAGAAACTATGTTCATACTCTAAAAACTTACCCTTGCCTGTGCCCCTCAAGCTGTGAGGACATCTCCTGAGCTTCCTCACTGCTCCCTACACACACACACACACACACACACACACAGCAAAATGTAGCTAAAGAACTCTCTGGGTTTAGAATGAAGGGTTAATGACCTAAAACAAAAACCCTCAGACGAGTCTATAAACTCTTGACAAGGAAGCCAACATACTGACTGTGTTAGTCACGGCTCTCTAGTGTAGCAGAACTTGGAGAATGAATCTCTCTATGCATAGAAATGGAATTTATTAGAATAACTTATAGGCTGTAGTCAAGGCTGTAAGTCGAATAATGGCTGCCTATGAACAGAAAGTTCAAGAATCCAGTAGTTATTCAGTTCATGAGGCTGGATGTCTCAGCTGGTCTTCCGCATGTGCTGGAATCCTGAAGGGGTAGGCTCCAGTGCTCAGCTTGCCAATGAGGCAAGACCAAGTAGGCAGCGAGCAAATGTTTCCTTCTTCCGCATCCTTAAATAGACTGGCAGCAGGAGATGTGGGTAGATTAGAGGTGGCTTTTCCCAGCTCAAAAGACCTGGATTAAAGGTGTGTCTTCTCGCCTCAAAGAATTTGAAGCAGATCTTCCCACTTCTAATGAAGCAGAAATTTCTCATAGATGTGCCCTCCATTCTCAGGTTTCAGTTAATTCCAGATGTAGTCAAGTTGACAACCAAGAATAGCCATCACACTGATGAACAGCAGCGAGCAGTTACTGACCTGAGACTGCAGGAAATAAATCTACAGACGAAATTTTCTACCCCCAAAATGTCCCTTGCTGCCCTACAAACCTCTCTGCAGAGTGCCCACTGCTGGGAGAGCCCACTGCCCTTCGTTGTTCTGATAAAAGACAAACTGCTCCAAGGTCGGTCTTCTCTTTCATCTATCAGTCAATCCTGATCTAACAAAAATAATTTAAAAAAAAAAAAAACCTAGATTCACAGGGTCAGAGGAAGACAGATGAAGAAAACACAGGGATGTGTGTTGTAGTCATGCCTGTAATCCCGGCATTTGGGAGTTACAATCAGGAGGATAGTTGGAAGTTCCAAGACAGCCTGTATTCCACAGCGAGTTCCAGGCCCATCTAGAACCTAACCCAGTCTTAAAAAAAAAAAAACCCAAACCAAACAAGCAGAAAAACTGTGACCACTTCCTTCTCAGCCAGCACCATAGCCCTGGCAGCTGGCAGGCCCTTCTGTCCGTACAGAAGTGTTTTATACAAAGCCACACAACAGCTGCCGTGTCTCCTCCCGGTTCCAGAGTGGTAGCTCAGGTATGCACACCTGTCTGCAGTTAGCTTGCCTTGAAGGTGGGTCCACATACACAGGAGGCTCAATGGTAAGCGTGCCTGAACTCTAGATGACCTGTATTGGACTCCATGTAAAAACCTAACCAGAATGGGTGAGGCCCTGGCTTTAATGCCCAATACCCCGAAACAAACAAACAGCAACACGAGTCATCTCTACAAAACAACCCTAAAAACCCTGGCTGCCCCCAACTCTGTCCCGGACTGACTAACAAGAACCTCAAGAGTGGGCGCCAGGCATGGGAACTTTTTAAAAAGTTCTTTAAGGTAAATCCAAGGCATAAATTACTATTATACAACTAGCTTTGAAGCCAGGTACAGCAGCACCCAGTCCTTAAATCCCAGCACTTCTGAGGCTGAGGCAGGAGCCTCCCAAGCTTGGAGAACCTTCCAGAAAGCAAGCGGGTCTCTTTTCATGGGATCTAAAGGAAGGAGACTGGTTACTAAAAGAGACTTATCTATTCTGACTGATAGATTAGGTCATGTATTCGCTTCCCCCGTGCCTGTCCCTTCCCACGATGCACCTGATTTTACTTATGTGCCTGCCCAATTATGCTAAGGTGAAGGTGAAGAACCTCCCTAAAAGGTTAGAAGAAGGCAGTTTTGCTTACTGTGCAGGCATCTAAACCAGTTCAGGCCTGATCAGTTCATCTAGTCCTCATACCTGGCTATGTTGGAAATACAATGAATAGAAACCATCTCGATTTGATTGTTCCTTGGAACAGAGAAACTATAGTAATTTTCAAGATAGGAGGACATGTAGCCGAGCAATTGAGGGAGTTCAGAGGTGGCTAGGTACAGAGAGGTACACAGGGGTATGTGTGCATGGCACATGCAGGGGGAGGAACTGAGCTAACGAGTGCACGGTTACAAGACAGCGTGTGTGTAAAACCCCAGACTAACGAGGGACCCAACTAAACCATCTCCTAAGCTTGCCTGTCTCAACTTCTCCGAGAGACTTCCCCCAGTTCGTTAGGGAAGCTGTAACTGTTGACATGAGGACCGATGCAGAGCTGGGCAGGGCAGAGACTGTCCCTTCTAGTCTGTCCCTAACGCTGTTATAGCTCCTGGGTCTCCAGAAAGGCACATGTTGAACAGATGAGTCTCCCCCAGCCATGTGTCACAGCAGTGTCCTTTGTTGTTTCTGGTGGCACTGGCTGTTGAGGGAAGGGGGCATCTGTAATTTAGCCCATTGGGTTTTGGAAGCAACAAACTCTTTCTTGAGAAGGATAGGGTCAAGGGTAAACAAGATAATCAGAGAAAGGAGGGGTGCTGGAAGGGAAGAGGGGCTGGGAGCACTCATCTATGCCACCCTGGGGTTAGGATTGTCGCCTAGATTTTCATTGGCATCTTCTCCTTACAAGATATTGCTGATATTTTGTTCTATCTTTTCGATTTGTTAACATAAAAGGGCCATTCTTCCTGGAGGTACAAGCAAGTTCCCTCTTGACCTGCTGTGAGTAGGTCTATGACTCTCTTAGACCAACCCCGTCAGGGAGCTTAGCTAACCTTGAACTTGGGCGACATTCTGCAGTTTCTTTTGCAAGTCTGGCAGATTAACTGTTGTTAGACATATTATGAGACTTCACTACTAGGCCATCTGTCTCAAGCAAGCCTGCCAGCAATTGCCAGTGGGATGTGGATGCTTCATCTGGTGGGAGGCGCTTTCACAGACCAAAGGACGATCTTTAATGACATCGCCCAGAGAGCAAGTGTCTCTTGAACAATGGGAAAACATCAAGAAGAATTATTATCCACAACCCCAATAGAGACTTTTGGATCCAGCTGCTTGGCTTGGAGGTATGAAGTGCAGAGTTGGCCAGCTGAGGGTCTGCACGTGGTCACTACTTTGAGGCCTATAAGGTCAGGGATCATTACTCCAGGCTTGGTCTTCTACAGTCATTTCCTGTGCTGCCAACTTGGTACCAACCAATGGGAAATCCTGGGTTCTTTGGGTTGGGTTAGATTGGCTAGCCTTGGAAGGTATGACGTACCTCTTTCAAGATCCCTTGGGAGCCAAAAACACTTGATACTACACTTAGTGAGAGAAAAACAATTCTCTTTAGTTGATTTGGTAAGAAGGGAGTTTGAACTGATCCAGAGGTGGGACTTCCTCTGAAAGATCTGAGATGGGCGGCCCATAGCAGAGGTCAGGAGAAAGAGAGAGAAATGGGGGTGGGCAGGAGGAGCAGAGAGCAAGGGAAGAAGAAAGCTCCTGAGAGGATGGAGTGTAGTTCCTGCTGGATGGTTGGATAATCAACCAGCTCGGAGTGTCTGCAAGGCAGCTGGACCCACTGTCAATATCAGGCTTCCACCCAGCGTGGGCCTGAGCCCAGCTCACGGTGTAGGCGAAAAGGCCCAGTACCCACAAAGTCTACCATCTGGTGAAGCTAAAGGAAAGCTTGTGCTATTTCCACAGCCTGTGCTAAGGAGCAGCCCTGCTTCTCTCCTTTGAGAGCAGACTATAAATAGGATGTTGCCCTGCCTCCATCCCCATCGTGAATCCCTGCTCACACCTACATTCCAGCAGAAGGCAAGAAGACAGCCACACCTGGCGGGACCTCCTTTACAAGACACCTGTTACTCGGGCTCATGCAAATTCACGCGGGAATTTGTTTTAGTTTGTTGTTTTGAGATGAGCTCGTAAAGCCCCGGCTGACCTTGCCTCTGAGAGCTGGGATTACAGGTGCATCACCACACCCACAAAGAGGATTTCTTTACAAACCCTTCTCTGTGAGAAACATTCCTTTTACCCAATAATCACCTCTCCCCTAAAAGAAACAGTCTATAAGCCCTTAGTGTGCCCTTGCCTGCACAGGGGCACACAGGCTTGTGAAGGGTGTAGGACTTGGTGGTCAGCTGCAGTGCCTGTGACAGTCGCAAGCCCAGGCTGTAATACCGATTTGCATGCTAAGTTATATGCCTTTTTCCTTTGTAGCGCTTCTTAGTTTATCCCTGGAGCATTTGGAAGTCTATGCCTTCTTCAGAGGCACTCAGGCTCTCCCTGAGTGAGTGCTGTCCTGAACCAGTTGCTGAATACAGGAGCCAAGGCTGGAGTCTTTCCGCCTTGGTAAACACAGAGCACTGGGCAGGGCCTCCTCCTTTGGTTCAGGGATGCAGGCCTGGGCTCTGAGGGGTTATGTTCCTGTGCAAGGCAGACAAACTTAGTAAGCAGACATGGTGGGAAGCCAAGATGAGAAAGAAGCCTGAGTCAGAGCTGCTGCTCCCATCAACTCCAAGGATTCTGGGAGCCTAAATCAACTGTTGGCCACTTTGGGTGGGGCAGGGGTGGGAGACGGGACACAAAACAACAAAAATTAGGTTACAGCTGGGATGTGGTATTTGCATTTAATCCCAGCACTTGGGAGGCAGAAATAGTTTATGGCTAGCCTGGTCTGGCCTCTGGTTCCAGGTCAGCTGTGAGACTGTATCCAAATATACAACACATACACACACTCACATACATACACACACGTGCACACACATCACTCATACACGCACGCACTCACATACACACATACTCACACATCTACACATACACACTCATACACTCACACATCACACACATACAGACATATGCGCATGAGCACACACATACACACACTCACACATCACACACATACATACATATGCACGTGAGCACACACATACACACACTCACCTACATACACAAACGTGCGCACACATCACTCATACATGCACGCACTCACATACACACACACTCACACATCTACACACACACTCATACATACACTCACACATCACACACACACACATACACATGCGCACACATCACTCATGCACACACTCACATACACACACTCACACATCTACACATACTCACACACCTTACATGTGTGCGTACACACACACACACATACATACACGTGCACACACACACAGACATCGATTTATTGACAACAATAATGTAGAGACTCATAACCGGTTAAAGTGATAAGGACAAGTGACCAAGTGCTCAGCTCTAAGTGGGGACTCAGTACCAAGCCTCCAAGACTTGGCAAACACCACAGTAGAACTGTTGGAAAGAACACGTGAGTGAAGGCTGGGAGGAGCACCGTGAACCGCTGTCTTCTGGGCTCAGAGGCCTACCTGCTCTCTGGATCTCACTCCAGCTATGGTGACCTGCACAAGACCAGCCAGCCAACCAGCATTCCAGCACTAAGGGGGTGGGGGAGCTCATGATGCTCCACCCCTAGCTGTGAAGCTTTTAGCAACTGCTGGCCGCTGGGGCAGGGAGTTATTTTCTTTCCGGGTGGAGGGGCTGATAGATTGATCAAGCTCAGACAGGCTGGCAGCATTGCTTAGACTCAGTGGACCATACACAATAAGAAGAGAACATAAAGAAGGAAGTGGAAACTTTAAAGGGTCTGACCGGGAGCAGAGGGGGACACCTCAGAGTGGATATAATGAAGATACATTGTACGCATGGGTAAAATTGCCAAAGAGTAAAATTTTAAAAGTCTAAAACAGTTGAGTGCATACTGCTCTTGCAGAAGATTTGAGTTCGGTTGCCCCTCCACCTGTAACTCCAACCCCAGAAACCAATGCTCTCCGGCCTCAGCAGGCATGGGCACATACCCACACAGACATGATACATACACATGATTAAACATAAAAGAAATTTAGCTATGTGAGTTTTAAGACCACTAAGATTTAAAAGTCATTCAGCTTATTCAAGTCACTAGTTTTAAAGTTGTGTTTGTAAGTTAAAATGTATATTTTGCTGTGTAGTGTCAACAATTTTGATTAAAACAACTTTATTATGCAAACTCTTGGATCATTAGTGATGGGTATACATTGAATTGGAATCAATTTAGATATGACACTGGAGATCAGATAACAAAAACACTCCCCAGGAAGACAGTATTTGGAAGCCACGTACTCAAACTCTTATGTAATTTTTTAAAAAGATTTCTTTATCTGGGGGCTGAAGAGATGGTTTAGCAATTAAGAACACTTGATCTTAGACTGAGCACACACCTTTAATCCCAGCACCCAGGAGACAGAGGCAGGCAGATCTCTGAGTCTGAGGCCAGCCTGGTTTACAGATGAGTTCCAGGACATCCAGGGCTACACAGAGAAACCCTGTCTCAAAAAACAAAAATACAAAGACCACTTGGCTGCTCTTACAGAGGACTTGGGTTTGATTTCCAGAACCATCATGGCTGTTAGTGTCCTGGCAGCCCTTGGGAACCTGGCCCAGTCACCCCTCTGTGTATGGCAAGCAGGTCCTAATTTGTACACAGGTGCAAGGGTCCCTTTAAGAGACAAGTTCCTTCCACTCCCAATCTCTCTCTTCCCACCTAAGTGAGCAGGTTTTCTGCCTCTTTCTCCCTCTCCCCTCTCCCCTCCTCTCTCCCTCCCTCTCTCTCTCCCTCCCTCTCTCTCTCCCTCTCTCTCTCCCTCTCCCTCTCTCCCTCCCTCTCTCTCTCCCTCTCCCTCTCCCTCTCTCTTTCCCTCTCCCTCTCCCTCTCCCTCCCTCTCTCTCTCCCTCTCCCTCTCCCTCTCTCTTTCCCTCTCCCTCTCCCTCTCCCTCCCTCTCTCTCTCTCTCTCTCTCTCTCTCCCTCTCTCTTTCCCTCTCCCTCTCCCTCTCCCTCTCTCTCTCTCTCTCTCTCTCTCTCTCTGCCTCTCTGTCTGTGTCTCTCTCTTCCCTCTCCTACTACCCCCTCTATCAATAAACTCCACACTCAAGCTCTCTCTGCTTGGCATAGTCTGTCTGTCACCCACCACTGTCCTCACCCAACCCTCCAAGATCCCAGTTCGCGCAGTATCTTAACGATGGCAGCTCACAACCATCTGTAACTCCAACTCCAGGGGATCCAATGGCCTCCTCTGACCTCTGTGGTCACTAGGTACACACATGGTGCACAGATATACATGCAAGCAAAACACTTCTACACGTAAAATAGAAGTAAAAGTATGTCTATGCACCACGTGTGTGCCTCTTGCCCACGGCGCCCAGAAGAGAGTGTCAGATCCCCTGGAGCTGTAGTTACTGGTTGCTGTGAGCCAACACTTGGGTGCTGAAAATTGAACTCAGGTCCTCTGGAGAACAGCCAGTGTTCTTTAACCATTAGCCGTGTCTCCAGCCCCCTGCTTACAATCTGTATCTGGAAGGGCTGAAAGTGTGCGCGCTTCTATTGAGCAGGTCCCCTGTAGAATCTGCGAGCTGAGAGCCTCACAGATAGTTTTGGGATGGAGTTGTAATTACTGGTGGGAACTGAAGGTAAGAGCATACTCCTGTTAATCACCAGAGCAAGTGGGATGCGATCCTGCACCGCCACGTGCTTTCTGAAGCGAACTCTGACTGCAGCTCCGAAGAATGAATGAATGCACTCCTCAGCCAGCGCTGAGAGAGGAAGGGGTAGCCATCCTCCAGGCTGACTGCGGGAAGAAATCTGTTCTCAAGGGCTGCAGGAGAACAGGGTGGAGGCACTCAGGAAAGCCTGTCAGACTCTAAAGCAGGGGCGGGGGGCGGGGCGGGTGTGGGTGTCTCCTAGTACACCCTGGCCCTTGGACACTAGGAAAAACCCCAGAGAGATCTCGGTCTGGCCAGCGCCCCAGAGTCACGCCTGGGGCCAGGTGTTGGCTGCTGCAAGCGGGAGCCTGGAGGCTTTTGCTAGCTCATTAACCCGAGAAGGTGGTGGCT
The DNA here is from genome assembly GCF_950005125.1 of Chionomys nivalis. Classification (NCBI taxonomy): domain Eukaryota; kingdom Metazoa; phylum Chordata; class Mammalia; order Rodentia; family Cricetidae; genus Chionomys; species Chionomys nivalis. The sequence goes on along the minus strand of NC_080091.1, from coordinate 20,877,981 downwards.
GTTGGAACAGCTGCTAGAAAAGCCGCCAAGGCTTTCTGTTTGCTCTTTCTCTTGCAAACAGTCCTGTTCACCTGCAGGAAGAACCACAGTCTGATTGCCCGTGGGAATTCAGCCTGGCAGCTGCCTCTTCACTCTATGGTGTTTGTGCCACTGTTAGGAACAGACATGAACCCACGGGGGTAATTTCATCCAGGTCATACAGTTTCCTGACAGAACAGGGTTTCTTCATTTCCCGTTCTGACAGTTTCCCAGTGACTTCCCAGTTTCCCAGGCTGTGCTCACGTCTTAAAGAAACATGTAGCCCTGTTTCAATCTCCTCTTTGTAAGAGCCTTTGTCCTGGAAAAATCAGAGTCTGCAGGCCAAGGATTGGGTGAGCTTGCCAATGAGAATATAAAAATGTTACATGAAGGCGATTAAATTCTGAGTTTCTCAGCATCCCCTGCTTCCTGAGACAGCCCCATTCACAGCTATCAAACACAGTTCTATGTCACAGTAGGAATCTCCTGTTTAGTTTTGGCTACATTTCATATTGCAAAGATTTATGCAAAGTGAAGGAGCCTAAAAAGGCCAAATCAGGTATCTACATACAAAGTCCGTATCCAGGCTATTTCTAACAGCAAACACTTAGAAATAATTGTTTGTTTAAAAAGGGTGGATGAGTGATTTGTAATATAGTATCTACAGCTGCAAAAAAAAAGTAAATGATACAAGAACTTCCTTTTTATTTTTAGATTGAAGAATTGTTTGGAAAGTCAATAAACTATAAATAGAATATAGTGAATCAGTAATCTCCCTCCCTCCCTCCCTTCCCTATGCTGATTCCTGGTCACCAAGTTCACCTTGCCATGGGCAACCAATGTGACCTAGTTTTCCTGTTACATTTTAAAGCTGTCTTATGCACACATGAGCCATTCATACAGACTCATCCCACACACACACACACTAAAAACTTACAGGCCCAGCATCAGGAGGCAGAGGCAGATAGATCTCTAGGAGTTTGGGGCAAGCCTGGTCTACAGAGTGAATTCTAGGCCAGCCAGGGGTATATGAGACCCTGCTGAGAGAAATGGAGAAAGAGAGAAAGAAAGAGAGAGAGAGAGCCATTGCTCAGTAATAGTTCTGTTCACAGACCGTCTGACATGTGTCAGGCACTGTTGGCCATCAGGAACTAGCAGAGAACAAACTAGCTACATCTCTCCCTGTCCTGGAGTTGTCTATTTCTGTGGGAAATAAACTAAAAGTAAACGCCGGGATGTGTGGTAGAGGCTATGGAGAAAGGCAGGCCGAGGACAGAGGGCAGGGCATCTGTGGCCCTTGCTTCCTGCTTTCTCAAGTGTGGGAAGGGAGCCACACTCCTGAGTATATGAAGGCTTGTTTAGTTGAAGACAGTTACGGAGCTGTGGATGGGCGCACTCGCTGCCTTCCCTCTGCTGACCTAAAAGGACACAGATCCGTGAAAACCCACCCCTCCCTCCAGCGGAGGAAAAAGACAACTTTGGTTCCTGCTGGCCTGGAGACATCAGAAGAACCCCCACCATCCGCTCTGCTAGCCAGCCTGCCTCTGTCATTTTGTTTGCTCTCTCTCAAGCTATTTGCCCTGGAAGCTCAAAATCTTTACTTTGTCTTTGTAACTGATCTAGAGCCCATACTGTTCTTTGGTGAAGATGTATACAAGATGACGCTCAAAGCCGTTTGTCGGAACTGCTCCTCCTGTGGGTGTCTCCCGTGCACATATGATATACATATCCATACATGTTAATAAACTTCTGGACCTTGTTTTTCTCATGCTAATCTATAGACTGTTAGGAAGCTGCTCCAATTAAGATTCTATGAGCTGTATATAGTTCCCCTCTCCCTCCTTCTCCCCTTCTCTTCTACCCTCTCCTATGGTCCCCATGCTACCAATTTACTCAGGAGATCTTGTCTTTTTCTACTTTCTGTGTAGATTAGATCCATGTATGTGTCTGTTAGGATCCTTTGTGTTATCTAGGTTCTCTGAGATTGTGGTTTGTACCACATAAAACAAAGACTGGTTTTCTTTGCTTTATGTCTAAAAGCCACTTATGAGTGAGTACATGTGATATCTGTCTTTCTAGGTCTGGGTTACCTCATTCAATATGATGTTTTCTAAATCCATTCATTTGCCTGCAAATTTCAAAATTTCATCATCTTTTTCTGCTGTGTAGGACTCCATTGTGTAAATGTACCACATTTTCCTTATCCATTCTTCTGTCGAGGGGCATTTAGGTTGTTTCCATGTTCTGGCTATGACAAACAAAGCAGCAATGAACACAGTTGAGCACATGTCCTTGGCACGATTGAGCATCCTTTGGATATATACCCCAAAGTGGTATTACTGGGTCTTGAGGAAGGTTGTTTCCTTATTTTCTGAGAAATCACCACACTGACATCCAAAGGGGCTGTACCAGCTTGCATTCCCACCGGCAATGCAGAAGTGTTCCCTTTTCCCCACAACCTCTCCAGCATAAGTTGTCATCAGTGTTTTTGATCTTGGTCATTTTTACAGGTGTAAGATGGAATCTCAGAGTTGTTTTGATTTGCATTTCTCTGATGACTAAGGATGTTGAACATTTCCTTAAATGTCTTTCAACCATTTTAGATTCCTCTGTTGAGAGTTCTCTGTTTAGGTCTGTACTTCATTTTTTTTATTGGATTATTTGTTCTTTTGGTTGTTCCCACTGAAGTCATTGCCTTGGGCCTGCTCTGGCAGAGGTCCCTGGCTCAGGCCTGCTCCCTCAGGGGTGGTTCCCCTGTACCTGCTCCCGTGAAGGTCATTGCTTCAGGCCTGTTCCAGTGAAGTTCACTGGCCCAAGCCTGCTCCTGTGGTTTGCTACCTTGGGCCTGCTCTGGCCTGCTCCCTTGGAGGTCCCTGACTCACACCCAGTCCCACAGAGGTCTCTGACTCGGGCCTGCCCACCCTCCCTGCTCCTGTGGAGGTCAGGGTCTCTAGTGGAAGTCTCTGGCTCAGGCCTGCTCCTGCTCCCATGGAGCTTGCTGCCTCGGGTTTGCTCTTCTTCCATAGACTTGCCTATCCTGACACCACATGAATGTAGCATCCAATGTACAATCTTTTGTGCCTAGCCCTCTTATGTTGCATGTTTTCAAGGTATATCCACACTGTAGCATGTCTCAGTACCTCATTCCTATTTAGTGCTAAATTGCTTTCCACTGTGCTTACGTGTTAATTATTCATTATTGGGATTTTGGTTATTTCCACCATCAATAATATCTGATTATTAATTTTCATTTTATTACATTTAATGACTTTGTGTGAGGTATGGGGCACAAGTGTCACACATGAGGAAATAGAGGACAATTTGTAGAACTTGGTTCTTTCTTCCCACCATGTGTATCCTGGAAACGGAGTTCATTGAGTTCAAGACAAGCCTGGGGTACATGATGTGGGGGCCCACAGCAGTGGGTCCACTCCACTTTGACTGAAGGTCAGAGAGCTTAAGGCTACTCTTGCTCTTTCAAAGTTATTGACAAGAAATCTAACTTAAAAAGTGGCTACAAACAAGATATCCAGACCTAGGGTGTGGTTATTTGGTATTTTAGACATTAAGATGGTCCACAGAGGTAGATCAGCTCCACTTTGACCAAAGGTCAGAGAATTCAAGCCTATTCCTGTTCCTTCATTTTTAAAACAGGAGGTTTGGCATAGGAAGTGACTGCCTACTTGGTTAGGATACTTGGTCTAAGGTGTAGTTGCTGCATTTCCTGCCTAAAACATCAGAATGCTTAACTCAGGAAATTGTGGCATGATGTCTCGAATATTGAAGCACGTAATTCAATATTCTGGTTGTTCTTTATGTCATGCTAAAGCAGTCTTCTGCCTTCTTCCCCCCTTTTGGATTGGGTGTATAAGCATATGGAAAATAAACACAGGGTATTCAGTATTCAGCATACAGTGGATGGATAGTCCTCCTGCTTCTAGCCTATGTGTCTGCTTTTCTTTCATATCTCTGTTTCTCCTATCTAATTTTTCTAATCCACATGCCCCTACCCTGGAACATGCAAACCCCATTGAGGCTGGACCCTAAGAGATGTCACCCCAAAGTGTGGCTATGACAACATGAGACCCTGTCTCAAATTTTATTTATTGTTAAAGGCAGAGAAAGGAAATTAGTCAGGAGCCTAAAAGTTATTACATGTTAATTCTAGCTTACAATTGGTCCTTTTGTTGGTGTCTTAGGGTTTCTATTGCTGCAATGAGACACCATGACTATGGCAAATCAAAAACGAAAGCAATTAATTGGGGCTGGCTTACAGCTAAGAGGTTTAGTTCATTGTCATCATGTTGGGAAGCAGGGCGGCACACAGGCAGACATGGTGCTGGAGGAACCGAGAGCTCTCCATCAGGATTAACAGGCAGCAGGAAGAGACAGTGAGCCACTGACCCCAACCTAGCAACTAAAACTTCAAAGCCCACCTCCCAGTGACACACTTCTCCAACAGGGCCACACCTACTCCAGCAAGGCCATACCTCCTAGTAGAGCCGCTCCCTGTGAGCCTATGGAGGCCAATTTCATTCAAAATACTACAGTCAGACTGCTTGATAACTAACTGGGGCAAGTGGTATCTCAACCTTTTTTGAAACTTACTTGCAATTGGTATAAGACACTTTTAAATGTGTCATGTCAATCAAACAAAACATTTAACTAGATATGGAGAGCCTAAAATAAGTTGACTCAAAAGACCACACCCTATTACCAAAACATAGCTATGTTTTCTATTTTAAAAGTGGATAAGGACCGATGGGACATCTGCCTAAACTGTCCCTGGGACATCCAGGTACAGTTCGTCCTGAAGATTTCTAAGTGAGTTCTGTTCAGTGTCACCTGCAGGACCCACTTGTGTGACCAGAGTAGGAGGTACAGGAAATGCCCACAGAGTCACTCTTTCTGTGTCCCAGAAAACCCCCAACAGTGCATGCAGGGTGTTCAAGAAGAGGGTAACCACACCCTTATTGCACCTCCCAATGGGCAGTTAGGGTTCCTTCCAACCCAGTAGGAGGCTTCCTGTAAAACTGCTTCCTGTCTGAAGACCCTAGTGGCCCACAGGTACCCAGGATGGGTTAGAGGGAGCATTTATCTCTTTTCTTAAGTCTGAGGACCCTTCAGTAGGACAATTACAACATCCACTGAATCTCTTAGCTTCTCTCAAGTTGCTCCCCAAATCTGCCAAGCTTTGTTCTGCTGTTTCATTCACAAATAACCGAACAGTTCCAGAAACAGGTAAGAAATCTTACTTATCCTAGATTGGTGTGCCCAGGGCCAAAGACACTTCTATCTGAACAGTTCTAGGTTTGTGTCCTCACAGGGCAGGGCTGTGAGGGGCTGTGCATGCTCTCATTATAGGTTCTCTCATGATAAGAGAATTCTCAGGGGTCAGGGTCCTACCTCCTTCCTTGCTCGACCATGGGCAAATCTGTCGCAGCACTAGTAGGTGTGTTTTTATCGCTTTAATGAGATTCTAATTAGCCCAAGGTTCAGTGACTTACAAATGTATGAACACGGTATCTGACCAGACCAAGCCCCCTCGTCGTGACTGAGAGTGTATGACAACTTGATGGCAGAGATCTGAGAGCTGGGGCTATCAGCATATGGCTTTAACAAACAAGTGACTGACATCTCATAACAGGACAACAGGCAGCCAGTCATTTCTGGCTTAAGTTAATGACAAAGCCAACGAGCTCAAGCCCAGACTAATAAACTAGCAGATGAAATAATGTATTAAACGACACTTATTATTCTGCTGGTAAATCAGATGCCAGAGACTGGAATCATCTGTAGTTTAGTTATTTTACACATTGTTCTACCCTTTCCCCACCCCCCCAAAAAAGTCAAATGGGGGCTTGCCTCTATCCTCAAAACAGAGAGCCACAGCTGTCCTTCCAGGCTTACTGGCCTAAAGACCAGACACTTGGTTTTCAGGCTGGCTTATTTCTTTTACTTTTTCTCAAAAAGGAAGTTGGCGCATGTTGGTTATAGGAGCGGTGGGCTGCCTTCCGGCTACCCCGGCTCCCGCATGGCTAGCTTATGCCCCGAAATAATTACACGGAAACTGTATTTTTTTAAACACTGCCTGGCCCATTAGTTTTAACCTCTTATTGGCTAGCTCTTACATATTGATCTAACCCATTTCTAATATTCTGTGTAGCACCACGAGCTGGCTTACCAGGAAAGATCTTAACCTGTGTCTATCTGGAGTGAGAGAATCATGGCGACTCCCTCACTCGGCTTCTTTCTCCCAGCATTCTGTTCTGTCTACTCCACCCACCTAAAGGTTAGCCTATCAAATGGGCCTAGGCAGTTTCTTTATTAATTAACTAATGTGATGGAGGAGTTACTTTCATTTAATAAAGAAACTGCCTTGGCCCATTTATAGGCCAGCCCTTAGGTGGGTGGAGTAAACAGACAGAATGCTGGGAGAAAGAAGCCGAGTGAGGGAGTCGCCATGATTCTCCCACTCAAGACAGACGCAGGTTAAGATCTTTCCTGGTAAGCCAGCTCGTGGTACTACACAGAATATTAGAAATGGGTTAGATCAATATGTAAGAGCTAGCCAATAAGAGGCTGGAACTAATGGGCCAGGCAGTGATTAAAAGAATACAGTTTCCGTGTAATTATTTCGGGGCATAAGCTAGCCATGCGGGTGGCTGGGTGCCGGGGACGCAGCCCCGCCGCTCTTATTACAACACTAATGAAAGCAACAGATTAGAAAGAAATCACTCCCATATCAGGCGCACTGAGGAAGGGAGGCAGACTTCCGGTCTCAGAGAAGCATAGGCAGTCCCTCCTAGGGACCAGAACACAGGCAGTCAGAGAACTCAAAGTCTACTTAGGTCAGCAGAAACTGTCATTGAATGAGGACTTAGTGCCTGACACACATAACAGCTGGAACTGGAGCCATGAGACTTAGATTTTTGTAAAAAAAAAAAAAAAAAAAAAAAAGGTTTCTCGTGTGGCTGACTGATGAGGCAAGAACTGTAACCACAGATCTCCTCACAACTGGTCGGTGGTGGGATGTTTATACAGAGAAAGGAGAATGTTGCTAGTTGATACATGATGTGCCCCTTCATAGATCCCATGCTTCTTGAGTTGAGGGTGGGAGTTATGTTCTGCGCAAGTGTTGGAAACTTGTGACATTATTGATAAGGTGTTGCTAAAATTCCTTTTCTGCCTCCCTAAGATCCTGACAACAAATCAAGGTATTTGTTTTGTTCACCAATGTTTTTACTTAGCTTGTTGTTTCTACTTAGCATACCAGCCTTTCTTTCTTTTCTTTTTTTTTTTCTTTTTTTCTTCTCTTTTTTTTAGCTATCTCAGGCCATATGTGGGAATTTAAGCCCCACATCAGAATGCCAAATGTAACAAGTATACCAGGCTTTTTCTTTGGGGCCACCAACAAGCTCTCAAATCATGACACAGAGACTTGTGAGTGCTCAGCCTTAGCTTAGGCTCCTTTCTCTGCTCCTCAGAGGGCTGTACTGGAAAGTCTTCACTCAGCAGAGATAATGGCTTCCTCATAACCACATAAATAGAGCTCCTCTCCAGTCTCCCCTACCTATATACTCTGGCCCCTCTCCTAGGCCATGGGCAATAGGGCAGAACTGCATACAACAGGTGATATGGAGGGGCTAGATGCCCCTCCTTCAGTTAGAGGATGTCAACAATCAGCATTTCACATGGGCATAGCTGACCCAAAGATGGCAGTTGTTTGGAGTAACAAACAGACTATTGTTTGTGCCATCAGCCAGCTCCCAATCATGATACTGGGACTACACCAGGGAGAAAAAGAGGAAAATGCCTGGGTCAGATGCCAGCCAGCTAGATGGAGTAGGACATACAGAAGGAAAGAAAGACAAAAATCCCCAAGACAAAATGTAGATGAAAAGAAACAGGTCAAGTCATAAGAGCTAGCAAGAAACAAGCCTAAACTAAGGCCAAGCACTCATAACTAATAAGTTTCTGTGTCATGATTTGGGAGCTTGGTGGCCCCAAGAAAAAGCCTGGTATACTTGTTACATTTGGCATTCCGACATGGGGCTTGAATTTCCACATAGAGCCTTAGATAGCTAAAAAAAAAAAAGAAAGGGAAGGGAAAGAAAAGAAAAGAAGAGAAAGAAAAAAATAAGGGAATAAAGAAAGGAAGGAAGGAAGGAAGGAAGGAAGGAAGGAAGGAAGGAAGGAAGGAAGAAAAGCCTATACACTAAGTAGAAACAGCAAGCTAAATAAAATTACCTGCCATAGCACGGGCATCACCAGCATCCCAGAGCTGGGGCAATTGAAACCAGTCCCCAGTTAAAAATTGTTGCTCTTGGCCAGGCTCACCGAGTGTGGGGCTTATCTTTCACAGACTGAGAGCAGAGTGGAGCCAGCCCCGGTGCAGAGCTGCTTAGCAGTTTAAAGTTTGGCTCATGTGGTCAAAAAAGGATAGAGATATGCAGTATAGAAAGATTCAAGTGGGAAAAACCTCTAAACAGGTTACAGCGTGTTTAAAAACATACATAGGCTTAAGAAAGAAAAGAAAAGGGCGAAGTCAAAGAAAAAGTAAATAGTTGATAAATAATAATGTCTTTTGTTGCAGAGTAATGCCTTTGTACACTGTAAAGATTTGTCCCTGTGATTGGTCTAATAAACAAGCTGACTGGCCAATAGCTAAACAGAATAAAGATAGGCAGGAAAGTCAAACTCAGAATGCTGGAAAGAAGAAGGACAAAGTGAAGAATCACCAGCCAGACACAGAGGAAGCAGGAGATGAATGTGTCATGCTAATAAAGTTACCACCATGTGGCAGAGTATAAATAAGGAGTCTGTTTTAATTTAAATATAAGAGTTAGCATTAATAAGCTTGAACTATTAGCTGAGCATTTGTAATTAGTATAATCCTCTGGTTGGTAATTTGGGAAGCAGCTGCCAGATATTTGGGAACAAGTGGTTGGGACAGAAAACTCCATTTATAGTCTTTAAAGAAAGAGTAACATAATATAAAGGAAAAAAAAAGCCACATAAAGATGAAGATATACGGGGAGTCTGAATCCTGTGTGGTGTTGTATTAATTTTGAATTTTTTGAATGCTGATGAGCAAATGATAGCTGTTGAGAGACATGAAATTATAAGAAGGATTGCTGAATTAAGCCAGCCTAGATACTTTAAAATGGATTTCCACAGAAAACAAAAGGCTATGGATTCAACCAAGGCTAATAGAGGTCAGGATTGAATGGGTACACCTCTTGAAAATCCTGGACACAGACATACAGAAATACACCTAGAAAGACTGTAAGACAGGTGACATATAATTTTACCTGCTTAAACATAAGACAAAAATTCATCTTTGGGGGAGGGGGCTTGTGCACAATGAACAATCCATAGTTGTGTTAATGCAGATATGTACGTTACCTTTGAAAGTCTGTGTGTTTTTAGAGCAAGGGAGCCAGATACCAGTGAAAGCAGGTAGCCCAGATAATCCAGGCTCTGAGTGCCTCTGTTGCAGTTCCCTCAGAGTTCTGCATCCAGAACAGTTTCAAGGCTGCTGGCTGAGATGGGCCAGCCTCTCTCACAGACTGTTCTACCCAGGACTACAGATAAGTCTTGCCCCTTCCCATTGCACAGACTGGACAACAAATAATATGGCTAGTTTTCCCAGGACTTGACCATTGTCTCAATCTTCTCTGGTTCCCTAAATATGCCATTGCCCATAGATAATAAGAAAGAGTCTAGAGAACACAACACCCTCATTCCCAAAAGTGTGGGTGGGTGGATGGCTTTTGGTTATTTGATGGGTTATTGATGTATGTCATTGTTTAGGGAGAATACAGGATAAAAAGACAGCTATCAACCTAAAATATTTTACATTGGTATGGACTTTGGTATATTGAAACAAAGTTAAAGCTATTTTTGTTATACTGTTTATATGTTTCTATTCTTTTGGGGGGTGTTGTGCTTATACATCTCATTTTAAAATGCAATGTATAGTTAAGAACGCAGGTTAGGCTGGGTGGTGGTGGCACACGCCTTTAATCCCAGCACTCAGGAAGCAGAAGCAGGCGGATCTCTGTGAGTTCGAGGCCACACTGGTCTATAAGAGCTAGTTCCAGGACAGGTTCCAAAAGCTACAGAGAAACCCTGTCTCAAAAAAAAACTAACTAAATAAATAAATAAAAGAACACGGGTTAGTAGTTAGTCATCTATAAGAAAACATATTAGGTATGTTTTCAAGGATAAATAGATATGTTTAGATACATAGATGATCTTCAAACACTTCAACAACCTATAGAATACGGCATTTAAGATGTTTAATAACCTGAGGCTTTTCATAACAGTGAGATTTATCTGCTCTTAGCAGCACCAATTTACTTCAGAGAAAATGATGGGTATCAAAGTAACTCCATATGGAATTTTTTTTCATTGTAGTAAAACTAGACATTTGGGCAAGAAACTGCTTTTGCCCTGGCTGCTGATAGTATGCTGTACAAACTGGACAAGCAAGACACAAAAGAAAAAAAACTGCTGAACTTTGCCAAGATAAGGTAGGACATTCCTTGAAATTCCTGCTTCATAGAAAAGTCTGCCAGACTTTCTGCAGGACACACAGAAAAGCAACTGCTGAACTTTGCCAAAACTAGGCAGGACAGTCCTGCAAAATTCCTGTTTAATATAAAAGTCTGTTAGGTATTTTAGACCTGAAGGCCAAAGATTAAATATCCCAACATTGCAGAGGAACCTTGGATGACTGACCAGGCAGTCAAATATCTCTGTCATTTTGTAAGTGGCTTGCAATGTTCTTCCTCATTAATGTTACTCAGGTAACATTATATCCTTCTGGGGTCTTTGATGGAGTTGAAGACTAGTTAGTTATAATTGACAGTTTTGCTTAGTTATGATAGAAAGTAAATTAGGTACAAAATTTTGGACTCATCAAGAGAGGACAGATAATGGAGTATTTTCTCAGAATTTACCAAATACAAATGAACAGGATATTGTGAATCTAATTCTTACTTGACAGTTGTTCTTGTATATAATTTCATTTTGTTAAAGTTAATACTCTTCCTTTCTCTTTAGATAATACCTGATGATTGTTCCTTTTTTTTTTTTTTTTCGAGACAGGGTTTCTCTGTGGTTTTGGAGACTGTCCTGTGATTGTTCTTATTGTACATAATTTTACTGTGTTAGAGTTAAAATGTTGTGGGAACTCCTTCAGCCAATTGCCTTTAAGATACCAGTCCACTTTGGGCATGGTCTCATGTACTATATGTGCAGACTAAAAGTGGCCCTTTTCCTGTTGGATTTGGCTCCAGTTCCCAGCGCACGCAGAGGACAGCAGATTGCTACCTTTACTGTGAGTTTATCCCCAAATAAATAAACCTTTGTTATACTCCATTCTAGGCTATTATGGAACTCTTTGGTACTACTACAATTTGGTGCCCACATGGCCTGACTTGTGGGCTATTATTTATAGACAATTTACATTGGTATAGACTCTTGTATACTGTTACAAATTCAAATTTTATTTGCTATATTGAGTATGCTCCTATTTCTGTTTACAATATTTGTGCACCTATGCAAAGTTATTTTGTCATATTGTATACATGCATGTTTCTACCTCAGCTTAAGATATTTTATATATTGATGCAATTTTAGGATATATTTATCATATTGCACTATATATTTCTACTTCTGATCAAGATACTTATACATTGTTTACATTTTGAGGTCATTGTCCTCATTTGTTGCACAGTTGTTTAAAGATTATTTAATTTTTTAATATGAAGCTTTAGTTTTTAACTATATAGGTATTAAGGATTACAGGTCAATAGTCACCCATGTTTGTCATACTTAAGACTAGTCAGATTCTTTAGATGCATAGAGATTGTATTCTGCATAGATATGTAATGTTTAACTACTTCAAATAACCTTAGGGTTCTGTTGATGTGAGATATGATTGCTCCTGGCAGCACCAAACTATTCCTAAGAGAATGTTGGGCACCAAAGACACTCAAATTGTAGCTTGTTTTCTTCTTGGCAAAACTGGCCTTTGGGCAAAGAACTTCCTCTGCCTCGGCTACTGACAAAATGCACAGTGTCCAGACTGGACAAGCAAGATACAAGTAAAAATGATTGCCAAACCTGCCAAGACAGGACAGTTTTTGAAATTTTCCTGCCTCTGAAAATGGTCTGTCAGTTACTCTAGGCCTTAGCTTAAGTTGGTTGCCCTAACATTGAAAATGAGACTTTGGGTGATTGCCCAGGTAGCCAGTTGTCTCTGTCATTTGTTGTACCTTTTGAAAGTTGCTTGATTGTACTTCCTCTTTAATTTCCTGGTCCATAGTATATCATTATAGAATATAACAATTTTTTGTATGACTTGTTTACCAAAATAGCTATAGCTTAACAATATTAGCAAAAACAAGGAGGTTACATTCTTAAATCAGTCTTTGTTAGCCTGAATAGGCTTTAGGTAAGGACCTTTAGGTCACTGTTTTGCTTCATCATAAGATATGAATACTCAGTCTCCAGTGTTTAATTTTGCTGCTCATGGCTGTGGCCCTAATTTTTAACCTTTTATCTATCTATTGATTGGGATCACATATTAATAAAGACATTATAATAAAATATCTCATAAATATAAAATGTCCCATAGCCTTATAAATTTATATGTTTTTAAAAGCTGTTTCTTAAACAGTTCCTTTTTTAAATTTAATTTTCCTGTAAAACTCCAAAATTTCCTTTTAAAGAAGTTTAAAATCTTTTAACTGTGTGTTCCTGCAATATTAAAATAAAGTACCTTTATTTTAATTTAAGAGTGAAGACACAGGACACAACCATAATTTGAAGATGGCAAAACCAAGTTCCAGCAGTGCAAACAATTCAATGGTCCTAAAATCAGTACCACCCGAGTGACTCTTATGGTACAAAGTTTGGCTGCCAGCAAGGCATGTGCTTGTGGATGAGTGCATGGGACTGCAGCTTTAATACCTCATTAAACAAGCTTTGTTTTTGAATTCTGTCCTTTATCAAGTTTGCTTTCAAGACAGGACAGGAGTTATCATACAAAAATCCATTCCAATAAAATTATCTTTGGAGACCAGTTGTCTCCTTGGTTTCCTTATACCATGTGGTTGCCCTTAACCATGATGTCAGCAAAGCCACAGAACATCCATCCTCTCCAACCCTAGAAAAGACGTATGGCTGCCCAAAGATGGTGGTGAAGTCACATGACACCCACCCTTTCCAAGCCTAGCAAAGATGGCGCCAGTCACATGGCTGCCTAGACATGGTGGCAAGCCATGTGTTGTTCATATCACAAAATAGACTCATTCCACAAAGGTCCTTTAAGATAAATGCACAGACTTTTAACTATCAACCCCGTGTTAAGAGTTTTAAATTAACTTTTTGTCATAGATACCACAAATGTTACCCATATCCAATAAATACCTAAGCCAGTAATCCCTTTAACCGTTCTGCTTTTTATTTTTCTCCCTATCAGTTTTTCGCTTTGGACACAGAGACTTTAAAAGCATGCTTGCGTCTTAATAGGGGCGAGGCATAACCCAATTTTAGAGCTAGCTTTTTAATACAGTAGCATAGCATAAAACAATCTTAATATTATACCCAAATGACATTTGAATCCCTATTACATTAGGTCCAGTAGCCAGAAATCCCAGAGATAAATCCTGAGCCTGGGAGGCTGACTGCAGAAGAAACAGCACAGTAGCAAGTTCACATACCCAAAAGCAGTCAGAAACAAAAGTGCAGGAACACAGTGCATTCATACATTACAAAACAGACAGATGAAACCTTCCTTCCCTCCTCCAGTCCTGCACATTCAGGGAAGAGCCGCCCCGGTAGCTGCCATAGAAGAGGTTACAGGGAGTGACGCCGGAGCTGAAGCTACAGTCTCACGAGCACTTTGACGCTGCAGCTGCACCAGTGCAGCAGGCCACCTGCAGGCTTCTACATGGGCTGGGGTCTTCCTTCAAAGCTGTCCAGTGACCCAAGCATTCTATGTAGTCACCCCAAGTCGCAACACACAAATACGGATCAGACACAGGACAAGACACAAAGCAAAACTAACCACAGAGACAAAGAGAGTAACAGTTGGCATCACACAGAGGTTTTGCCAGTCTGACCAGAGAATTCGGCATGTAGGAGGCTATTTTAGTTGTCTCCTTGCACAAGCCCTGTACTCCCTGATGTCCCTACAGTGAGTCTCTCCAAACTCTAGGTCTAACATCCAGTGTCCCGGGGCTTTGTTGTGCAGCCTAGTTGTTGGAATCATGCTGACAGGAGCCAAGGCACTGGGCCTCTCTGAGGTTTTGTGTTTTTACTTTTGGGTTTTGGAATTTTTTTTGACACAGCCCCCAGTGTCACCAGGGTATCGTCAGAGTTCCAAGGCAGGGGGCTCTGGCTGAACTCCCAATTAACCAGAAATAACTAGTTGGCCATGGGATGTCTCTTTTTGCCCTGAGCTCTTGTGCACAGATCTCATCAGGTTCTCCCCATTCCCAGATAGGCACTCCATAACCAGAATTCGGAAACCAGGCAAAAGTGTCATAGGACGTTAGCTTTAAAAAAGTCTCTATGACTTACCAAAAAGAGGCCTCCAAAAAAAAAAAAAAAAAAAAAGATGCTTGCTATCTCCGTTCTTGAGTACGGCAGTTTCTCAATGTAAGGTAAAGAGAACAGCTCCAGAATTTGGGGTGGAATGGCCTTTCTTATCTTGTCAAATTTCCTCTACAAAATCCCTCCAACCCCCAAAAGGAACTTCACTTTGGCTGTTTGTCTCATTCTCCCTATCAGGGGCAACATCATCGCTCTTCCCAAACCCATCTTTGGTCTTGTCTAACTCTGCTGGCTAGGTCAAGCACTGTTACAGTTCCTCGCTGGCAGGTATGCAAATGCCATCTTCCTCCACCTCTCTAAAGTGCCAACAACAAACCTAAGCACAGTGCCACTGAAGCTCCCCCTAGGAACGCAGTGAGTTTATTGAGGCGAAGAGTTTCTTACATATGTGTGGATACTGCCTTCTCCCCCAAGGCAAGACTGAACTTTATAGCCTCTACCAAGCAGGAATGATGGCTTTCCCACAGCCACATTAATAGAATCCCCTCCCCTAGTCTTCCTTTCCCCAAGGCCACAATCGATTAGGGCAGAATTACATACAGCGGGTGATATGGAATGGCCCGATACTCTGCTGAGGGTGCTGTGACCCTCCCTGCCCCTCTGTGATAGGATGCCGACAGCCAATAATCACAGATGGCCTGACCATTGAACTCCTCAGGATGGCTGGTGTTGGGCTCAGATAGTCCTTTAGAATACGGGACATTACTGCGCCCACAGGCTCATGTATTTTAAATAGTTTGTCTCCAGCTGATGGTGCTGCTTTGGATTTGTGGCCTTGCTGGCAAATGCAAGACCAGAGAGACGTGGTCAAGACTGTCACTGTTCAACCCTGTTCTGGTCTGAGCTTTCTGGTTCTTGGTCTGAATCGATGTAGGATCAGCTGCAGACAGGAGCTGACTAACAGGCCTTTCCTACCATGAAACTCTGAGCCTAACAGTCTGCCCAGGCTGTCTTTCCTGTCAAGACAAGAAAAGTAACAACGCAGTGGGCAACCTGTTTCCTTATTCTCACATCTTCAAAAGCTAGTTCCAAACTGTGACCAAAATAGCTGTCAAGAGCAAGGGCAGATGGCTAGGAAAAGGGACTATGCTAGGTAATAAAGGTGGCAAGCTTCCAAGATGGCAACACCTTCCTCACCCTCCTGACCTGAGACAAAAGACCGGCAGCTTAAAACAACAGTCTTGTAGGGTTTCCTCCTCCCGCCAGTATGCGCTCGCTGAGCCTGGATCAGGATATGTGTCCTGGTTAGGGTTTCTATCACTGTGAATTGACACCATGACTATGACAATACTTATAATGCAAACCATTTAATTGGGCTGGCTTACAGTTCCTAAGGCTTAGTCCGTCATCATCATGGTAAAACATGGTGGCGGTGCTGGAGAAGGACCTGAGAGTTCTACAACTTGATCCAAAGGCAGCAGAAGGAGATTGTAACACTGGGTATAGCTTAGCATAGGAGACCTCAAAGCCCGCCTCTACAATGACACACTTCCTCCAACAAGGCCACACCCACTCCAACAAAGCCACACCTCTTGGGAGGCCATTTTCTTTCAAACCACACAACAGGTTATGCATAACTGTGGGCCAATCAACCACCCTATCACTCTTCAAACTGACCGACCCTCTATTAGGAGATGGAAAATCTAAGGAGAGACTGAATTTTTTGACTTTCTGAGTCAAAGAATTCCTCATCCCCAATAAATGCCTTTCTTCAACTGCTGATTCTGTCTTTCCTAAAAGGGAAAAGGGTTTGAGATTTCTTCACTGCTACCTATTGCTGCCTTTTAATACTTTTTTGTTTGTTTGTTTTTTGAGACAGGGTTTCTCTATGTATACCTGGCTGTCCTGGAACTCACTCTGTAGACCAGGCTGGCCTTGAACTCAGAGATCCACCTGTTTCTGCCTCCCAAATGCTGGGAGTAAAGGTGTGCAGCACCACTGTCCAGCACCTTTTAATTATTTAATTTGCAGAAAACAAACCTGATCAAGAGACCTCTGGGCTGAATCAACATTGAACTGGGCTGCAAAAAACAGAGGCAGGGACCTGAAGCAGGAATGGCCTTCAAAGGCCAGCGCCTACTAAGGTCTTCCTCCTGCCAAGCTCCAGCACCTTCAAAATAGTGCCAGAAGCTTTGGCCTGAGTGTCCAAAACATTGGGAGCCATTTCAGACTCTCTCTTTGTCTTCAAGTAAAAATAATCCTTAATCCTCAGGCACATGAGATGGCCCGGCAAGTTTAAGCAAGCCTGCATTAGATCCATGGAGCCCACAGTGGAAGGACAGACTCCCACAACTGTCCTCTGACCTCCACGTGTGCACTGCGACACCACCCCCATGAC
The DNA here is from genome assembly GCF_950005125.1 of Chionomys nivalis. Taxonomy (NCBI): domain Eukaryota; kingdom Metazoa; phylum Chordata; class Mammalia; order Rodentia; family Cricetidae; genus Chionomys; species Chionomys nivalis. Next base: position 20,860,994 of record NC_080091.1, on the reverse strand, counting down.
CCCTACACTTACTAATAGATAAAATTAAATTTAAAAGTTCCTTAATCCAAAGTGAATGATTTGGGGAAGCACGCTCTGTTTCTTTTCATCCATCTCCTCCCCCCCACCCACATTTTCTCTTTCCACCCCACTTAAATGGTCAGGGAAGGTTACAAATGCCCTACCCATCTTTCTATTAGATTATGACCATGATGCCTCTATTCCCTCTGTAATTTGTTTTATGTGACCTAATTACTAAAGAGTCAATTCGTTTTGAAAATATCCTATAAATACATGAAATTAATAAAATAACTCCCTGACTTTCAGAATATAAATCAGAATATATATATATATATATATATATATATATATATATATATATTAAGCAGCGCCTTAAAATTATGTTACTTGAGTTAGCCTATGTCTCTGGCCTAAAGGAAATGTAAGACAATCCTGTTTATTGATGTTCTTCTACTTCCAGTTTTTGTTATAAACATGTTGTTATATGATTATCAATAAATTTAATAAGATGCCATGTTGCTGTATTGTTTTAATTTCATAGCATTGTTATTAAAGAATACTTGTTTCAATGTTTACTTTTTGCTCAACATTTACCCAAGTCTAGTAGTGTTAATAACATAATCTTCGCTAAACTTAGTAAAAACACAAAAGAATCTCAGTGTCTTAGTTAGGGTTCCATTGCTGTGATGAAACACCATGACCAAAGCAGCTTGGGGAGAAAGGGCTTTTTGGCTCGTGCTCTGTTATCAGTAGTCACCATTAAAGGAAGTCAAGTACAGGAACTCAAAGAGGCCAGGAACCAGGAGTCAGGAGCAGAGGCCACGGAGGATGCTGCTTCCTGGTTTGCTCCCAGGGCCATGCTTACAATCCCCAAGGCAAAGGTGTTATGAGGTGGGACCTTTGGAAGGTGATGTCACCTGAGTTTGTTAGGATCGAAGCCCAAGCCAGGCTGACCCATTCACCCTCAGTAGGCTAACTATAGGCTAATTAGTAACAGAGAGGTTTATTCAGTGTGACCACTGGAGAAAGAGGAACTAGAGGTTCAGGGACTATATTAGTTATTTTTCTATTGTTGTGACCTAAATCTTTCCTTAAGCGGAAAGGTTTCTTTCAGTTCACAGTTTGAGGATACAGCCCACGATGGTGGAGCTGGACACAGCTGGCATGCTGCATCCACAGTTAGGAGGCAGAGAGTGGTGAGCTTAGCAATCTTCTCTGTCTGCTTTTTATTCAGCCCACGGGATGATGATGCCCACAGCCGAGTGGGTCTTCTCACTCCAGCTAACATAGTAAGACAGTCCCTCACAGGCATGCCCAGGGTCCCGTCCCCTGGCTGATTCTACATCCTATGAATTTCACTATCACACCCTCCAAGTCCATCTTCACGGTGCTGAAGGTTTAAACAGAGAGCAGAGGTATGTGTAACTAAGTAGTCCTGGCTGAAAGGTGGTCCTGCCCTTCCCCGGCCCTTTCTTTAGTTCCTGTCTGTCCTGTAACATGGCCTGACAAGTCAGAACTATGTGGAATTTCTTCCTGAGAGACAGGCTCCCCTGTGGCTTCTGCCAGGGCCTTAGACTTTTTTTTTTCCTCAGGATTTGGGGTCCACTGTTTCAATAGTCTGACAGTCAGAGGAGGACGATAAGAACCTGGCTTTAGGACAGCTTCACTCCCACTAGGACAGTTGTGATGATGACAGAGCTGCAGAGGTGGAATTAGCGTTATAGTAAAGGGGGTCTCATCAAGTAGCTTTGCCCCTTCTAACACATGAGAACTCAGCAAGAGTGCTCCATCCATGAACCAGGAAGGAGTCTCCCACCACACACTGGTTCTGCCCCAACCTTGATCTTACACCCTCCAGCCTCCATAACTGTAAGAAATAGGCTTGTTTATAACCCGCTCAGTTTATGATGCTTTGCAATTTTCAGCCTGAACAAAGCGAGACCACGTAAGCCAAGTCTCTTCTACTCCCAGCTCAGGGCAGGGCCCACCTTCCCAGCTAGCTGCACCGTTGTCTTCAGAGAAGGTATCCAACACCAAGGCCAAACACCATGAAGACATAAGCAGTGCGTGGGACCTCTTATCTTGAATACGGGGCATCATGTACCCAGCAATGGTCAGTCCCCTTAGCAGATGCACTTTGCACCCTGCAAACAGAACTGACTGGCTGAGAAACAGGAGACGTGATAAATGTAATACACAGCGTCTGCTCTACGCTCTACCGCACCACGCCTCTAGCGCCCGCCCGTGCCACTACAGGTCGGTATGCGAGCTGGGAACTGGGCTGGAGACTTAAAAGCACACGCACAGAGACAGACAGACAGAGAGAGACACGGACACAGGTCATCCTTGATAGAAGAATGCCAAGTTTATTGTGCTCCAGGGAAACTTATATAGGGATCCTTGGCCACGCCCAGCTCTCAGGATCTTTCAGCAGCAAGTCTCATGAGAACCCACTCCCCTGCCATCAAGGTCTCGAGCTCAGAGCAGCTGCAGACACAGGTGTTTTGCTCAGTTCACTCCAGCAGGCAAAGGGTCTGAGGCAGGCAAAGAAAGTCAAGGGGCCAGGGGTCTGCAGCTCCCAACAGATAGAGACAGGCATGTTCTCCCCTTTGGCCACCAGACTTTGAAACAGTGGGCCTCAAAGAAATGAAGATTTCCACAGGACTCATGCTAAAAGAGGGAACAGGCTGAAGGCTGGGGCCAGGCAGAGGAAGAATCTCTCTCTCTCTCTCTCTCTCTCTCTCTCTCTCTCTCTCTCTCTCTTTCTCTCTCTCTCTCTCTCTCTCTCTCATCTTGCTAAAATTCCTCCCTAGGGTGACATGTAAACCGGGTCAACCCCTTCAACAAAAGTCCCAACACAAAGTTCACTCTGGGGAACCAATGAATTTGTTGGGTTTCCTTATGGAGCACGGGTGTGGGTGTACCTTCCACTGTGGTCTGAAGCTGAAAAGCCTGAACCAGAAGGGAAGAGTCATGCAGGAGTGTACCTCCCCTAGTATTCCCCAGCCACACTCTAGTCCTCCCCAAGGCCACAAGCACTAGAGGCAGATTTCAGGCAATGAGCAGTAGAGAAGGACTGGACACTCAGCTGAGAGTCCCCTGACCCTCTCCACCCTTCTGAGAGGAGGCATAAGCAGTCAGCAGCCCAGCTGGGATGTTACTTTGGCAGAGAACTGAAGCTGATCTTCCCCCAGGTGTTGGCTCCGTGGCAGGGAGGACAGCCGCTCACAACACTCAGGAAGGGATTTCACAGTTCCAGCTTATCAGACCTTGCGGGAGAAGTTGGAGCCAAGCCAATGATGGTCAGTGATGAGTGGGACCCCACGTCGGCCAGGACTGCTAAGTGGTACATACTTCTTGCCTTCTAATTAAACCTAAACCTCATGTTAGATCCGTGAGACCGCAGAATCCTTCTTGAGTCTCCTCCCCAAGGTGGCCACAATGGATAAATCTCCCTTCTCAGAGTTGTGCTTTCATTTGCATCTTTAGTTCACTTCTTGGGGACAAGTGGTCAAGCCTAGCTTGCTAGGGCCGTCAGGGGCCAGGCTTATAACCTAAACCTTATGGTAACACAAGGACTTTTCCACCTCCGCCAAGCCACCTGCGCTGGGAAAAGGGTCGAGACAACTATTCCAACATAGGGGAGAATGCTAAGAATTTATGAACCTATTAATCCAGCAAACACAAGAACAGCTGGAAGTTGACACCTGGTCTCCTTCCTCCCTTCCTGCCTACATGGCGGGCCAAGCTGCTCTGCCACTGGTACTTTGTTTTCCCCAGAGAGCAGGGTGCAGAATGGTGTCCTTCCGCACTCCCAGGCTCTTTGCCTAGGCTACAAATTAAATGAACACAAAACAGATCGACAAGGGAAACCCTGTATTTCATTACGTGTATATGCACAGGGGTCTCACCAAATATGGGACTCACAGAAGGGTTGACTGACGTTTATACAGCCTCCTGAGCCACAGGAAACAAATAAGATCGAAGCTTGTTGTCCCGGGGAATGGTAATGACCCAAACTAGGGGAAGAGGGGAGGAAATGTGTCATGTATAAAGGTTGTCTTGTTATCGCTGGCAATAAAAGGTATCTCTGAGCAGACCTCAGAATGGGTGATTGTCTGAGCTGGTGTCAAATTCAGGTCACCTCTCCTGTTGTCCCAGTTAATCTCCCTTGGTAGGTAAGAGTCCCAGGAGAGGTTTACAACGGTGCTCCTTGTGGTGGCTCTCTCTTTAGGCAGATAAGAGCAGCTCACACAAAGCCCCTGCCCGCATCTCTGAAGTGCCCCAGTTCAAGGGAATCAGCAGAGCAGCCCGGCTCATTTGCGGATGGCATTTCCCAAAGTCCTTCACCCACCGCAGAGAGGCAGTCCATATTTCCACTTGGGGATTGCATAAGGATTAACTAGGATAATGAAGGCTTTCAAACCTACTTTTCAGGCATTAAGGCATTACACAAATACTCTTCTCAGGCCCATAGGAAAGAGGCAGGGTGTTCTGCGCAGGGCTGTGTTTTCCAGGAGCCGACAGGGGCAGCAGCCGTGGAATGAGGAGGAACATCAGTGGGCACAGGGAAGGGAAAAGTAAAATGGCAAAACCAGAGCCTGTACTTGTCTCTGCTCTCAGCCAAATCCCTAGTCCTAAGAAAAACAGCAACAAAAAGGCAACACAGAAGTTAAAAGACTTTTTCAAAAGAAGAAATTAAGTCAGGCATGGTGGCATACACTTGTATCCCCAGCTCTAGGGGATGCAGAGATGGGGGAGACAGGATTCTTGGGGCTCACTGGCCACCAGCCCAACCCATTTGACAAGTTTCAGGCCAGTAGGAGGCTCTACATCAAAGGCCAACAGCAAACATGGATGGCATCTGAGGAAGAACACCCGAGGTTGAGTTCTGGCCTCCACCCAGAATCAGGAGGCCATCCTCACACGGCAAGTGCTCTTCACTGAGCCGCCCCCCAGCCTAGAGCCACCCTTTCCTTCCAGGCTTTAACAGTACCAGAGACTGCCTTCTATATAATCGAGAGAAATCTGTTTGACCTTCGACACTGGAGGCTGGAAGTGCACAGAAGCCCAAGGTGAAAGGCTACATCTAGTCAGGATATTCCTTCTAAACCATGGCATGGCAAAGACACCACGTAGCAAGAGTGTCAGAGAGAGAGAGCAGCAGCCAGGGGAACTGAATCAGAAGTATCATGGCCTTTATACCCACATTCTTTCATTCCTTTATCGGGGATTAAGTTTCTAACATAAGCTTTCTGGGAGACACATTCAAACCCTAGCACTGAGGGTGGATATGCACCAGGATTCCTTGGTAATATCTGGGGAAGGCTGAGACCTCTGACCTCAGAGCAGGCTACTTTCTTTGAAGATTTGAAGAGTGAACAGGGGCTTGAGAGATACCTAAGCAGTTAAGAGTTCTGGCTGCTCTTCCAGAGGAACCAGGTTCGGTTCCCAGCACCCACATGGCGACTCACAACAGTACATGACTCCAGGTCCCCGAGATCAAATACCTTCTCTGGCCTCCAAGGGCATGAAGCACACACATGGCGCACAGATATGCATGCAGGAAAACATTCATACAAATAGAATGATAAAATAAATTTCAAAAAGAAAATTATGAAGATGCAAACCCTGTAACTTTAGATTTTTTCAACTTAATTTAATTCATTTTCTTGGAGACAGAGTCTCTCTTTTGTGTATCCCTGGCTGCTCTGGAACTTGCTATATAAATCAGGGTAACCTTAAACTACAAAAGTCTGACTTTTGTTGTTGTTGTTGTGTGATCTGTATATGTGAAAGCAGGCAGGCCGTGGTGCACATGTGGAGGTCAGAGGACAACTTTTAGGAGTCCACGCCTTCCGCCATGAATTTCAGGGTGAACCCCCAGTCCCCAGGCGTTCACAAGTGCTTTTACGCACTGGGCTATGTCACTGGTCCTGACCTATATAGCTTTAAGCAAGACTCACCTAGCTATGATCCTAACTGACACTGGTCACAGTTCCCACTGCCATCTCCTTCAGGCCCACAACCAGCAGAACAATAGCTCTGACCCCAAATGCCTAAATCCTAATTGAGAATCTGGGAATGTGTTACAATACAGCCAGGGGGGAATTAAGGTTGCCTGAGAATTAAGGCTGCTAACCAACTGACCTTAAAATAGGAGATTATCCTGGATTATCCTATAATCACCAGAGTCCTTAAGTGCAGAACAGAAAGGGGGAGAGGGTGGCCGAGGGCTAAGGTGTGAAGTGGACCAGGTCAGCCAAGGCTTGTGGTGTCCAGAACTGAACATGTATGAGCCTCCTGATGGACGCAGCCCCGCCGGCATCCTGACTTTAGCCCTGTGAGATTCTGACCCCCAAGGCTAGATGGTGTGCCACATCCCAGAGCTCCAGGGAGTGGGCTGATGGGAGCATTGAGGGAATAAAGAAAAGACAGACACACAGACACATGTGTACAGAAAAGCTGGGATTGTGTGGATTGGCTCCCTGGTGGAGGAACTTGAAGCCCCCGCACCACCCCCTCCCAACTCAGAGTGTTATTTATATACAGTTGAAGGGGAAAGCAGGTTATTGCATGCAGCCGAATCAAAGAGGCAGCTGTCTACAGCTGAACAGGGAGGCCAGTTCAGCTCATGTCCATAGGAGCAGTCTCTGTAGGGAAGTCGTCTTCAGGCCGAAAATATCCAGGGGAGAGAGCTACGGTGAATGTTTCCTGTACATGTTATCAACGTTTGGACTTGGACCAGGAGGGAAGACTTTATCGCTTCTCATGGGTTTAATTTAAGTCTCTGGGTGTTCCTGACATGACTGTGCCCACGTCACCAGCCATATTCACTCAGGGGTCCTCTGCTCCCTCACGTAATGCATCAGTGCTATTTTAAGCTGTGGGATTTGGGATGGTTTGTGACGGCAGCAACAGAAAGCAGGTGATATTATATAAGATGTGACATGGAGCAGGGAGCCAGGAGACTAAAGCCAGTATTGCCTCCAGTTCACACTGTGTTCCTGTAAAGTTTACCTAGTTCTTCTGATTTTCAGTCTCCATGATCCTAATCTGGGAGCAAGGACCAGTCCTCACTCTCTCTGCTGCCACAGACCGAGACACCAAGTCAGGCTTAGAGAGGATGGTGCAGCCACAAGAGTTCCCAACCACGCCAAGCTGCCACGGGAAGCTGTGCAGGCCGTGGGCATGGGTTTCTGTGTCCATCCGCATTGATCTTTCTGATTGGTGTGGCCTCTTGGGGAGGCTCGAGTCTTGGACCCTTGATGTTCAGCAGTGCCTAGGCTTGCCCAGAGCAGAAAACAGGGATGAGGGTTGGCTGAGCTAGGAAATCGAGGAAAGGCCTGAGTTAAGAAGGTGTGGACATGGAAAACTCTGGGCACAGCTTCCTCCGACTTCCTATTTAGAAAGGGAGCGGCCCGAGAGTGGCACCTTGCTGGCTTCTGAATACGACACAACTGCTTTTGGATGCCTGCCTGGACTCACTGATCATACTTCCTGCCTGAGGTTCTTTCAGGCTCCACTGAATTTAATACAGACATAGATCCATAGGAAACATCTTTTACTAATACTAGTGTCCAGGTAGCCTCCACCTGTGGTACTGATCCTCTCTAGACCCAGCCGTGGGCAGGCCTTGCCTGAGGGAGGCTCATGTTCTAGACAGGTTATAAGATCATGCTGTAACTAAGCCCTAGAGGCAGTCTGTGCATTCATATTTGTGTGTTGTGAAATATTATTTTAACTAGGCAACAATGCGTTACATTTGTTTATGCTGCAGAATAGTAATTTATGTGAGGGTGTGCTATGTTTGTTTATGCTACATTTGTTTAATGATGTAAAGATGTGTTGCATTTGTTTCCCCTTGCCTGCTTAAGGCACCCGATTGGTGTAATAAAAAGCTGAATGGCCAATAGCTAATCAGAAGAGGGATAGACGGGATTGGCGGGCAGAGAGTAAATAGGAGAAAAATCCAGGCTTGAGAAAAACAAGAGGAAAGAACAAAAGAGAAAGAGAAGGACATGCCTGGGGCCAGAAGTCAGGCAGCCACCAGTCAGACTCAAGATACAGTGAAAGTAGGAAAGAAAGAAAGAAAGAAAGAAAGAAAGAAAGAAAGAAAGAAAGAAAGAAGAAGAAGAAGGAGGAAGAAAGAAAGAAGAAGGAAGAAAGAAAGAAAGAAAGAAAGAAAGAAAGAAAGAAAGAAAGAAAGAAAGAAGAAAGAAAGAAAGAAGAGAAAGATGAAAATCCCCTAGGCAAAACATAGCTGAAGAGAAACAGGTTGAGTTAAAAGAGCTAGCAAGAAACGAGCCTAGGCTAAGGCCGAGCGTTGGGAACTAATAAGCTGTCTCCGCGGCATGATTTGGGAACTGGTTGGTGGCCTAGAGAAGCCTGGTCTGTTTGTCCAGCTACAAACCCCTGTGTGCTATGTGCATCTGCAGTGAGCATGAGCTAGGAAAGAGGAAGGAATCTTAGTTTTAAGGTAATGAGATTATTTTCTCTTCAGGATAACGCAGCCTATCCTGGGTTGTAGGACAGATGGCTATTCTTAGTTCTCATTTTGAAATCTGGAATGAACTAAAATCCAAAAATAGAGGGCATGCCTGTGGGGATTTTTGCTTTATTTGAAGTGGGAAGACCCACTTCTAATCTAGATCTTTGAGGTAGGAAGACACACCTTTAATCCAGATCTTTTGAGTGGAAAAGACACACCTTTAATCTGGGTTTTGAGGCAGGAAGAGACGGCTTTTATCTGCTCTCACCTGCTTGCCCTCCCTTGCCTTGCTAGCGAGCCCATTCCTCCACTGGCGATAGAGCCTAGTTCTTCAGGATTCCAGGGTATATTGAAGGCCAGCTGAGACATCTGGCCTTGTGGACTAAGCAGCTACTGGATTCTTTCCATTTTCATTCACAGTCAGCCATTGGACTATCTGGACCATAGCCTGTAAGCCATTCTGATAAATCCCCTTCTATGCATATATATAAATTCATCCTATAGGTTCTGTTACTCTAGAGGACCCCAGCCAATACTTCCCTAACTGGGCTCTCCTGTGCGCTCTGAGTATTGTCCCAGTGGGTGATCGTTCCCCAGCATTTAGTGATGAGTTCATGGGGAAAACTAAAAAGAGTACCCGTTAGGTAGATGACCACGGATGAGGCCTCCTTAACGTTGAAGGAGACTTGCCTTTTCCATTCTACAACTCTGGCCTCAGAGGAGAATTCTAGGGAGGTGTGGCAGCCATTTCAGTCATAATGATTGCTTTCTCATAGGCTCAAAGTAGCCCACACACACACAAAAGTTATTACATTTTTGAGGGTGGGCATGTGTGTGGGCGTGCATGCAGGAGGAGGTCAGAGGATAATCACGACGCTCCCCTTTCACCGTGTGGATCCCAGGGATTGAACTAAGACCGTTAGGCTTGGTGGCAGGCACCTTCACCCGCTGAGTCATCTTGCCAGCCCCCTCACTCCTCTTGATATACTCAATTCCAGGAAAAAGTTTTAAAAGCACATTTTAGAGGTAATATTTGAGCTACTAAGTAAACTGAATCACCAATCACAAGAAGTCAAATGGTGCAGTAGGAAAAAAAAAACATAGCTTCGGTGGGACAGATAGACAGACCTCTTGCATTCAGAGCTCAATATACCCACTTGCTCTTTGGGGAGCGGTGGCTCACATTCGTAACACCAGCCTGGGAAGTTGAGGCAGGAGAATCCCTGTGGGCTCACGGTCGGCTGGAGCTACATCAGTGTAAGACCTTGTCTCAAAATTTTTAAAGAAGTCAAAGAAAGAAATAATAAAAGATGCACCCTTTTTGCCCGGATAATCTTGGACACACTGCAAACTGCTAGAACCTCAGCTTTCTTACTTCCAACAGCGGCCTTACAAACATGTCCGCCACTCTGCCATGGCCTTGGCTCCAGCATGCATTCCTTTTCAGTTCCTTCCTCCCTTAAACTGGGCTGCAGATAGCCCAATGGGGTGCAGCAGAGGCAAGCCCCAGTTGTGAGAACACAGTGCAGAGGACTGGGTGTCTTCCAGACGCTGGGCTGGCCTCCTCCTGTTCCAGCTTCCACGGCTGCACCATGAAAAATGAGCAGAGGCGCCCCCTCAGATGTCCAGTACAGCTGCACTGCGGGGCCCAGGACTGAACTCACAGCCTCCAGTGCTGAGCTACCTCTGAGCATTATGATGCCTGTTTTAAGCCACAAAACTTTGAGGGTGACTCGTTACACAGCAACAGATAACCAGAATGTCATCGGGAAAATGGGAATTATCATAGTTACATGGTTGTGTAATAACAGGGAAAAATGTATATAAAATACTTTTGCACCTGTTAGTTGTAATAAGAACAGAATGTCTGTGTAAATGTGCCAAAACTGAGTGATTTTTTTGAAAATTACTTTATTGTTTATTTATTTAGTGTGCATGCACACACATGAAGTGTCACCAACATGCCATGCGTAGGTGGCAAAGGATGACTTGGGGGCTTCAGTTCCCTCCTTCCATTACGTGGACCCCAACCACCTAATACAAACCATCAGACTTGGTAGCAAATGCCTTTAGCCTCTGAGCATCTCGCTGGTCTGAAGCAATTTTTATAATGGAGAAATCACTGCCCTTCACAGTGCGGTCATGCTTGTAAAGGATTCAGCAGGGCTAGGAGCAGGTCCGGCTCGGCAAAAACAGACCTTTGAAGGTCACAGCAGGGCAGAGGAGCTGCGGGGCAGGACACCTGAGAGCTCTATCTCAGGCTTTTGTCCATCGATAAAGGGAGGAGAAAATGACCACGAGAAAAGAGGGATGATATTTACTCTGCTGTAGTCTCTGCAAAATGTAGCTGCTTACGCTTCAGTTTGGTTCTCTGGGTTAAAAAAAAAAAAAGTCCTTATATGCTAATTGAATGCTGTGCTTCCGTATAATGGAAAAGCAGGAATAAGATTCTGAAATGGCTCAAGTTCACCAACACCTGCCAGCCTCCCAAGGGCTGCGTCCAGATGAGGTTTGAATCCTCAAATGTCAAGGACACTGTTCACTTGGAAGTTCACCATTAAAATTCAGACTTTTTTTTTTTTGCAGAGCTAAAAGTCACACTTAATTATGCTCTAAGCTCGAGGTGTTGGACAAGCTGCAGCACCCCCTCCCACTTGGTGTTAGGCTGCCCGGGACACAGATTCTTCGCACTATCACCCAACAGAGCCACAGTTGAAGTGAGGTAGGAAAGTGATGGACAGGGTAGGAGAAGGGCCACAAATGCGTACCCCAGCCTGGGAGGCAGACAAGTGCGGGAGGTGGGTCGGAACTGCCCCTTTCAACACCCCTAGGTTCTAGTCCCCCCTTCTGAGGTTTGGACAAGTGTCCCCGCCCCCCAACACGGCTTTGTTGAGGTACAACAAGGTCTCAGCCTGAGGAGAGAGAGTCGGTGATGGCTGTGCAAACCTGGGGAGCCTGAGTCCTAAGATACACAGGGAAGAAAAGAACTGACTCCTGAAAGTTGTCCTCTGACCTTCAAATGCCCACTGTGGCATGTGCACGCATGCGCACACGCACACACACACAACTAAAATAATTTTCAGAGTAAGCCTTTTCTCTTCATATGTAATTATGCCAGGCATTTTATTATAGTGACAGAACATGGGCTAGCACGCCACCTCTCTCGTGTTCTCAAATACCCTTTTCTTGAATTCACAACCTTCAAATCTCTCCTCAGCTACGGCATTTAAAAGGCTGAGGTAGGAGAATCATCATGAGTTCAGGGCCAGCCTGAACCACATAGTTTGAGACCAGACTAAGCTATGTAGCAAGATGCTGTCTCAAAAAAGAAAAGAAAAAAAGAAAAGAGAAAGAAAGAAAGAAAGAAAGAAAGAAAGAAAGAAAGAAAGAAAGAAAGAAAGAAAGAAAATCCCTCTTCTTGGAACAGAATTAATAAGGAAACTTCCCCCAGGGAGAATCTGTAGAGACAAAAGGCCAAAAATACAAGCCAAATTCCCACATAAATTTTAACAACTCTGCCATGGCTACTTGAAGCTTGACTCCTAATGACATACGCTATCTTGGCATGAACATTTGGAAGTCTAACTCCTAAGCCTGCAAAGTAAAATTCACAGCTTAACAGCATAGCGAGCACCCACCTATCTGTCCAGGTATGAACACCTCCACACATCTGCCCACCCTGAAATAGCCCGCACAATGAGACCAGATAACTTTTCCCTCAACTGTGGTTGCAGCTTCGCTCCTTCTCAGCCACTCTTCCTGTCTCTGGGAATTTGCCGGCTGTTCTCCTTGCAGTCTGTTAAGGCAGATGTATTATGGGAAAAAGAAAAAGAGCTCCTGAGGACCAGAAGGGTTCCCAGGGAGGAATACACCGTGCCACGCACTTCACTAAACTGCTCTTTGTCTTTCTTTGCCCCAGACGCATAAACTTATAGAAGGAAGGCTTTATTTGGGCTGACAGTTCCGGAGTTCTGAGTCCATTACCGTCGAGGTGGGGGGAGCGCGGCAGCGGGCAGGCATGGCAGCGGGCAGGCTCCGGAGCGGGCACGTACCGCAGCAGGCACAGCTGAGAACTCGCATCTCCAACCTCACCCCCCATGGCACGGCCCTTGCCCTCTTCACACATTAGGTGATTGCCACAGTCTAAAGAATTCCCCAAGATTCAGAAGGTCTTTAAACCCGGGACAAAGCACCAGACTGGGGAGTTATTGTTCATCTTGATGTGGAGGGCGGTGAGCAGGCTGCTGAATGTTTTCAGGGTCTTGGTGTCAGTGAAATGGGGACCCATCTGCTCGCTGCAGGAAGAACAAACCTCCTTAACTTCTGTATTCAGAGAGAGCCTTGTTAGGTTATCATTATGAAGCCAAACCTCGTTAGGTTACCATTTCAAGTCTAACCACGTTAGGTTACCATCATCAAGTCTAACATCATAAGGTTACCCATTATCAAGTCTAACCTCATTAGGTTACCCATTATCAAGCCTAACCTAGTTAGGTTACTGTTATCAAGCCTAACCTAGTTAGGTTACCGTCATCAAGGCTCTCAGACTGTGTGGCCTCCAACCCTTGAAGTTCAGTGCTTATAAAAGCAAAGCTTTATTTCTCAGTCACATCTCGGGCTGTTCATGAGTTGGCTTCGATTCTGTCCTGCGCTTTCCTCATTATAGGACTCAAGGACTGGGTCTTGCAATTGGGGACTGAAAAGTTTCAGCACCCCGATAAGCCTCTCCACTGATGCAACAATCCCCAAATTAGACCAAATCAAACCGAAATAGAAAAGGCCAAAGATAATGGATACAATGCTTCCAGATGATTTTCCAGCCCCACAGAGAGGGGATGGGAAAGAGAGACCAGAAAACCACATGTCTGTTTTCTGGGGGGGGCAGTCTAAATACGCTGTGGAACTGATCGTGAGCATCTCTGGGGGAGGGGGTCATCATTTGGCAGGCTTCCTGAGATGCGTCAGGGTTTGGAGAGAGATGGAGGAAGGGGCTGAGGGGAAGCTTCCACAGAGTAAATAGTAAAGAATGACATACAGAAACAGAGAAAGATAAAAGCCCAGAGGCAAAAAGTAGATGGGATGATTTAAGTTAAGTAAATCTGGCTAGAAAAAAGTCAAGCTAAGGCTGGGCATTCATAAATAAGAATAAGCCTCCATGTGTATTTATTTGGGAGCTAGGTAGAGGCCCCCAAAGAGTCAAAAGAATAGAAAAAAAACCACCACCAACAAAACACTTAGAGTCCCACTACAACACTGACGGCTTGGAAGCTCCCCTGAGAGTTGACGGTGCTGAGCCTGAAAGCGTGGAGCCGAACATCTGTTGACCTTGGCAACAGCGAAGGGCTCATTTCCTGGGCAGAAATGTTTTCTTCCTCCCATTTGCCTCCATCCCACTCCCAGCCCGTTGGACAAGGCCGCCCACATTCATGGTGTGTGCCCCCACAAGTTACCCACCAACACACTCAGAGGTACATTTTTACCAACCCTTAGTAGCTTTTAATCCAGTCAAGTTGACAATCAAAATCAAGCATCCCAGAGCTCGTGGGCAAAGGGCAAAGCATGGATTAGCAATCTGGGCAATTGATGGAAGAAAACTCTTAAACTACAGTATAGAATTCTAAGGAAATGAAGGAAGGAGCTGGGCATGGTGGCACAGAGCTGATATCTCCACCCTTGGAAAGTGGAGCAAGAGTTTAAGATCATTGCTAACTACATTGTAAATACAAAGCTAGCCTGGGTTTCATAAAATTCTGTCTCAAAAACTCAATACCCCCAAAATCCCAAATCAAGGTTCCTTTCATCTCTATGTTCACCCTAGTTGATCTCTATTGTGATAAACACTATGACCAGAGCAACTTGGGGAGTAAAGGGGAAATCAGGTCAGGAACCTGGAAGCTAGAACTGAAGCGGAGACCACGGAGGGATGCTGCTTACAGGCTTGCTCTGTTTGCTTTCTTATACACCCCAGGACCACCTGTCCAGGGTGTATAAACAAGAAAAGGCCCCACAGGCTTGCCTACAGATAAAAATATTTTCTCAATTGAGGTTCCCCCTTCTCAGATGACTCCAGTTTATGTCAAGCTGGAAAAGAAAAAAAAACTAACCAACACACATATTTTAGTACACTTAATTCCTACTAGAGCCTATGATTGTTGTGGAATAATCTTTTTGTATGCTATGAAGATGCGTTGCTCTTATTGGTTTAATAAAGGGCTCAATGGCCAATAGCTAGGCAGGGAGAGGTTAGGCAGGACGTGTGGACTGGGAGAGAGCCCTGGAAGGAAGTATGGCAAACTTGCCAGGAGATGCAGGGAAAAGCAAGATGAACATGGCAAGCTGAGGAAAGGTACCCAGTCACATGGTAGAGCATAGATAAGAAATATGGGTTAATTTAAATTGTAAGAGTTAGTTAGTAACAAGTCTAAGCTATCGGCCAAGCATTTATAATTAGTAATAAGTCTCTGTGTGTTTTTTGGGAGCTGGCTGGTGGGACAGAAAATTCTGCAAACATATGATGATTTATCTATGATTAGTCTCCAACTCAGCCCAAGAAACAGGCCTAGAGAAGTTAGAGTTTGACCTAAGACCACACAGCTGGGGCAACTGCCATTCAGTTCCAGGTGATCTACGTCATCTGTGTTATCGTTCATATTTCCACCATTTTGTTTTGTTAATTGTGAGACAGGATCTGGCTGTGTCGTCCAGGCTCATGTTGAGTTTGTGATCCCTCTGCTTCAGCCTCTCCCATGCTGGAATTACAAGTGTGTCCCACCATTTAATGCCCGTGCCATTGCTCCATGACAGAAGACCCGGATGCTGTCTGCACAGAACTCACCAGGAACCCCAAAGATATGAAAATTCAGGGATGGTCACATTCCTTACATAAAAGGGCATCAGAGGGTTAGCAAAACAGAGTGATGGTAGTGTGCCCCCCTTCATGCAGTAAGGTTGCTGGTTCTGAAATGGGGGAAAGGAAGTTTTAACTGGGCATGGTGGTGCATACTGGGAAATGTTCTCAGAAGGCTGAGGTGGGATGATCTTGATGATACCAGGGTTCAGTGGGAAATCTCTGGGACTGATGCTTTCTCATGTCCCAGAAAATGGAATTGGACAGGAACATGTGGAGAAAAACAGAAACGCAGCCAGTGTGTCAGGAAACAGAGACACACTTCCGAAGGAGGAAACCAGCCGGAGTAAACAGCAGATGCTGTGTGAGGCCGGGGCTTTCATGTCACATCTGGAGGCTTTGGGAGTCCTTTGATAGTGCGGGCTTTTCTGCACATGCTCTGTCTGCTGTATGCGTTCATGTCTCATTGTCTCAAATCACTACCCAGGGAAGGTGGATTTTTAATGAGTTACAGGTCATTTTCAGACACTGTGGAAGTGTCAGTGGGCAATAGTAGCTCTAGGCAGTTCTAGTGTGTGTGTGTGTGTGTGTGTGTGTGTGTGTGGCAGTAGAGAATGGCCAGTCTTCCTGTTTGCCAACAGGTTTTTCTCACTTGATAATTTTTCAGCCTCTGTATAAACTCTTCCAGACCTTATTCTCTGTCCTTATGCCCTATCTGAGGTCCAAGCCAGGCTGGGTGACAGTGTGAGACCCTGTGCCCGCAAAACCTAAAAAACAGAAACAGCAAATTAATCATAAGTCATGGTAGTATATGCAATCTACAAAATTCCCTCACATGCTTTAATTATATCTAATGATTATATCTAGCACAAATCCATGAGCTATAAAGTTTCTATACTTCATTGCTAAGATCAAGTCTCGGAGGGATTCCTCAGTGGTTAAGAGCATTCGCTCTTGCAGAGGAGCTGGTTCAATTCCCGAGAGCCACATGGCCGCTCACAACCATCCAACCAAAACTCCATTCCCAGGATACAAAAGATTCACAGACAGACATGCAAGCAAAATACTCATACACATAAATAAAATAGTTAAATCTAAGAAAAAAAAGAATAAAGTCTAACATGTTCAATTCAGACACAAATTTTAAAAATCAATTTGGGTCCACAGTTAGAATCCATGAATATAAAATGTACAAACACAAAGGACTAATTGTTTATAATTTTGAAAAGAATACATTATCATAAAAGGAAAAACATCCCCACAGTCCCCAAAGAGATGTCCAAAAGAAGAGCGACTGCTGGCCAGGTAGCCAGGCTCTGTTAGAATTAGGCCCAGGGAAGCCCTTTGCCAGTATCCTCCACCAGCCTCCAGCCGCAGTGCTGGCCTCTCCCGGCACGGTCCTCCAGGGCAGCCCTCTGTCAGGGAGAACCTTGCTGAGCTTTCTCGGGCTCCTGGGTCATACCATCTGACAGTGCCCAGGGTTACAGGGAGGCTGTTTCTGCAGCCAGGGAGACAGCTCAGCCCCTGTGTAAGTGGGTGCAAGGCTCCCTCCCATCTCCCTAATCTAGAGGTAGCTGAACTAGCCGGACTACAAGGCAATGGCCACCCCAGCCAATTGCCCTCTGGGTCTGTCCCTCTCCCGCACCTGCAGGCTGAAAAACCCTTCCCAAGCCTCTAATTAGCTCCACATGAACAGGGCTTTCCCCACATCAGACATGCCTGCTCAGTCACAGGGTGCGGCGGCAGGAAGGAAGAAGCCCCCTTCCGTCCCCAAGCCCTGTGATTACAGGGACAGCCTGCACCTGTAACCAAACCACACAGCGAAATTTCACCAGAGGTTGGTGGTTAAAAGGCAAAGAACATAGAGAGATTATTTTAATTTCCAATTTGGGGTCCAAAATATGAGCTTTGATAGTTCTCCTATCCATACTCCAATCCACTCCCAAACCTAAGGTGGCTTCTGGTCAACATGAATATTGATGGCTCTTTTCAGTTTGCAAATGCTTTAAAAATATATTATATATAATATATATTTACATATAATATATATTTACAAATAATATGTATTTACACATATGTCACATTTGGTCCTCTAATGAAACAAAACAAGACCCTGTGAGTAGCTATACCTGTTGCATTTATTTTACAAATGAAGAAACTGGGACTCAGAGGGACTCTGGGGCTTGTGTGAGATCACTAGACCTTGTGGTTCCCCAGGGCAGGACTAGGAAGGTGAGCCTTCTCATCAGGGCGCAGCCACTGCCCCAAAGCAGATGGGGGATACAGGAACTGGCTCTATGTGGCCCCACCAGCTGGTGGGAAAGCAGCGCTCTGAAAGGAAATGTCTATGGAGTGGCCTCACTGCCGCCGGATCCAAAGGGCAGGACCAAAGGGGCTGGGCCCCTGAAACAGTACAGTGCTGTTGGTATAAGAAATGGTTTCACGTTTAGGGTTGTTTTTAATCAAGTAGTGATTGCTTATAGCAAAAGGAACTCTGGGAAAATACAGTTGCTTTTGGCAGCTGTCTATCACTGTAACAAATGTCTGCAACCACCAGCTCAGGACAGAACACTTGAGATTACAGTATTCCACCATCATTTGTGGTAGGGTTGCTAGGTGAACAGCTGGAGGGTGCACGGTGTAGTAAAACTACTCCTTCAAGGCTAGGGAGCATACATGACATCAAGAAGGCCTGGAGTACCACTAGCCCCTTTAAGGGCATTTCCCCCTAAAGATGTGAAGACAGCCCCCTGTGCCCCCCTCCTAATGTTTCCACCACCTGTTGGGTGTGGTGGTGCATGCCTGCCCCCCCCCAGGAGGATTGCAACTTCAAAGCCAGTGGGCTAAGAAGTGAGACTGTATCTCAAACGGTTTCTACTGTCTCCATGCACTAAGCTGGAGAGGAAGCCTCTACCATGGAAACCTTTGGGATTCAAGCAAACTGTAGCCACACTCAAATAAAAAGTAGCAAGAAGAATCACACCACCCATAAAATCAGACATCCATCATGCCCTAGTAGGGAATCTGCCGCCAACAGAACTTTCCTGATGGCACAGCAGGAGAACTGAATTTCCCCGACATAGGAAGACATTCTAAAGAGAGACACCCAGGTCCTTCCCTTTGGTAATCAGGCTACCAGGACAATGGGCCCCAAGAACGGAATAGCCCATAAGTCTCTTGTGAACTTGTCTCCTGGGAAGATTTCAGATAGTTCTGACATCTTATTGGACCACCGTGCTGGAGAGACCAAGATCAGAGACAAACAGGGTCAATGATGGGTAGGAGCCTGCCTTGACTAGTACTGCCTCATGTCAGCACCCCAGAAGATAGACTGGGTGTGTGTGTGGGGGGGTATCATTGAATATCTTTATTTACTCCTCTTTCTAGTGTAGCTACATTGAATAAATTCCTTCTCTGATTTTCACTCTGTCTCTTTCACTGGCTTGTTGAGGACAAATGCCCAGTCCTAGTGTGTTAGGGCTGCCAAATCTATCCTCTGACCCTAACAGCGTCTACCACGCCCTCTGCTGTGAGTGTGCTACAGCAGGACTGTAGGCGGGTAAGTGTGCCTGTCTACAACATCAGAATTTTACTGGATAACCGCAAATTCAATATGGTGGTCTCAGAGGCAACAGCTTCCCCAGCATTCCCAGTTTCCTCGACAGACCTGGCCCAGGCAAACACAGGTCCTTTTATTGTGATATTAATTACTAAAATGTACTCTCACATCACACCTCACGTGTGTGCACATGTGTGTGCATGTGTTACACAATATCCACAGAGGGTTAAAAAGGGACAGAGAGGGCCAAAGCTGGGAACCACACCTCAGTCTCTGTGAGATAAGAGTTGACCCAGACGGAGACATGTTGACTGAGGTTTTTGTCCTGCCCAGTCCTTGTTCTGCCTGGTTCCCACAGTCGTTTAGTCCCAAAGAAATCACACAGAGGTCTACATTAACTATAAACTGATTGACCCATTAGCTCAGGCTTCTTATTAACTCTTATAACTTATATTAGCCCATTATTCTTGTCTATGTTAGCCATGTGGCTCGGTACCTTTTGGACGGGGTAGGTCACATCTTTCTTCTTCTGTGTCTGGGTCACGACTGTGGAGAAATGGGCTTTCCTCTTCCCAGAATTCTGTTCTCATTGACCCGCCTCTAATTCCTGTCTGGTTGTCCTAGCCATCTTTAAACTAGGCAATGAGGCCTTCAATTTAATAGTGCATCAGTATTTCCTATCGAGACAGCAATGTCTTAGCAAGAACCTGTAGGTGTGAGAGGGGCCTTTCAGGGGAGGGGGACATAAAAACTCGGGTCCAGCCAGGCTGAAGTTCCACATGTGGAGGTGTGGGAATGGCCAGAGGGCTGTTAGCCTGGAAGTAAAAAGGCAGAAGATAAGCCAGCGCGCTGACTGAGGAGACGTCCGTGCCTCTGTGTAAAGGGGTCGAGGTTGCTGAAGGATCACGGGAAGTATGAAAGCAACCTAGTCTACTGTTAAACTCATGGAGCAAGAACAGCATGAACCTGGCCTTCAGTCTAATTCTGCCAAGTCTAGCTGGTTCAGAACCTTTGTCAGAGACCACATGACTCTCCACTGAAGTAACTGTTTAACCCTTCTTCTCAGGAGTGTGCTTACAGATTCAGCTTCCTGCAGCCATTCCCACAGCACCAGACTCAAGGGGGAGTAGGAAGGGGATGAAGCCGAGACACGTGTCCCAAAGGACCGTGGTTCAATTATTCTCTGTCAGAGTTACAGAAATATGACCAAGCGGTCCCACGGTTGGGGACTCTCCCAGGATCGTGCAGGGAGCTTATGTAAATGAGGGGCTCTGGGGCCCACGTTTCACTAACTTCACGTCCTGAGAAACTAAGGCACACAAGTTCCTAATTCTCCCCACGGTAAGCTTCAAGCAAAACAGCTAATTCACAGTTTCTGTGGTCAGAAGTCTAGGCCCCGTGTAGGAGGCCCTCTGCAGTGAGGGGGTCAACACAGGGTCTCTCTCTCGTCTAAAGCCTAATGAAGAAGGAGTGTCTTAGCTCCCTGGTATGGTTGCTGGCAGGATCCAATTCTTTCAGGACTGTTAGACTGAAGTTAAGTAAAAACAAAAAACCCCAAGAACTAAACAAAAAAACTAGCGGTATGCTGTGGGTACCTCCTTCCCTGCATGTCTGTCTACCTGTCTTTTTCTTTCTCTGTCTTGGGGTGTGAACAAGAATGTGTGTGTGTGTGTATGCGTGTGTACAAGAGCTCTTGTTCTCTTAGGCAGCCAGCAGGGAAGGGACTCTCTCCTTCCATGTCCTTTACCTCCATGGTCACTGTGGCCAGCACTGCTCGGCTTTCTCAAGGCGGTTTAGCCAAGCACTGTGTGACAACATGGCGCACATTGTGTCAGAACGAGTCTTACTGAGAAAATGGCATTAAAGCCACAGGGCGAGGCGTCTGAGAGTGCCCGAGGTTCAGTCCCTGAGAGCAGAGCCCCATCTGCCTGAATTCTCCCACCCAGCCACTGGGTTTTCTTTGGACCATGCCCTGGAGATAGCAGAAAGCAAGGAAGACCTAGAGGCTGTCACTTAGAGACTCCCCTTCCCCTCCAGCAAGCTCAGAATCTTCAAACTGAATCTTCACACTTAGAAAGCACACGCGTACACGAATGCACACACAAATGTATTTCTTCTAAGGGGGCAAACTTGGGAGAAATTTGGCTCTGAGAAAGCGCGGACATTTGTGAGGATTATTACAGGAAGCAATCTAGCTCGGACATTTCCTGCTTGATACGGCAGTGCTGGTCTCACTGGAGGGTGGCCTTCCAAGGACACAAAAGAGCCCTAGCCAACGACCATCAGAGCTTTGTGAGAGGTGGGTGTTCATGCTCGGCCAGCCCTTCACTAGGAATGGCGTGCCCAGCGCCGAGAGCTACAGACGAACAAGAACACAGGAGGCCACGGTGCCGAAGTGACGTCCTGCAAGTTATTTATTAATGGCAGTCAGAGCTTTAACCATAAAACCCAAACTAGTAGCTAAGAGCAGGATGCCTCCATGTGTGTTACTGCAGGATGTCCTTTAAAGTGTAAGTATTGCTTGTGAATGTTTAACCTGAGTCACCGACTCTAGCCGACATGAGTGACAGAGAAACAAGGTGAACTGCAGCAGGGAGAGAGAGAGGGAGAGAAAGGGGGGGGGTGCTGGATAACCGCCTAAGCCTGAACTGTGGCAGTTATTAGCCGGGAGTCCTGGGGTGACTGAGATTCTGTAGCTTAGGTCGGACCTGGCAGGAGAAAGACAGATGAAAAAAAACGTTATGGCACAGTACAGACCAAGAAAAGTCACCTTGGCATAGTCGTTACTGCTTCGTACAGATCTCCTGATTTCGTTGTGACTTTTATTTTTATTTATGTGCGTGTGTATGTGTGTGTGTGTGTGTGTGTGTGTGTGTGTGTTTGCTTGTCTGGGTGTGCGTCTGTGTGCTCAGGTACCCTCTGAGTTCAGAGGAGGGTGTTGGAGCCCCTGGAACTGGAGTTACAGGAAGCTGTGAGCTGCCCTGCCTGGGTGTTGGGAACCAAACCTGGGTCCTTGGCAAGAGCAACACATTCTCTGACCTGAACTGTCCCTCCAGCCCCCTCCAGTGTCTTTATGGGCACGAAAAGAGCCTTTTCTTCTTTCTTTATTGTTTTTATTGAGCTATACATTTTTCTCTATTCCCCCTTTCTTCCCTCCCCCTTCCCTCTACCTTTTCCTGTGACCCCCATGCTCTCAATTCACTCAGGAGATCTTGTCTTTTTCACCTTCCTATGTAGATCCATGTATGTTTCTCTTAGGGTCCTCTTTGTGGGGTTGTGCCTTGTAGGTTGTTTTTTTCTTTGCTTTATGTCTAAAAACCACTTATGAGTGAGTACATATGATATTTGTCTTTTTGTGTCTGGGTTACCTCACTCAATATGCTTTTTCCTAGATCCACCATTTGCCCGCAAATTTCAAGATGTCATTATTTTTTACTGCTGTGTAGTACTCCATTGTGTAAATATACATTTTTTTATCCATTCTTTGGTTGAAAGACATATAAGTTATTTCCAGGTTCTGCCTATTATGAATAATGCTGCTATGAACATAGTTGAGCACATGTCCTTGTGGTATGATTAACTGTCTTTTGGGTATATACCCAACAGCGGTATTGCTGGGTCTTGAGGTAGATTGTTTCCTAATTTTCTGAGAAATCACCATGCTGATTTCTAAAGTGGCCGTACCAGTTTGCACTCCCACCAGCAAGGCAGGAGTGTTTCCCTTACCCCACATCCTCTCCAGCATAAGCTGTCATCCGTGTTTTTGATCTTGGAAAAAGGACTTTTCTTGAGTGGTTATATTTGCCATCAATACCCCTAATAAAAACGGCAAATTAGGCCGTATCTGTGGCATCAGAGTTGGCATCCATGTCACAAACCGTGTTTTAGAAAAGCCAGCAGCTCTGCTCTCCAGCGTGTTCCATTCACCTGGTTACAGTCCGGAGAGACCGGCGCCCGCTTTTTCTCAGGCTACATTATATCTGCCACACCCTCTATTCATTGCTTAATAAACTCACCATTAGAAATGGGTTTGGGGGCTGGAGAGATGGCTTAATGGTTAGGAGCACTGACTGCTCTTCCAGAGGACCTAGGTTCAATTCCCAGTACCCACAGGGCAGTTCACAACTGAATGAAAAAAGGAAAGGGCAGACGCTCCTACATATGGTGGAAAGTTTACTCTAAAGGAAAGAGACAGAGACGTCTGGGGGAGTCCAGAGTGAACATGACCAGACTGAGCTAGGCTGTGTGGGGAGGGGGAGGAGAAGGGAAGAGCCAGACTAACAGACCAGGAAAGTAAGCAACAGATGAAAAGGCCAGTAATCAAAATGTCTGGATCATATAGGAAAAGGCAGCTGGGATAAGGGCAGTCTTGCAGAAGTTTAGGGTAGGGGAGGAGTATGCCAGCCATACCCCGTAACAGGTCGGGACTGAGGCATGCTGGGGAAACCTGGAGCCAGGTTCATCTTGATATGTTAAATAGGAACTCAGCCATTTGTTCCAGGTTTGAGACTTAACAACCATCTGTAACAAATGTGGTTACAGATGCATATACATACCTACATATACATAATAAAATAAATATACATAAAACACATATACATACACTAAATACAATTTTACAAAGAAATATTTTTTATTTTTAAGTTGTTACAAAGTAAATAGTTTTTACAATAAAATTCTGGGCTATAACTTTTTTTAAAAAGTGTTTTTTGACAAAAGTATTGGAACACACCAGATTTGGCTGTGTGTTTTTACATAAAATGAGTTTTCAACTATAGTCTGCAAAAATTCTCTACAAATAAAGTGTATATGGTAACCGGTCCACCTCTCTCTCTCTCTCTTTTTTTTTTTTTTTTTTTTTTTTGAGACAGGGTTTTTCTGTGTAGCCCTGGCTGTCTAGAACTTGATCTCTAGACCAGGCTGGCCTTGAACTCACAGAGACCCACCCCCCTCTGCCTTCTGGGATTAAAGGCTGTGCCACCACCTGCCTGGCCTTTGCATGGTGTGGTTCTCAATTCAGCACACAAAGGTTTTCTGTTTTCATATACTACAGAAGGTAGGCTGGAATTAAAAAACGATACTAGATCCAGGGCCACTTTTACTTTATCATGAGAAGTAATTAATTGTCAGGAAGATAGAAAGCAGGTTTAGGCCTTTGCTCCCCAGCTGCCTACACAGCAGGAAGGGGCCCAGAGGAAGCGCCACGGGTGGTGGGTGAGGTTGAGGAGTGGAAGCCCCCTTCCCAGTCAGGAATGCAAGCCTGCCTGCTAGATAACAGCAAATTGTTTGCAATGGTTATTTTGCCATAAATAAATTAACCTGTCATTGTATTGACAAGCCACATAGGCAGATGCCAGTTCAGCTGGCTGTGCTCAGAAGATGCTGTAACACACTGAGACATGTCATCTAGCTCATGTTTGAGAATTTCACAACTGAGTTGTCAAAAAAATAAGTAAATAAATCACTTTATAATGTTTTATATAAGTTTAGAATTTTGTGTTAGGCCATGTCCACTGCTACCCTAGGCACGTGTGACCTGTGAGCTACAATGTGTTTTGGACCGAAGGCATTAAATGTATTTTTAACTCACGATTATTTCTATTTACAAGGAATTGATTAGGGCATAACTCCATTATAAATTGAGCAGCATCTGTGCTTTTTAAAAAGTATTTGTTGTTGCTGTAATTTATCAAGATCACTGGCCAGAGCCGGGCACCAGAAGCCGCACGGGATGCAGCATGACCAGGCCAGTCTTGGATAATATCAAATCTGATGCCAGCCTGGGCTACGTGAGACCCCACCACAGACCAAGAACAAAGATTAGCGGCTGGGGCATATGAGCAAGGTCACACTGAGTCTAGGGTTACAGGTCTCAGTCATCCGGCACTGGCAGGGTGGGGGTAGCTGAATCTCCTCTCTTCCTTCCTGGCACAAAGTGACATATCAGTCACTGTGGCTGCGCTGAGCTCGTGGGAGCTCACTGACTCTGGACTGACAGCTGAGGAACCTGCACAGGACCAAAGTAGGCCCTCTGAATGTGGGGGACAGTTCTATGGCTTGGGCAGTTGGTGGGGCCACTGGCAGTGGGACCAGGATTTATCCCCAGTGTATGAACTGGCTTTTTGAAGCCCATTCTCTCTGGAGGGATACCTTGCTCAGCATACAGCAGGGAGGGGCTTGGTTCTGACTCAACTTGGTATACCGGACTTTATTGACTCCCCATGGAGTCTTTTCTGAGGAGTGAATGGGGGGGTGAGTGGTAAGAAGGTGGGGGGAGGAGTGGAGGAGGGAGGGGGAACTGTGGTTGGTGTGTAAAATGAATAAAAGATCTTTCAAATAAAAAATACATATAATAAAAATAATTATAGAAAAAGAAAAAAGAGAAAAAGTCACTGTAAGCAAGTTTTTAAAGTATCTCATTTAAAAGTCAATAAGCAAACAATGATTCAGGTCTGCTCTTCCCTCTGACCCAGAGAATGATGATCTATAATATAATCCTTGGGTTTTGAATGAGTGAATTTATTGAGGATACAACAAGCAAAAGTAAAAATAAATAGTAGCAGAACACACATCGAACAGGGAACATAGAACATACAACATACATAGAACATACATAGAACATACAACAGACAGGGAAGAAAACACCATGGAAGCAGTGTTATGATTCCAGCCATACAGCACGGTTGGCACTTACGGGTTCCAGGGCCACACATGTGCAGACAAGCCCTCAGGCAAAGTACCTAGCTGCCCTGGGGACCTTAAAAGGCCCTGCATGACCTACGGGACAGCACGGTTGCATCACCTGTATGACACAGATATGTAGCTACACACACCCTTGAGCACATGCATGAGCTCCGTCATCTGTGCATGACGTAGCCATGTCTTCCCCCTGTGCTTATGCACTAGGCAGCATTTAAAAGCTGAGCACGCCATCTTCATCCCTCTCTCTCTCTCTGCACACCGACTTCCCCAGGCCTGTACAAGTCTCCTCCAATAAACTCCTAAGCGGATTTGTTGCGTGTTTTGTGCTTCCTTCTCACTCGCGCCAGGTAATTTCACTGGTGCCGTGACTCGAATGGCAGGGCCCCTTTAAAGTAATTCTTGTAACTCCCATAGTTGCCAAGCTTGAGGGACTCCCTCATTGGTTCCACCTATCCCATCTCAAACGTTTTACTCTTCCAGCTCGAGATACCCCTCGTATATGGCAGCTCAAGCAGGGCCCTGCTCCCTTAGGTTCCAGAGGACACCAAGATCAGCCACTTTTTCTCCAGTTCCAGAAGAATAAAAGTCTCATCACCATACTCAACTGTCCTGTACCAAAAACTTCATATACTCTTCCTCTTCCTCTTTCTCCTATCTGCTTTATCAACTTCTCCATAGTTCCAATGTCATACTTAAATTTCCAGTTAACCACTCAGCTGTTATTACAGGCACCATCATTAAACATAGAGTCAGAGGTACAAGGACTGGCAAAAGCCCAGGTGGTAAGAAACAATAACGAGTTTGGGGACACTCACAGCCCCAGACTCCAAAAAACTCACAAACCAGACTTTCACATTACAGGTCTATCACTGACTGCAGCAGGGTCTCGTGGATGTTAAGGTAATACCATGATGCTAAAGAGAACAAACGCCTTAAGATTTGCTTCAGGTAAAACATTAAGGGGTCTAATAATTCCCCCTTCTTTTCTTCCCTTGCCCCACCGTCTTCGATTCCAATACTATACTATCATAACCGTAAGTTTTTAATATGTCTAAAATTTATTTCTTTTTAAATATTTTTTATAAGCTCCAGGGAGCCAATTGGACCTATCTAAACAGACCAGACTTGCCCAGAATAAGTATCATTTAATTCTTCCCTTATCATTCCTGGTCTCGGGAACCCCTGGGAAACTCCTTCCACCACCCCCAAAAAATCCCCTCCATCTTCCATCTTGGGACTCTCCTCCCTCAATCATCAGGATCTAAAATTTTTCCGGACATAATCTTCTGCCTTTCCAGCATCTTGTGAGGTCCAAACTGCCAGCCAGCCACTTCCACAGAGCCCAAAAAACATGAAAGTAATCAGCCACCTCAGGACATGGTCAAGCACCTCAACTCTCCGATGTCCACAAAATCAGCATAAAGCAGTCTCAAGAGACCTAATGACACCCAGAAAATCAGCAGGAAGCAGTCACGAGAGATATGACAACGCTCCATTCCCACCCATTAAGGACCCCAAACTCCCCAAATTTTTATAATAAACTAAAGGGTGGAATGTTATGATTCCAGCCAACCAGCATGGCTGGCACTTCCGGGTTCCAGGGCCACACATGTGCAGACAAGCCCTCAGGCAAAATTCCTAGCTGCCCTGGGGACCTTAAAAGGCTCTGTGTGACCTACGGGGCAGCACGGTTGCATCACCTGTGTATGACGCAGCTATGTAAGCCCTTGTGTGCGTGCGTGAGCTCCGTCATCTGTGTATGACGTAGCCGTATCTTCCCCCTGTGCACAGGCGCTAGACGGCCTTTAAAGCTGGACGTGGCATCTTCAGCTCTCTCTCTCTCTCTCTCTTTCTCTCTCTCTCTCTCTCTCTCTCTGCACACTGACTTCACTAGGCCTGTGCGCATCTCCTCTAATATCCTAAGTGGGTTTGTTGCGTGTTTCGTGCTTCCTTTTCACTCGCGCCAGCTAATTTCAAGCAGCCCTTGGAATAGCCAGCAGAGATGACCGGAACAGCCTGACAGAGAAAGTAAACACAGCAACAGCACTAACACCACCAAATCAGGGCTTACGAACATCCAACAGAGGCGACTCTGGAGGAAGCTGAGGCTGTGAACTGGAATTCCCAGTCAAGTGCCCTCCATGGATGACCTTCCAGAGATTGAACGTCCAGAGTTCTGCCGCCACTGTAGGCGTTTTTATACCAATGGACACAAAATTGTGACTTCTGATTAACATAGTTAACTTAGCGCTTCTCAAGAACACGGTGTTTCTACATGGGCTGTTTTGGTGTTCTCCTCCTGGGTATCAGCTAATCCTGAACAAAGGCCTTGGACACTTTGAGACAAACATGCTTTGGTCTACAGTGGGAGACAAGCAACCCTTCTTGCAGAGCCAGCATCTCGTGAGCTCAATCAGCACATGAAAATTCGCCATTATAATGTACATCACA
Source organism: Chionomys nivalis (assembly GCF_950005125.1). Classification (NCBI taxonomy): domain Eukaryota; kingdom Metazoa; phylum Chordata; class Mammalia; order Rodentia; family Cricetidae; genus Chionomys; species Chionomys nivalis. The sequence goes on along the minus strand of NC_080091.1, from coordinate 20,832,944 downwards.
CGTGCCCTCAGAGAGCCAAACATCTCCGTAAGAGACATTATCCTTGCAAAGCCAGGGAAAAGAAAAGCAGAATTATGATGAGGTTCTAGAGAAAATTCTGTCAGAAGATTTCGGAAAAAGTCACAGAAAAGACAGATCTGTTAGAATTCCATCATGCAGAATGTTCACTGGGGTGGAGCATTCTGGGAGAGAAGTCTTTGTAAAGATGGGGCAGCTTATTAAAGATCCAGGATGGGCCAATCTTAGTAGTCCAGGCTTTTAATCTCAGCACTCAGGAGGCAGAGGCAGGCAGACTTCTGTGAGTTCAAGGCCAACCTGCTCTACATAGCAAGTTCCAGGACAGCCAGGACTACCTAGAGAGACCCTATCTAAGAAAGCAAAAACAAAAAGCCAGTGGTATGTATTGGGGACCAGAGCTTTTGGGTGGCTGCTCTAGGCCTGAGAGTCGACACTGTATTAAGGAGGTTGGACAATGTTCCCCATGGACACTGTCCCCTGATCTACTGATGTCTTATCTGTTTAATATTTGTCTCAGAACTTGGTTGGCATTCTTCAGTGAGCCACAAAACAGCTTCCTTTCTGTTGATGCGGAAGGAAAACGCTTGTTTCACGGTGGAGACAAATCTGCCTTTATTTGAGGCCTTGCTGGTGGATATTGGTGTATTTGACCTCCCTGACCTTATTTGATTCATAAATTGAGAGAGGAGAAAGGAATTCTAACCTACAAAGCCCAGGCCATCATTTCTGTTTTCTCCAGATCGAATAGCAGGCTCTAAACAAAGCACCTCCATGTGAGAGCTATGAATACCAGGGCTTTACGTTTTAAACTCAAAGATCTTCTTTGGAGTCAGGCACAGTGCCCACATTTGTGATTCTGCCACCTGGGAAGCAGAGTCCAGTGGATCCAGAATTCAAGGTCATCCTGGGTCACAAAGTGACTTGGAAGCCAGTCGGACTCAAACATAAAGATAATTTTATTACTAACCACACTCTGATAAAATCCTGCTTGACCAATGATTCACTGTGGAATGGAAATGTTGGACTCCACAAAGTGGAGTTTGGGAATCAAGCTGCCTGGGGCTAGAACCCTGGTGCTCTGTTCAATAACTCTAAGCCCCAGAGTTCATGTACCTTTTCTGAGATGCCAGTTTCTTTCTCCTTTTTTAAGATTTATTTTTATCTGATATGTATGAGTGGTGTGTATCTCTCTGTGTGTATATGCATGCCTCATGCATGCAGTACCTGAAGAAGCCAGAAGAGGGCTAAGATCCCCTGGGATCTGGAGTTACAGAGAGTTGTAAGCCACCATATTGGTGCTGAGAAGCAAATCTGGGTCCTCTGGAAGAGCAGTCAGTGCTCTTAACTGCTGAGCCATCTCTCCAGCTCCCAGTTCATGTTCATCCATGTTCATTCTCTCCCACTCCATCAGGGTCTCACTATGTAGGCCTGGTTGGCCTGGAACTTGCTATGTAGACCAGAGTGGACTCACATCACAGAGATCCTCCTGCCTCTGCACCGCAAATGCTGGGATGAAAGTCACGTGCCGCCATGCATGCCCAACCCAGATTTCTCGTTTTATAAAACAGTTATAGCTGAGATCTGCAGTCCTGGGAATTGAACTGAGGGCCTCATGCTCACTAAGCAAATGTTCTACCATGTAGCTACGTCCAGCGCCTCGCTCTGGAATTGTGGGATAATGATGGATTCAAACAGAACAAAACCAGGCTTGGAAGTACAGATCTGTAATTCCAGTGTTCAGAAGGATTTAGAGTTTCAGACCACAAACTAAATAAAACCCAAACCAAAAAGATATAAATCTGACTGTGAAGGATTAAGTGCGGCCTATTTACTTGAACCTGGGCCATTCTCAACCACACTGGGGATCAGAGGATTTTCCTCCTGCTCCCTCCCTGTCGTTCTCCCTCCACATGAGATAATATCTCACCACTGATCAGACCTTGCACTTGATGGCATCTTCCCCAAGGTGAATTATGACAGATTCTGTGTTGAGTTTTTCCTGAATGGGGAAGAAAGAGTAAGGTACACACCAGAAGTAAAAAATACTTTTCAAATGTTTTGTTCTTGCCTGAAATTCTCCTCCTTTCACTCAGTTCCCAGCCCCTACATGGTGGCTCATAACCATCTGTAACTTTGTCCCGGGGGCCGATGCCTTCTTCTGGCCTTGAAGGCACCAGGCATGCATGTGGTGTACAAACATATATGCAAGAGAAAGATATATATATATATATATATATATATATATATATATATATATAAAATAAATTTTAAAACCAACCAAACAACTACAAAAACTTCTAGGGTTGTATATCCCAGAATCTGAAGAGCAGAAAGGAAATTAGATTATTTAATATTTTGTGTTTTTATACATAAAAATATCTACCTCATGAGACTTTTATGAAGAATAAATGTTTGGGTACACATGAATAATTCAATAGATGTTGGCTGTAAATATTTATTACTCATATATAGACAATAGACCATCAGCATCATAACAACAGAGATAAGAATGTTAAAAGTCCAGAGCTAAGAAGGGGGGATGCGGAGAGCTTGGGGGAATGGGACGGTTGGGATGGAGGAAGGGTGGATATGGGAGCAGGGAAGTATATATCTTAATTAAGGGAGCCATTTTAGGGTTGGCAATAGACTTGACTCTAGAGGGGTTCCCAGGTGTTCATGGAGATGTCCCCAGCTAGATCCTTGGGCAGCCGAGGAGAGAAAGCCTGAAATGGCCCTATCCTATAGCCATACTGATGAATATCTTGCATATCACCATAGAACCTTCATCTGGCAATGGATGAAGATAGGGACAGAGACCCACATTGGAGCTCTGGACTGAGCTCCCAAGGTCCAAATGAGGAGCAGAAGGAGGGAGAACATGAGCAAGGAAGTCAGGACCACGAGGGGTGCGCCCACCCACTGAGACGATGGGGCTGATCTAATGGGAGCTCACCAAGGCCAGCTGGACTGGGACTGATGGAGCATGTGATCAAACCGGACCCTAGTCTGTTTGGATGCTCACCTTCCTAGACCTGGATGGAGAGGGGAGGACCTTGGACTTCCCTGACTGCTCTTCGGACTGGAGAGGGAGGGGAGTGGGGGGAGGGGGAGGGAAATGGGAGGAAGGGAGGAGGTAGAATTTTTTAAGTAAAAATAAATAAAAATTTATTTAAAAAAGAATTAGCCAATAAGAAACTAGAAAAAAAAAAAGTCCAGAGCTAAAAGACACAGACTCACCCGTGGTCTCCCCACCACCTTCTCTCCTAGTTGGAACCAGAAACATGTCACAGTTTTCTGCTTTTCTAGCGACAAGGCAATGCTTAGGAATCAGAGTCCTGAATGGAAGGAACAAAAGGGCAGAAAGCCACTGTGCATTTTAACACACGGCAGTGTGGGGTATCTTTAGAACAGCACAGAGGGGAACTTGATGCCACCGTCTTACAGCTGATCTCCTCTGGGAAGGTTTGTCTGCAGACATTTGCTTATAGACAAATGAACGCTCCACTCACTCCTCTCGGGGTTCTCCAAGGAGTACTGTCAAACCCACTAACATCCCCAGTGATAATGTTAAGAGGCACTTTCTCGCTCCCAGCCCTGGAAGAGTAAAGGAAATTTGGCGACAGTGTTTCAGTTACACCTCGCTTGGCGACAGTGTTTCAGTTACACCTCGCAGTCTTGGGTCTCACTTCTCATCACATGAGTGGGAATCCGAGAGCTTGCCCAAAGGCTGACTCACTGTGTGTCCTGTCCTTGAATGTGGCGCAGAGGCCTTTGGGGGATAGCTCCAGGAGGCTGAGGCTGTGAGGGAGTTTCCCCATGACAGCCTCAGTCCCTCGTGTGAGGGGACTCCAGAAGGATTCAACAGCGAAACCTACTGCCTGTTGCCTGGGTCTCGAATCCGTCTTCAATAGTGAGAAACATCTGAGATCAAGCAGCTCAGCCTGCAGTATCTGTGACAGGCCCAGCCCACTCCACATCAGAGGCAGTGGGCAGAGGGTTAACAGAGCGCTCCCTCGGGCTAAGCTACCCTGAGAAGGGCAGCATCCTGACCGTTGAGATCCTGTCAAAAGAAAAGGACATGTGAGGGAGTTTGTTAAACCAAAGGAAGTTTCAACGTATCTCAAAATTAGGAAGTTTTATTTTTAGAAATTGCAACATAAAACTTAACGGTCCCTTGATGTGCCTGCTGTTTGGAGTGGAGATGGAGCTGGTGACAAGTCACAGGAATAATTGCCTCAAGGCTCCTCCTTGTGTGGCTCCCAGTCCTTAGGCTAAATTCAGGGAGGAGGACACAAAGCCCTGGGAAGAGAGGCCTGTCCCACCTCTGAGAAACAGGGTCTCTTCTAAAGGAGGTTCTCAGGCTATGTAATGGTCAAAGAGGAGCTAAACACATGAAAAATTTAAATCAGGCATAGTGGTACAAGCCTTTAATTCCAACACTTGGGAGGCAGAGGCAGGCAGATCTCTGTAGTTCAAGGTCAGCCTGGCCTACATAGCGAGTTTCAGAACAGCCAGGACTATACAGATAGACCTGTGCCAAGCCCAAGAACTTCACCACACACAATCAATCCCGAAAAAGTCATGAAAATAAAATCAAGTGACCCCGGTCACAAAGATATGAATCTCTTAAGGGGGTTGACCCCAGGTTCCTGGGGAACACGTGCTTTGCCAAGAAGCACAAGAAAAACCTGAAGAAGATGCAGGCAAGCAATGTGAAGGCCAGGAGTGTCATGGAGGCTTTTGTGAGCCCCAGGATACCAAAGGGCCCCAGTGGCAGCTGCCTTGCTCTCGATGCTCGCCCCAAGCTTAGGAAGTGGATTAGAAGCTACATGGCCAAGGCTCACAGGCTCTGCCAATCAAAGTCCAAGGTTCATACTAAGGCAGAGGCCTCAGCTCTGGTTCAGGCTCCCAAAGGTGCCCAGGCCCCTGTGAAGACTCCATAAGAATGTTTCTGTCTGCCAACAGATGGACTGGAGTCACACATACACACACACGCATGCACGCACGCACACACACATGATTTTGCAGATGATCAGGACCCTATGCTGTTTCTTATTTTAAGTCTCTTTTATTTTTATGCACATTTGTGTGAGGGTGTCAGATCTCCTAGAACTAGAGTTGCAGACAGTAGGGAGCTGCCATGTGGGTATTGAACCCTGATTCTCTGGAAGAGTAGCCACTGCTCTTAACCACTGAGCCGTCTCTCCAGCACCCCCCCATGCTGTTTCTTGAGGCAAGATCTGTTAAAAAGAAGAAAAGAAAAAGTATTTGTGTGTCTGTGTGTGTGCATGTGTGTAAGAGACACATACAGAGAAATTTAAGATATTTAATTTAAGATAATTAAAGTAATTTAAAATAAGATAATTGATTTAAATATTTAAGGTAGTTAAGAACAAATTCTCAGAGAGTCATATGACACGAGTTTCTCTTCCCTTCTTCCCTCCTCCCCTCCCTCCCTCCCTCCCTCCCCGTCCCTTCCTCCTTTCAGTTGGTTATACTTTTTATTGTTGCTTCCCATGTGTGGTTAAAAAAGAAAACTGTAGCCAGGTGGTGCGCACCCAGCACTCGGGAGGCAGAGGCAGGTGGATCTCTGTGAGTCTGGTCTACAAGAGCTAGTTCCAGGATGGCTCTGGGGGAGAAAAGGTCCTGTGATCCCTGTTGAGAGAGAGGCACCGAAGGAGGAGGGCCTATTATGATCGGCCTCTACAGTCCTGGCTTTGGAGGTGGCGAATGGCCCGAAGTTGGCAGCTAAACAGGTACCATACAGATGGTGGAGAGCTAGGAAGGAAACTGCAGAGAAACGCTGTGGCCTCAGCGGCAGCAGGCACTTAACATTTGGAGACAAGGCTTGAAGCTGGGAACACCCTTACTGTGATAGGTAGGAACCACAGCTCAGGAGCCCCTGGGGCTTTTGTTTGTTTTGTAGAGCTGGCTAGCCTTGAACTCACAGAGATCCACCAGCCTCTGGCCCCAGTACAGGACTCAAAGCTGTGGGCCACCATACCCAGCCAAGACCCTGCCCTTATGCCTATGCTCCTCCTGCATTTTCTCCCTGTCAAACATAATAATAATAAAAATGTTAAGAAATTAATTGTTAAAGAATAAAATTGATAGCAAGTCTAATTTGAAGGTTGGGATTTGCCTTAATTTGTGATTCTAGGGTCAAGTAACACTCTGCTGAAGGTTACTTGAAATAGAATCCCAGAACAAGGAGTTGACTGGCCACTCTGAAGTTTCCTCACGAGACCAGAATAGCGAGTCAGGACAGACAGAAGGCCATCATTATCCTTTTTGGAACTTTATATCTGTCTTATGGCTTCTTGGAAGGAGAGATAACAGTGTAATTTTAGCATGAGTAACTCCATTTTGATTTTTGATCTTGTCCATTGGGGCCCTATGCAGGAGCTGAGTCTAAAAATATGTCCTCCTGTAATCTGTATTTACTATGTCTGTCTCACAAACATACAGTGAGCCCCTGGGAGCCAGTCTGACCGTAATGCCAACCGAGAGGAGACTAGCCCAAAGGATAGACGATGCTCAGGAGAATTCTGGGAGATGGCTGAGTTAGACATAGCACAGATCAGTGTGTGTCCAGGGCAATCAAACTAACCCGACCAATCAATCAATTAAATCCAGCTTTTCAGAGTCCCATAGCCAACAGGTCAAATGCAGACAGACTCCTTAAAATGCAGGTGGGGTGCCAGTGAGATGGTTTCAGTAGTTAAAGGACCTTGACCAAGCCAGACAACTGAGTTCCACATGGTAGGAAAGAACCAAATGCACAACGCTGTCCTGTGACCTCCCTGTGCTGGAGAAACGGTTTAGTGGTTAAGAGCACTTGTTGCAGAAGATGTAGGTTCAATTCCCACACACACCCACACAGTCGTTTACAGCCGTCTGTAACTCCAGTTCCAGAGACTCCCATGACCTCTTCTGACCTCTGTGGTACCAAGCACACACAGGGTACACACACACAAATATGCAGACAAAACACTCAAACATAAAAAGAAATAAATGAGTTTTAATAATAAAAAAAACAACGTAAAACATAAGGAGGCAAGGTCCAGTGAGATAGCTCAGTGGGTAAGGGTGCCTGTTGAACTTGAGTTCAACCAAACTGACTCCAATGATGGAAGGCAGGAAGTTATTTCTGCAAACTGTCCCCTAATCTCCACACACACACACACACACACACACAGAGAGAGAGAGAGAGAGAGAGAGAGAGAGAGAGAGAGAGAGAGAGAGAGAGAGAGAGAAATGTAACAGAAAAGTCTTGCTGGCTTTTGTTCTGTTTCAACGCAGACTAGGTTGTTACATAATACTGATTCACGAGGCTTTGAAAGGTATGTAATAATCTTTTTGCTGGATTGCTAATTTGGGGCTTTCTTCCCCCACACCCTGTAAGCAGGGGAAGTGAGGGACTAGATTACTGTCTCTGATTGGGAGAACCTGAAGAAGCAAGTCTGGGAGCCTCTGACACTCGAGGAAGTCACGCAAGGCTGCCTGCGTGGCCTCCCTTGCTGGTGACTGTCCCTCTAAAACCGTCCTCTCTGACATTGCATCTGTGCCATTACTCAGGGACCCTTGAGCCAACTCTGGGTTCCAAATGTTATGGGAGGCCAAACACCAACCTGACCACTAGAAGTGAGAAGATTAAATGCTAACAGCCTTGCTGAGGACAAACTGGAAATATCTAACAACATTTTCCACTGTGGTAAAATATGTGCACAGCAAAATGCACCATTGAACCCCATTTAAACATCCACTTGATGGTACTGCGTGCATTCACTCTGGGCAATCAATCACTCTTCATCTCTCCAAATTTAAATGCAGACAGTTACTCCCCACCCCTCCTCCCGTCACCTCTCTACCTGTGCCTTTTAAAGCTCACTCTCCTAGGTAGTTCACAGGGGTAGAACGGGAGCCTGATCCTTTGCACGCCGTGTATCATGTCTTCCATGTCCGTTCTGGTTGCGGCATATGTCACGAGCTCACTTTTCAAAGCTGAATAATATCCACTTCAGACGCGTGCCGTATCTTATTTATGAGGTCATTGGCTGATGTGTCTCGCCATCTTAGGTGAGCATACTCTGACTCGGGACTCTTTTGAAGACTTTGTCTACTCTTACATAAGCAGCTATTAAAAAGGTATTTGTGGAAGACCTCAGGGTCACTACTCAATAGATAATTTTTCCTTTTTTTTTCTTGCCAAGAGGACTTGAGTTGCTTGGAGTAGAAGACAATTTGGCAAAATCTATGCCAACTTGTGTACTGTAAGATTTTGAACCGGGACCGTATCTTATTTTGCACTTTGGAATATGCTGGAGAGCCAACTAAGGCCTCACACGTGCTAGGTGAACCCCTTTTCGCTGAACTATGGCTCATCTCCAGCCCCATATTCTGCTTAACTTAGCATCCTCTACCTATTCTCACTTGACAGCTATGATGAACCTGCTGTTCTCCTCTGGCCCCGCCCCCTCACCATGCCTGTCACAGTTAAAAGCAGCGCAGAGCACATCACGAGCGCTAAAAGTCATTAATGAGGTCAGATTGGTTTGGGAGGCAACTTGTTCCCTGACTCTTTTCTCCTCAGGTCACACCTCTTTAACTACATGGAGGAGCACTTCCCAGACTCCTTGGACAACCTGAAACCACCAGAGGTGAAAACATGAACGTCAAAATGCTCTTCTCCAGATGCCTAGGCCCCAGCATTGGGAGCAAACCTCCCCCCCACAACCTTGCAGGCCACAGGAGGCCATGCTCTGTGGACCAACAGCACCAGCTCCAGATGTTAAACAAGGTCAGGCTCTTGTAGGAAGAGTGAGGGCCATCTCCAGAGAGCAGTGCCCACCCTTCCCTGCACCATGTTGGCTGGTGGATATCTGCACAGAGCAGTGCCCGCCCTTCCCTGCACCATGTTGCTGGAGGACATCCATCTGCATGGAGCGATGCCCGCCCTTCCCTGTGCCATGTTGCTGGAGGACATCCGTCTGCACAGAGCAGTGCCCGCCCTTCCCTGCGCCATGTTGACTGGAAGATATCCATCTGCACAGCACAATCTGGGATGCTAAAATTCCCTCCCTGGGGAAGGTGTAAAGAACTCCACTTCTCCATCTAGGGTTCCAACAGCAGATCAAGGTCCCTCCAGCATTAGCCCTGGGAAACCAGTGCGCTTATCAAGCTGACTTACAGAGGGTTGAGTTCACGGAAGGCCTCACTTTCTCCACACCGGCCCAGCCCTCGGTTCTACAGTAGCACAGTTGCAAGATGGCCACAGCTGCTCTCATTTTGGTGACAGGCACTCAGAACTCTTTTCAACACACATTAGTCTTAGGTTGTTCTGGAGAATTGCCAACTGCACCAATAAAATCCATCTATTTTGGTAGCTTGAAGGAAATCTCACTGTTAGAAATGCCACCGCTTCTCCAAACACTCTGTAGTTTCCAGTTTCTGAGGGCCGAGCTCACTGAGCCTGGTTTCCACTAGCGTCATCCCCTCTCTCCACTGTAGCTTCTTCGATCTGTGTTCTCTTAAGTACTGATGATGCCAAGCACTTATCATGAGATGTTTGATTATTTATTGATCTTTGATTGATTATTAAATATCTACTTGGAACCTTGTGTATGTATTTGGTTTGATTCTATTTAATTCTATTTAAATTTTTTTTATTCAGTGTGAGGGTGGCTCACATGTGCCACAGCTGGGATATGGAGGTCAGAAGACAACTGTGGGCGTCAGGTCTCCTCTTCCATGTGACTCTAGAAACTGTGCTCAGATCATCAGGCTTGGTAGCAAGCACCTTTCCCCCACGAAGCCATCTTGCCAGCCCTACTCCTATTATTTAGCAGCTCATGGAATGTTGGTATTTTCTTTTTTGTTTTTCTACATTTCTGATATGAACACAACGGTAAGAGATGCTTGCAAAACCACTTCTAAAACACCAGAAGAAGGTGGGCAAGGGGGTGCACTCTTGTCAATCTAGAATGGGAGGAGGAGGTAGAAGGATCAACAGTTCAAAATTATCCTCAGCGACATAGTGGATGTGAGGCCACGGGCAACATGACACCCTGTCTCACTCTGATGCCTCATCCCTGCCCACAGAAAAAAGAGCCAGATAAAGCTGGAAATGGCTTCTCTATAGCCTCCTCTGGAGTTCTTTAAGAGCACACACATTAACTCAGCCACCCCACATGATACGCGGCACACACCCACTCAGCTGACATCCCTTTCCTGGAAAGGTATGGACTTTTGGCTCCGGCTTAGACATGTGTTAGCAGGAGGAGGACCAAAAGTCACTAGCAGTGGTGCCCGATTATAGTGGAAAGTTCTGAATTGGACAGAGGAACAGAGAGCAGGGTTGGAGCTAATGCAGCAATGAGCCAGTGGCTGGACTAGGGAACCAGGAGGATGAGGTGGCAATGGCACAGGGTCCTGCTCCAGCCCTGTGCACTTTCCTCTCAACGGTGGCACAATACGGGTCACATGCTCCTAAATAGGGAAGCATTTTTTTAAAGGCAATCCTGCAATATCCCTGCCTACAGTGGATTTCCTCCTTTTCCTTTTGGTGAGCTGACCTCAGCTCATTTGCCCATTTGGCGATCCTCAGATCCAGGACCCACCAAGGGTCACATTAACATCCTACTGGGCTATGGTTCCACCAGAAGCAGGTCTGAGTTCAAGTCCACCGAACACAACCACTGAGCAGCAGACTGGCACCCTCAGCCAGATCTAAGTCCCTTCTGAGACGGCTGTCACACTCTCCAGGCCCAGAGCAGCTCATGGGGTCAGACCCAACTTGCTCCTTGGTGAAATCGGGAGATGCAAACCCAGCAGGGCTTAGGTCTCGAGGGCTCAGAAATAGCCCGGTCTATGAGAGCTCTCTGTGTGGTCACCACAGCTTCTCCACGATAGACAGGATGTTATTCAGAAGTAAAGACTAGCTTCAAAACCAACAACAACAACAAAATGTGTCTGAAAGTTTCATAAGACCATGTCAAAATACCCATATTAATAGGGGCTCCTCAGTGGTGATATGGCTTGGATGTTTTACTTACTTGATGAAAAGAAATCCTTGGAGCTGAATCTCTGCTCAGTGGTTAAGAGCACTTGCTTTTTTTTTCATAGGACCCAGGTTCCGTTTCCAGCACCCGCATGGCTGCTCACAACCATCTGTAACTCTGGTTCCAGCAGATCCACCCCCCTCTTCTGACTTCTGTGGGTACAAGGCATGACTGTGGTGCACAAACTCAAAACATATAAAAAATAAACAAAGAAAGAAAAAGAAAGCCATCTCTTTGGGCAAAGGAAATACAAACTCCCAGGTTATAGCCCTGGTTCTCCAAGAGGAGTGGGGAGTGGAGGTTCTTTGGGTTGTTCGAATGAAAATAGCCCACAGAGGCTTAAAAGGAGTGGTACTTTTAGGAACTGTATCACTGGGGGTGGCTTTGAGTCTTCAAATGCTCAAATCAGGACCAAATGTAGAATTCTCAGCTCTTCTCCAGAACCAAGTCTGCACAAGTGCCACCATGGTTTTTGCCATGACAATAATGGACCAAATCTCTAAAGACAGTTTCAATTAAATGCTTTCCTTTATAAGAGTTGCCTTGCAGTGGTGGCGCACGTCTTTAATCCCAGCACTCGGGAGGGAGAGGCAGGCAGATCTCTGTGAGTTCGAGACCAGCCTGGTCTACAAGAGCTAGTTCCAGGACAGGCTCCAAAGCCACAGAGAAACCCTGTCTCGAAAAACCAAAAAAAAAAAAAAAAAAAAAAAAAAAGAGTTGCCTTGCTCATGGTGTCTCTTCACAGCAATAGAAACCCTAACTAACACATGCTTCGTTTTGTCATTTTGATTACAACCCAGAAAACAGAAAACAAGGCTCAATTAGCTTCTTAGCCTGTTTACTGTATCAGACTTTGGATACCAATAAGAAAGGCAGGGCACATCCACTGGGAACGAGATAACCTCAAAGGGTCGTCAGTGGCTGCCACTTAAGTGTAGTGGCCTCATAAGGACAGAATCAGTATCAGGGAGCCACGAGCTTCTTAAATAGATGACATGTCACCTGACACCCTAGTGTCCTGGCGTTGTACCTAGCTGTAAACAGAGACTGCGCTTTCATGTCCTGGCCACCCAGACCCAAATAATCAGAGATGATGTGGGATGTCCTTTTGTGTATGTGTTTCTTTTATTGGCTGATGAATAAAGCTGTTTTGATCAATGGCTTAGCTGTATGTAGGAAGAAAGAAGGTGGAGTCATCCAGATGCCATGTAGCTGATGAAGGAAAAGGATGCCAGAACCTTACCTGTAAGTCACAACCTCGTGGCAATACAGATTAATAGACATAGGTTAATTTAAGATGTAAGAGCTAGCTAGGAATATGCCTGAGCCATTGGTCAGTGTTGTAATTAATATAGTTTTGTGTGATTATTCAGGTCTGGGTGGTCAGGAAACAAAAGCACAGTCTCCATTTACATAATGGTGCCCAATGTGGGGTCAAACTCATTGCCTTGAAATTAAGAGCCTCATACTATCTGAAGCCAGCGAGTGGTTCTGCTAAAACATGTGATTACAGAAGACAGATCACAGGGCTGCATGACAGAGCTAGTGATTCGGGTGTGAGTTCAAAGACATCCTGGCTTTGTGGCAGTGAAGGAACTGGCAGCCAGAGAAACAGAGCGTCTCTCAGAAGCAATGAGGAAAGGCACTGAGAGTCCAGTCTCTAGCTTCCTCTTGACTGTGACGGAAAGAGTGTGTTTCTAGTGTGCAGCCACAGTCCCTCAGGATTTCTAAGAAACACTTGGTCTGCATGCAGTGGTTCCCCTGGAACCAGCTGTGTTATAATCTGGACACATTTTAACTTGAAAATGTACAAACATCCTTCCAGCTGCTTCCTGCTTTTTCTTCCTGGTCCAGAATGAAGGACGGACGGGGAGAGAGCGCTTCTGAAACCAAATGGAAAGTGTTATGGGGGTTGAGGGAGGGTTGGTCAAAGAGCCAAACTCCTTCCTAAGAAGGCAATATGAACCGAGCTGTTTAGTAATTCAGAGCCCCGAGTGAACTGACAAGGAGCAGAAGTACAGGATCCACGCACGCCCTTCCCTCCTCACCAGCATGCAAATGTCCTGGCTGACCCCTAGATGGAAAGAGACAGTCAGTGACACAGCAGTGAAGCCATCATTCCCTCATTCAACAAGGTCTTCATGACTGCTATTGCCTGCCATGCAGGCACCACCCAGTGCCAAGAGATAGGGCAGACATTCTCTGCTTCATGGACCTCAGACTCTGCATTGGCTCTCACACATTAAGGGCCTCACTCCTGGAGTCTCCAAGTTAGTAGGTCTTGGTAGCCTTCATGCTTGTGTTTCTGAAAAGCACCCTGAGTGACCGAGCTGCTGCCCCAGGACCACAGCTGGAGGGCTACTGGGGTAGGCAGCTAATGTCTTCCTATGTTGTCTCTCCCTGGCATAATGTGGTTCACTGGAGGAAATGGAGCCTGGCATATGTTACTGACAGCTGAGGCTATCCCAGCTCCACCCAGGGAGGAACATCAATAACTTAACAGACAGGCATCACTGGGAAGACTTCACGGAGGCCCAAGCTACCACCCTGACGGAGAAGCAGAACAGCGTGAGAAGTCTCTCATGAGTTCTCTGAAATAAAGGCCGTACTCATCCGTGCCAGGCATGTGTGCAGTCATGTTCACAATCAACTTCAGAACATTTCTATCACCATAAAATGAAACTCCGTACCCTTCAGCTACTGCCAGCCCTAGCTTCAGGCAAGCACTAACCTTCCATCTACAGCACTGATTCTCAGCCTGCAAGTTACAACCCTTTGGAGTCGAATGACCCTTTCGCAGGGCTCACCCAAGACCATTGGAAAACACAGATACATTATGATTCATAAGAGTGGCAAAATTACTGTTACAAACTAGCAATGAAAATAATTTCATGGTTGGGGGTGACCACAACATGAGAACTGTATTAAAGGATCACAGCAATAGGAAGGCTGGGAGCCACTGAAGTGCAGACTCCAGGCATTTGGTAAAAATGTAATCACACTCTATGCCGTCATGTGTGTTTGGGGCATGTATGTGTATGTATGTGTGCATGAACAGTATGCTCATATGTCATGAGCATGTGGAGGCCAGAGGTTGATGGTGAGTGTCTTCCTATGCTGTTCTCCATATTATTATTATTATTATTATTATTATTATTATTATTACTATTATTATAAGACAAGGATAGCTTTGGCTGGCCTGGAACTCTCTATGCAGACTAGAATGGTATTGAACTCATAGCGATCTGTCTGCCTCTACCTCCCAAGTGTTGGGATAAAGGATACATATCACCATACCCAGATTATTAAATTAATTTTAGACACACTCTCACTATGTAGCTCTAGCTGGCCTGGAACTTGCTATTTAGACAGGCTGGCATCAAAGTCACAAAGATCTACCCGTCTCTTCCTCCTAAGTGTCCTTGTCTCTCTTACTGTGGTGGTTTAAAAGCCGTGGTCCCAAAAGGGACTGACACTATCAGGAGGTAAGGCCTTGTCAGAGTAGGTGTGATCTTGTACCACTGTTGGAGTGGGCTTTGAGGTCTCCTATGCTCAAGCTATGTCCAGTGTCAGAGACTCCTGCCGCTGCCTGGAGATCAAGATGTAGGACTGGCAGCTCCTTCTCCATGTCTGCCTGCATGCTACCCACCATGACAATAATGGACTAAACCTTTGAACTGTAAGCCAGCCCCAATTAAATGTTTTCCCTTATAAGAGTTGCCATAGTGGCCATGGTGTCTCCTCACAGCAATAGAAACACTAAGACACACTTACCTTATATATTTTTAATTTTTTAGTTTTATTTATTTTATTTTATATGTATGAATGTGCCACACATGCATGCCTGATACCCAAGGAGGTCAAAAGAAGGCATCAGATCCTCTGGAGCTGGAGTTATAGATGTTTGTGAGCTACCGTGCAGGTGCTGAAAACCACACCCCATCCTCTACAAGAGCAGCAAATGATCTTAACCACGGAGCCATCCCTTCTGACCATTATTTATTTTGATATTTATTTGTTTTTACATTTAGTAAGTGAATGTATGTGTGTGCATGTGTGCCCACACCTGTGTAAAACTGACTAGATCACACCCCTCACTACACCTGGGAACTGAGTTCGGACTCTATGTTCACTCAACATGCACTTTACCCACTGAGCCATCTCTTCAGCCCCCCAAAACTACTTTTATCAGGAAAATGTGACAACTTTTTTACTCAAAAAGTAATCGTCAGAAACACAGGTGGAGACAAAGCACTGAGGAGTACACCCCAGAGCTGTGCATCCCAGGATGCCAGCTCCCACTCTTGGGACTGTAGAGAGCAATGTGAGGGTCACTGCAGGCCTGGTTCACCTCTGCTCCCCATAAGAATCCTCCCCAATGAGAAGACTCTTCTTGAAAGAAGTGGGAGCCTCCGGGAACCCTTTGAGGAACCTGCCTGACTCCATTTTGAAGGCGGGAGCTCTTATGCTCTATTATTAACATTAAGTTTCCATTTACTGTAAAATAAATAAATAAATAAAAATAAAAACAAAACAAAACAAAAAAAACTGGGTTTCTGTTTTTAAGTCTCTGTTTCCTAGAACTTGACCTGGCCTAGGAGATTGACCTGCCGGGCTGTAAAATCTCTTAAGGGAAGCTAGGAGACACAAGAACATGTCTCCACCCAGATAATTCCTTTCTTTCTGCTGGGAAGCAACAGCTTCCCCTTCAACTGACCTTCCATGCTTCTGCCACTCCAGCTCCCTGTCAGCCGGTTGCTTTTGTGGCTGTAGCCCGCTGCCCACGCCTCCCTGTAGATATTCCATTACCATGCCTTCTAGTCTGCTCAAACCTTCGCTTGTCCCAGTATAAGGCATCATGGGAAATCCAGAAGCCAGGTCAGAAACAGCACTAGCCTCTGGGAAGCCTCCCAAGGGTTTCTTACTCTGTCTAGTCTGAGACAGGAATGCCAGGGTTCCACTCAGAAGGAACGGGGCTCTTAGATTCGGTTCTGCTCAAAACCAGTAGTAGACTGTCAGCCTGCCCCCCACCCCCCCCACCCCCCATCATATCAGCGGTTTGGGCCTTCAGTGCAATTGCAGAATGCAGTATAGAAGCTCAGCAAAAGGTGGCGAGGCCAGCTGTCCCGCCCCCTGCTCTGCAGTCCTCTTCTTACTAAGTAGTTCAGCTCTGACAACAGAACGGGAGCAGAAGGAAGAAGACTGAGGTGTCTGAGACGGACATGACGAGGAGTAGAGAATGGGAACATCCCACAGTAGGACTGTGTCCAATGAAGTGTGATCCGGACAGAACCAGAGCTGTGGGACAAGACCCTCACCCAGCCCATATAAACGCTGAAGGTCAGTCAAGTGGCAGTGAGAGGCTACCACCAGCAGCGCCCTTGGGCTCAGGTTGTGGGAAGAAAGCCCGGAAACAAAGCACACTTCTCAGCCAGAGGAGGACCTGGGCCCAGGAGGCTGAGGCCTGAATTATTAAGCCCGTGAGAGAAACTGGCTCTCCTGAATGCCAAGGGGGCCAGACCTGCCCCTCCCTGCTCTCTGTGGGCAGTCAACCTGGAGGAGGAAATGCAGTTGCCACAGTGTGACCGGAAGTGCAAACAGGCTGGTTTAGGAGGGCAGCGACACTCGGCCCCACCCCTACCCCACAAGCCCCTTCGGATTCTGGGAGGTGGAGGGAGGTGCTGGGGCGGGGGGGGGGGGGGGGGGGGGGGGCTTTTGCTTATAGGCTTGGACTCACTTCTGTCTCCCTGGGCTGAGCTTCATCACACACAATTTTACCATTCCCCTTCACAGTAAAGTAGCTTGGTATCCAGCGTTGGTCCTGGCATCCCCGCCCCTGTGAAAACCTCAGGCGCGCCCTCCCTCCCGCGCACAGGGAAAACCTGTAGTTGCAGACTGGCAGACTCTGGGGCTGACTACAGGAACCTTCTGTTCGGAGGAGGCCCACGCTCCAGATTCGGGTCAGAACGAAGCCATGAAGCCTGAAGGAAATGAAGACAGCCTTCCAGTGGCCATGCTTCTGGACTGTCCCACAAGGAAAAAACCTGGTGGTCCGAGAATGATCAGCATGGTTTACGAACCCACTAACTCCTTTCCAATTTTCTCACGTACCGTCCCTTCTCAATTTTCTGGAAACCACAGATTTCCTATTGATATCGGCTGATATGGGGGTTCTGTGGACGTTTCAGGAAGTGGTCCAAGGTTTTGGGTTCTCAAAGGAAGAATTTAGCAGACAAAGATAACTAAGAGTACATTTCCAAGCAACCAAGCGGGAGCAAGGCCAGAGCAGCCCAAATGCGGTGCCGCACCAAGTAGATAGGCTTTCCACACATGCTCATTGTGTGAGCTACACATCAAACCAGACCTTTTCATGTAGTTTGAGTTTTAACCCACACAGAGTCACATAACACTACCGCAAAAAGGATACTGAACAGGCCTTGTCATCCACAACTCTCCCTGCTAAGATCCATCCCCTCAAAACTGTGCTTTTGACTTCTTGAGAATTATTCTGTGACCGGATGCAGATGGAAGCCGGTGACTGGGGTACTGTGTGTGTGCCTGCATTTGCTACCCTTCCAGCCCGGCACGTAGGATTCCCAATCAGTCCACCCAGGGTAAGATTGGGCCTCAGAATCCAGGTCAGCCTTCCTGACAAAGCGTCCCAGGAGCCGCTGAATTAGACACAAGAATACCTACGGGGAAACCATTGCACACTGTGTGCTTTGGGGGCTCTAAGTCCAACTTCAAAGGTTCCCACAGTCTACCACAGTCTCAACCTGTTTTAAAAGTCTTTTTGGGGACTCATGACACTCTCTTAACTGTAACCCCCCGTAAAATCCAAACAAAAGCAGATCACATACTTCTAAAATACAACGACCCAGGATATGCATTACCATTTAAAACGCTGGGAATGAGCATAGTGGGGAAATACTGCGCCAGACCAAGATGGAAACCAGCTGGGCAAACTCCAAACTCTGCATCTCCATGTCTGATGCCAAAGCTCTCTTCAGGTCTCCAACTCCGTTCAGCTTTGTTGACTGCAGCAACTTCTTTCTCTTGGGATGGTTCTGATCCCTGTTCGCAGCTCTCCTCGGCAGGTATCCCATGACTCCAACATCTTGGGGTCTCCAACACAATCCAGGTTTCACCTTTACAGCTTCACACAAATGGCCTCTCTAGGCTTCCATGAAAAAGCATCCCTGCCATATGTCTGGCCTCAACAGACTTCCTTAGCTGCAGAGGAGACTCCAAAACCCTTCACCTGTATCCTGACTCTAAAGCCAGAACCACATGGCTGAAGCTGCCAAGTTCTGCTGCTTGCTGGAGCTGGATCATGGCCCCCTTGTTCAAACACATTTTCACCAGCTTTCTATTTTCAACGGTTTCCTTCACTGCCTAAGTTTGACTGTTCTGGAACTCTGTGGACCAGGCTGTCCTTCAACTCAGAGATTCACCTGCCTCTGCCTCCTGAGTGCTGGGATTAAGGGTGTGTGCCACCACAACCAGGTCTACGCTTTTTTAAATTCCTTTTCACAAGTTGGAAGCCTAGCTGGGTCGGACCTTGCTCTGAGGTCTAGACTCTCTTTACTTCATCTAGCAGCAAGATTTTCTTTAGTCTTTTTATCTCCCTTGAACACAGGATTTAGCTCCACTAAATTTCCTGGTGCCCCTCAGGCTGTCCATTCTGTATTTGTCCTTGCTCAGCTTATTCCTTTTCACTACAGATTTGCAGAAGACTGGACACTAATAACCAAGCAACACCTCCACACTAGGCTGCTGTGCGGTGCCCTCTGCCCAACCTGTTACTCCCAGCTCTTCATTTTAGCCCCAGGCAGATTCCTTTGGATGAGGGCAAAAAGCAGCCACACTCTTCGTCACAAGATGTCTCTAGGCCACACACCAGGTTTCTCCTCTGAAGCCTCTCGAGCCAAGCTCTCCCAGCTCAAATCACCCTCAACACTACATCCTCCGTGCTTCTCCTAGGATGGTTTATGAAGCCCAGTTTAAAGCTTTCAAATGTTTTCCTAAAATTCACATTCCTCTAACAAAAGCACGGTCAGGCCTCTCACAGCAATAACCCAGTCCCTGGTACCCACTTCTTGTCTTAGGGTTTCTATTGCTGTGAAGAGACACCTGACCACAGCAACTCATACATAAGGGAAACACTTAAGTGGGACTGGCGTACAGTTCAGAGGTTTAGTCCATTATCATTATGGTGGGAAACATGGAGGCGTGCAGGCAGACATGGTGCTGGAGAAGGACCTAAGAGTTCTACATCTGGATTGGTAGGTAGCAGGAAGAGAGATTGAACCACTGGGTCTGGCTTGAGCTCTGAAACCTCAAGTCCCACCCCCACAGTGACATACTTCCTCCAACAAGCCACGCCTACTCTAACAAGGCCACACTCCAATAATGTCATTCCTTATGAGTCTATGGGGGCCATTTGCACTCATCAAGATGGCATCTCAGGTCAGTGCAAAGAAGGAAGGGATGGCAGAGGGACCGGAGGGATAGGAACCTTGTTGGGAAGGGGTCTTAGGACCTAAGGACAGCGGTGGTGCTCTTGGTGCCTAGGATGTAGTGCAGGCAATAGCAGGCATGGTGGAGATACAAGAGCCTTACAGTCCCTATGCACAGAAGAGCTCAGCCGTGAGGACCAGGAATGTGCCACACAGGACAGGGCAGCGAGTGGGGGCAGCAATGGCAGGAAGGATGCAAAGGAGGTGGCTTTTATTTTCCAAACTAAACAAAAGCTGTGTCTTCGTGTGTGTGTGTGTGTACGTGTGTACATATCATATTACTGGGCTTACTGGAGCATGGGTGAAGATGTTCTTAAGGGAGTGAGTGACCGTTGCAATGTTCCGCCCTGTCACGGGGTTGCCCCTTCAGTTAACCTTCCGCATCTTGTATACAACTTTTTGACATTGTCATATAACGTTTTCATAAACAAATGAGTTGGGCTGCCTTCATAACCATCTCAGGGCTCAGGCTGCAAGAGGGACACACCTGAATTTCCCAAGATTATATGCACCCGGAAATTAATTTTATTGCTGCTTCCCAGCTGTAATTTTGCTACTGTTATGAGTCATAATGTAAAAATCTGATAAAGGACCCAAAGGGTACGTGACTCACAGGTTGAAAACCCATGATCTAAATGTTTGAGGGTGTGAGCATCAACTTTTTTTTTTCAATTTCAAAGCTTTATTGTGCAAGACAGAGGGGCACACTTCTGCCTCCCACCTCTGAACTTTTAAATTGCTCTTGCTCTGAGATCCTGGTGACCCCCCTTCATGATCTCCACTGGAGTTTGAAGAGAGTATAACCAAGAAAGCTCAAAGCTTCCTTCCTTAAACACAGGCAGTATATTATATTACAGTTTGTCTTTACATTGAAGATAAAAACCACACTGGAATTTATCATTAAGCTAAATTTAGTTTTCCTTCCTAAATGTCTTTGCTACATACTTTTAACTATTCTTGTGACTTCTTGTCCTTAATGTTGTGGTGTATATAATGTCTTCATCCTTTTTTGGAACTTTGAGCATAAACTTTTAAAAAAAATTTATTGTCACTTTATTTTGTTTTCTAAAACAGTCTCCTGTAACAGAGGCTGGCCTTGAACTTGATTGTAACTAAGCATGTCCTTGAACCCCTGATCCTCTTGCCTCCACCATCCAAGTGCTGGAATTACAGGAGTTCACACCTGGCTAGAAGGCAAATTCTTTGTGACCACCCTCCACCTCTCCACCCCCCATCTCCCACCTCCACCTCCACTCCTCCACCCCATTCACAACCCACCTCTACCCCCACTCCCCACCTCCACCCCTTCACCCCCACTGGTGTGAGAGGTCCTTCTGTCTATGTGTTGCTTTTATTGGTTAATGAATAAAGAAACTGCTTTGGACCTACAGTAGGGCAGAACTTAGGTAGGTAGGGAAGACAGAACTGGGAGGAAGAAGGCAGAGTCAGAGAGACACCATGGAGCCGCCAGAGTCAGACATGCTAAATCTTTTCCGGTAAGCCACTGCCACATGGCAATATACAGAGTAATAGAAATGGGCTAAATTAATATAAGAGTTAGCCAATAAGAAGTTAGAGCTAATGGGCCAAGCAGTGTTTTAATTAATATAGTTTCTGTGTGTGCGATTATTTTGGGGCTGAGCAGCCAGGAACAACCAAGCAGTCTCTCCCTCCATTCAAGAAATTGGTGCCAACACTATAGACTAAATCCATGTAAAACATGAGCAGGCTTGAAAGGGAATTCTAGACACAAAAAGCAAAGTTTAGCCACATTTGTTTTTCAGCTGGCAGCTTGCCACAGCTCCATTAAGAGAGGTTTTCCTGATTCAGCCATAGCAGAAAAAAAGCCGCGTGGTTTTAAAAAGTGGCTTCCTGGGCCATGCTGCCAACACAAACTCTGGCTATGGAGCATTTGAATGGCATTTGTGGGCTCGGGTGTTTGTGTGCCCACTTGGGTCAGGAGGAACGTAGCTGAGACCATGCCCCTGGCTCAGCACTCCCCGCCTAGGCAGGCAGCAGGACCAGGTCTACTAGGCTTGTGCGGGCAGGAGAACATGGTAGGGTCCTGCCACCATACACAGAGATATTTCCAGCCTGTGCAGTGCTCTGCTTGGCAGATTTAGCTGTTGCTCATATAAAAAGGGTTTGTGTGTTTCATGCTCATTCTTGGAGTTGAGGTGCTGAGTGGGGCTCCTGCCTGGTAGCCCCAGGGCTGGCAGTGGTGGTATCTCTACAATTTTAAAGGTGGAGAGAGGTGGACACAGCATCCAGAGCAGCTGCAACCAAGCTGCTTACCATTTTAAAAGCTCTTTAAGACAGTAAAGAATTACAGATATGCAAAAAAAGACAAATCCAGATGAGTCATAGTGTTGGATAAATGTACGTAGGCTTGGAAGAGAGAAGAAAAAAAGAGTATAGAGAGTCATAAAGTTGATGCTTAAAAAAGGGTAAAGTCTTTAAAGAGACAGAGTATAGACAGTCATAGATTAAAAGGAGTAAAGAAAAATAAGCCACGTAAAAATGGAAAATTCACAGAGAGCCTGGATTATGTATATTATTGTGTTTTCTTTGAATTTTTGTTTTGTTTTTTTTTTTTGTTTTTTTGTTTTTTTTACTGTGAAGGAGCTAAGTACAGAGAGACATTTCATTGTATGGGCTGCTAAACTAAACCAGCATGTATATTATAAAGGTATCATGACTTCAAATTTGGGTCTAAGAATATGTTGCTTTGGAAAAGAGGTTCTTCTCTTGTTTCCACAGAGGATGAGAACCTGTGGATTGCTTCCAGACTGGTGTGGTTTGATAAAACAAGACCCGCTGAAAGATTGCTGTAAACACCCTCAAAAAATTACTTCACTCAACTAGTGACTGAGATGAACCTAGCAAACAGGATACCCTATAAAAGACCTGATTAACAGTGCCCAAAACAGCAGGAAGCAGTATGGTAAAAACTATACCTATATTCCCAAATATTGTCTATAAATGTTTGTTTACATTTAAAGGGGGATATGCTATAGAGATTTGCATTAGTATGGATCTTGGTTTATTGATACAAATTTAAAGTCAATTTTGTTATATGTATATGTATTTCTGATCTTGATTAAAGTATTGTGTTTGTGTAGCTCATTTAAAAATATAGTGTATGATTAAGAAATATAAGTTAATAGATATTCATTTATAATAGTCAAGCTTGTAGTCATGTTAGTTAGATTTTCTAGATGTATAGAAATATATTTCAGTTAGATAGGTATTCTTCAAATCTTTCAGAGACCTTCAGAATATGGCATTTAAAATGTTTAAGAACTTAAGACTTTTCATGACAGTGAGACACATCTGCTCCTGACAACACCAGCTACTTCAAGAGGATGATGGGCATCAAAAAGGCTCCTTTTGGAGTTTGCTAGCCATTTGGGCAAGAAATTGCTCCTGCCTGGACTGCTGATCTGTACGTGCAGGACCCACAAAGAAATGACTGCTGAATTTGCTTAAAGGTGAGATGGTCCTTTAGGGTTCCTGCTACATGAAAGAGTCTGCTAGACATTCTGCAGGACACAGAAGAAAGTTACTGACAAATTTCCAGTATAGGTGGAATTGTCTTTGAAATTTCCTGCTTCATGGAAAAGTCTGCTGGATTCTATGGCATGTGGGCTGAAGATGGATGTCCCAATGGTACAGAAGAACTCTGGGTGACTGAACAGGTAGCGAGATGTTTCTGTCAATTCTAGAATTTTGGAAGTTGCTTGCAATGCACCTTCTGTAATTAATTCCTGTAGGTAATAGTATATCCTTCTGGAGTCTTTGATGGAGTTGAAGAATGGATATAGTTTTCCTTAGTTATGATAAAAGGTAAAATAGATATAAATATTGTAACTGTAATTTTGCTTGATAACTGTTTGTTATATGTAATTTTACTAGGTTAAAGATAAATCCTTCCTTTTTGTTTAAACAGAAAAGGAGAAATGGTATGGGAGGTCCTTCTGTCTATATGTTGCTTTTATTGGTCAATGAATAAAGAAACTGCTTTGGACCTATAGCAGGGCAGAACTTAGGTAGGCAGAGAAGATGGAACTGAATGCTGGGAGGAAGAAGGCACAGTGAGAAAGATGCCATGGAGCCACCAGAGTCAGACATGCCGAATCTTAGCTGGTAAGCCACTGCCACATGGTGATATACAGATTACTAGAAATGGGTTAAATTAATATAAGAGTTAGCCAATAAGAAGCTAGAGCTAATGGGCCAAGCAGTGCTTTAATTAATATAGTTTCTGTGTGGTTATTTTGGTTCTGGGCGGCAGGGACAAACAAGTGGCCTCTTATACACCCCATCTCTACTCCCTCCTTTACCTCCCTCCTATCCTCCCACTCCCCCCTCTTCCCTTTCCACCCCCACCAAGCTGTTCCTTCAGTACATTAATGCAGATTTGGGTAAGGATTTTCTGAGTATTTCAGAGATAGATAAAGAACAAAGCTGGGCTCTTGATGATGATGATTTCTTCATCCTCCTCCCCCGTCTTTGGTTTTTCTAAACAGGGTTTCTCTGTGTAGCCCTGGCTGTCCTGGAACTCACTCTGTTGACTAGGCTGGGCTCAAATTCAGAGATCTGCCAGCCTCTGCCTCCCAAGTACTGAGTTTAAAGGTATGCACCACTACTGCCCTGTTTAACTTTTTTAAAATATTATTTATTTATATCTCATATATAAGCACTCTGCATATATGCCTGTAGGCCAGAATCAGCATCAGGTCCTGTTTTAGATGGCTGTGAGCCACCACGTGGGTGCTGAGGATTGAGTTCAGGACCTCTGAAAGGATACTGATCCAGTACTCTTAACTGCTGAGCCATCTTTCCAACCTACAGTTTGACTTCTTACAAAAAATAAAACGTAAATTTTTTTTTGGCCAGGTGTGGTAGTGCACACCTTTAATCCCAACACTTGGGAGGCAGGTGGATCTCTGTGAGTTTGAAGCTAGCCTGGTCTACATAGTTAGTTTCAGGACAGCCAGAGCTAAGACTTTATCTCAAAAAATTAAAAAAGAGAAACAGGGGGGAAAAAAAGGAAAATTGTAATTTTGATCACTTTATAATGTGCATGGTGGAAGGTATGATCTGGCCTAACCTGGACCATGGTTACATGCATCCCTCACATGAGCCGGGGATCACAGGGCTCCTGCTGCAGCAGCTGGAAGGTTGTATCACATGCCAGTATCAAGACCTATGCTCACTGCCTCCAACGAGAAATCGGTCTTCCTTCTTGCAGATCAGTATGGCGGTTCCTTTCCCAGACGTTCTGAACATTCCAGAAGGGGAGCACTTCACACGAGCTCCAAAAGGCCCTGCTGCATGATTCTGTTTCTATAGCCCAAGGGACTTGTCCTCTGCCAGACCTCAGGAGGAAGCCATTGTCTTTCTCATCTAAAGGGGCCATTTCAGAGAGTTGGGCCTGGACATCTCAGGATGAAATGTTGGGAGACTCACAGCATTTATGCCGAAGAGCAGCTCACACCAAATGAGAAAAAGAAGCATCTTAGAACATGTATCTGCTTGCTTGGTGGCAGCTCTTCTCAGACACGAGCTACTGCTTGTGACCAGCTCCCATCTCTCCACGACCACCCTTTCTGGGCTTTCTGGAGAACAGCGGTGGTTGTGTGTCTCACATCTGGTGGAGTGCTATCTGCCACGAGCACATGATGTGTGGCTCTCAAGAAAGGGTTTCCAAGGCACTGAGATAAGGCTGGCTTCTGGGGCCCACTCTGCCCAGAGAAGTCCTTGCTTGCATCCACTGGTTAACAGAGAAGCCAGGAGCTCCCCTTCCAAAGCAGCTTTGGTGATCTCGGCCTCAAAATGAACTGCATGCAGCCTTCCTTGTGGATTGATCCTTGGTCCTTACAGATGTCCTAATTACACAGGCAATTAGACCTCAGCCTAGTGCCATGTCATCTTTGAGTCCCTCTCTATACGTCACTTGCTGGACTAGGATGGATGGGAAGGACCACAAGGGAAGGACTTTCTGTTCCTGTCTGGGAGAGGCTTTACTGATCTCGACGCAGGGCTGAGAAACCCAGAGCATCAGTGTTGAGTGCCTGGCCCACCTCGGAACCTGAGCAGGAGCCACCGAGCCTGAGGGAAAGTTGTGGCATCCTCTGTGGAGTCGGGGTTAGAATCACACTCATGCAGTCAGAAAAACTGCCATCACAGAGAGAGACTTAAAACTGCCTTGGAACCCAACTCCTCTTTGTTCTTGCCTTTCTTGTGTGGCTGGGGTGCGCAGCGAGAGCAAGTCACCTCAGGTAAATGAGGAAAGGGGCTGTCAGTCAGAGGCAGAGCTCATCCACCCAGACAGGAAGGGAAGGACCATATTCTCCAGATGCGCTCATTCAGCAAGGGGCGGGGTGGCCTGAGCTTCTGTGGAGCAGCCCCCAGAGCTAACCTCTCAGATTCAACCTTTAAAAGCCTTTCCCATGAGCCAACCACTGCACGCTCACATCTTCACAAACACCCTGACCTTTACTTAGTAGGACCCGGGGAAAGTCAGAGCACATGTTCCCACTGTGAAACACCTCAGCACACAAGATTGACACGGCCAGTCCACTACCACCTGAATCATTCTTTCCAGATGTGGTGAGAGGGAAGGCAACCAGCTGGTGCAGTGGGGAAAGTCCTGGATCCAACTATCAATCACATGCTGGCTAGTCACACAGACGGCCGTTGCTGGTGGTTCTGCCTCCTCACGGAGCCTTCTCATCTGTGAAGGGCACAGGCAGTGAGATGGGGAGCATCCAGGCCTGGCATTCTGCAAAGAGTATGCGTGCTCTCTAAGTGCAAGAGTGTATAGAATTTAAAAAGACAAAAACCTCTGTAGAGATAGAGACAAACTGCACCCCAGGCCCGCCTCAAACTTGCCATCTCCCTGCTCAACCCTCCCAAGAGTTGGAATTACAGGGAAGGGCAACACACTGAACGTGGGCACACCTAGAAGCCTATGCCATCAATTTGGTGGTGGGCTGTAGTGGCAATGTATACTGGACTTGGTGTTAAAGATTTTGGTCTGGGGGCTGGAGATGTAGGTCAGCAGTTAAGAGCACTGGGTTCAATTCTCAGCACCCACATGGCAGCTCACACCTGTCTATAACTCCTGTTCCAGGGGATTGCACACGTCTGGCTTTCTTGGGCATTGTATGCATACAAGGCACAGACATGTGCACAGGCTAAATACTCAAACACACAAAACAATTCAAAAAGTAAGGAAAGAAGTGAGGAAGGGAAGGAGGGAGGGAGGGAAGGAGGGAGAGAGGGAGGGAGGGAGGGAAGGAGGGAGGGAAGACAAATGCAACTTAGGGTGGAGGGGTTCTGGTTCACAGTCTGAAGGTGCCTTCCATCATGGCGGGAAGTCACGGCAGCAGGACTTGAGGCAGCTGGTCACACTGCACCTACAGTCAAGAAGTCAAGAGGAACAAATGCTTGGGCCATCTCCCTTTCCCATTTTTATGCATCTTTATTTTATGCGTGTTTTACCTGCATGCTTGTCTGTGTAGCACACTTGTATCTGGTACCTACGGAAACCAGGAGAGGGTCTTGGATCCCCTAGAACTGGAGTTAAGGGTGGTTATGAGCCACCAAGTGAGTGCTGGGAACTGAACCCAGGTCCTCTGCAAGAGCAGCAAGTGTTCTTAACCACTAAACCATCTTACTATCTCTCCAGTCCACTGTCTCCTTATTACACAGTCCAGGGTCCCACCCCAGGGAACAGTGGGGCCCATAGAGGTCCTCCCACCTCAACAAACCAGATGAAGATGTTCCTGCACAGGTATGCCCAGAGGTGTCCTGCAGATGACTCTATCACGGCTGGGATGCAGAGTCACGCCGGCCTCCCCATCTCCACCAAAATGTAAATGACATAGGAAGCCATGGGCAGCATTGAAGCCCTGAGCCATCAGAAGCTTCTTGTCTGGTTAAAGGCCTCTTAAGTGGGCTGACAGCCCCAAGTACACCAGACCTTCTGCAAGCTTGTTCTCTCCCAAGGAAAGAAAGTAGCTCCTGGTTGTCTTGGGAATCTACACCATCGTTGCTGCAGGGACCAGGCCACCCTGCACGGTTCAAAAGGTTCCCTTTTCTCCATCAGGGACCCTCTGCAGCACTGG
Source organism: Chionomys nivalis (assembly GCF_950005125.1). Classification (NCBI taxonomy): domain Eukaryota; kingdom Metazoa; phylum Chordata; class Mammalia; order Rodentia; family Cricetidae; genus Chionomys; species Chionomys nivalis. Next base: position 20,805,212 of record NC_080091.1, on the reverse strand, counting down.
CTTTGCGGTCAGGGGCAGAGAACATTAGCCACACATCTCACTGATTTTCGGCTTTCTCCTCACGACTCACTTTTGAGTGTTTCAGGAAAGCACATAGAGCTGCCTTGATTCAGTTTTCTTCTCTCTGCCAGTCTGATGACCCTTCTTTCTGTGTCTAACCTACTCTTCCCAGGGATACCAAGGTCAGGGCACTTGAGATCACCAGATGCCTGTCCTGTCCCCTCAGAGCTTGGGGAATAGGTTTGGGCAACCTCTTAAGTATGGGCCTCATTGTCTGCTGTTCCATGTGAAAAGCAGAGGCTGTGTCTCCCCTGCCCTCAAGAGAGGGAGACAGCTGAGAGCTCTCCCCTGATAGCCCCAGCCTTGGTCTTCGATATCAGTGAAGTTCTAGGAGTTGTTCTTGCCTTCCAGAATGACACCTGTGCTCCCAAGGAGGATCAGCCTGAATCATCTCTGATGGTTCATCACATTTGCCATCCCATAATTCCTTCCTAGTTATGAATGAAAGAACAACAAAAATTGGCCTATGGGCTTATCTAGGGGCAGCCAATAAAAGAGAGGGCGCTGAACCTGATGGAGCCGTGTTGTCAGTGACGGCTTCTGTGAGGGGTGGCGGGGGCGAGCACATGATGGAAGGAAGGCAGGCCTAGCCTTGCGGCTGCCTGGGACCTCAACCCAAGGAGTAGCATGAGGGAGCCTGGCCAGCAGCGACCGGTGAGGAGTAAGTCCTTGATCTGTGGCATCCGGGACACTAGAGAGGGCAGAGTACAGTTGCCAAGGTACGTAGTTCAAGGAATGGACCCAAGACTGTCCTGAAAGGTCCTTGCTCCAAGGGTCAGAGAGTCCAGAGAGACAAATGTGTAAGCATGCAGCGATTGTGCTGGCTGCGCTCTCTGGACAGCTCCTTTCCCTTGCCCCTCAGGCTGAACCAGGCACGAATACACCACCCCTTTACAGTCAGGAGAGCAAGCAGTTACAACAGTGACCAGGCCTCTCAAAGTCAAGTGAATCTTCATACTGCTATTGAACATGCTATATGCCAGTGGCAGGTCCCTGCCAGGTACTTTCCCTAGTCCTCAGGCAGTATCCCCATTTGACAAGTAAGGCCTGCAAAGGTGACAGAGGGTATGAGTACAAGTCTATAAACCCAATATACCTGTACATTAAACAAACAAACAAAGAAACAAATGAGAAAACCAGCACCTCTCTTGACCCTGGAGCTCACCGATTTGGTTAGGCTAGCTGGCCAGCAAGCCCCAGGGATTCATCTGTCTACACCCTCTGGCACTGGGACATAGTCAAATTTTTCATTGGGACCATCACCTCCCCAATAATGACACGGAGACTTATTAATTATGAATGCTTGACCGATAGCTTAGGCTTGTTTCTAACCAGCTCTTACAACTTAAACTAACCACATCTTTTAATCTACCTTCTTTTATGTGGCTTGGTTACCTTTTCTTTGCAATGCCCGTGCCGCTTGCTCTGCACCTCCTGGCGGCTCTACCCTTCTTCCCAACTCTCTCTATGCCTGGGAATCCTGCCTTGCTATTGACTGCTCAGCTTTTTATTAAACTAATCAGAGTGACACATCTTCACAGTGTACAAAAAGATCATTCCCAACACTAGGATTACAGGTCTGTGGCACCTGGCTGCCTGGCTTTGGTTTACGTTTGTGCGTTAGCTTTGGAAACTCAAGGACCTTACTCTTACACAGCAAGCACTTTACCTGCTGAGCCACATCCCTGCCCCTGTACCTGTCTACCTCTCAAGGCAGAGATGCGTTGTCTCTGCCCTTCAACTGCCCACAGGACAAGTCAGCAATCAGCCTCAGGGTCCCCAGGACCATTCCAGACCCCATGCTGCTGGAGGATGGTAACCTGGCTGACTCTGCCACCTTCTGACCCCTACGTGGTCTCAACAAGAGGAAAGAAGAGGGAACAGGCAGGAAGAGTCACGACCTGGGCCAGGCTCGACAGCAGCATTCTCAGCCTCGCACCTAGTTTGAGGGTATATAAGCATGACCAGTATAAACCAGAGACAAACTCACGTGATGTGCTTTCTGCTTGGTTTTGTTGTTGTTGTTGTTTGTGGGTGGGACTGACAGTCAATAGACCGGAACCTCATCTGGAGAGGTGCTGACTGTGCCTGTCCCTCAGCTAGTGGTAACAGAACCAGGATTCAGATGCCTGAAATCCCAGCACACAGTAGGCTGAGGTTGGAGGATCACTGCAAGTTCAAGGCCAGCCTTGGCTAAATAGTGAGTTCCTAGCTGAAATATAGAGTGAGACATTCTCTCAACCCAAACTCAAAAAAAAAAAATGGATATAGGAGCCTATTCTATTTAGTTTCTATATAGTTTCTTTTCTATTGCTGTTATAAACACGATTGAGGCAATTTATAAAAGAGACTTTAAATGAGCTTACAGTTCCAGAAGGAAGGTGGCTGAAGCAGCAGCTGAGAGCTCACATCTCGAACACGGGCACAAAGTAAAGAACACACTGGGAGCAAGCATTAGGAGACTTCCGGAGCCGCAGAACTGCCCTGTATCTCACCTCCTCCAGGAAGACCACACCCCCTAATCCTCCCTAAACGGTTCCACCAGCCAGGGATCAAGTGTGAACCTATTGGAGCCATTCTTATTCAAATCACCATATAACCCAACCCTGTTAGCCCAGCATTTAGGCGACACAAGACCCTGTCTCAAACATCATCAACAACAAAAAGTTCACTTTGAGATAAAGAGAATGCAGCTAAAGCAGAGCATGGAGGATTAAAGAAGCTTTGGGGAAAAGTGTTCTGAACAGTGTCTGGCACATAGGAGGCCACCAGTATTCTGAGCACCTTGATGACCTCCTTTCCTTATGCAGGTAGAAGGGAGTTTAAGTCACACAAATGCAGGGTGGCAGGACCAACAGCTAATCATCTAGTGCCGGCTTTCTTCATCCTTGAAAGTCAGAATACAGACTGTGTGGCAACGTGAATTAAAACCAGGGCTGTACACCATGCCACTAAAGTCATGTGTCCACACTCACTTAAGATTCGTTTTTACTTATGTGTGTGTGTGCCCACACACTTGAGGGTGCCTGTGGAGACTCCCCTGGAACTGGAGTAGGCAGCTGTGAACTCCCATTCACAGGTACTGAGAACCCGACTTCGGCAAGCAGAGCAAGTGCTCTTAGTTGAGGGGCCATCTCTCCAGCCCCCGCTTTTATAAAATACTCTTTGAATTATGAAAACAATGCAAAGCTCTCATACACTGCACACAGTTTCCTCTTTGGTAACATGTTACACTTGTAGGACCGTTTTCCTACTTGATGGGACAGTGTAGTTTTATGGTGACTATGAGAGGGTCCTGGCAGAATCTGTGTTCTTGTGTCCTAGAACAGAGACTGGGCAGCAATGTGTGGACAGAGCTAGAAGCAGAGATGGTTTATTAAGGGGAAAGAGCACTTGCTTCCAAGAGGAGGGGGAAAGGTCAGAGGCTCCAAGGCCTGAACCTGAGCTATGAGTCACACCCACCCCATCGCCCCCCCACACACACATACACCAGGAAAAATTAAAGCATACTTTTGAGTGAGAAAACAGCATTGCTGGCAAGATGGCTCAGTGGGTAAGACACACCTGGGGGTCTGAGTTCTGGTGTTAGAATCCACGTAAGGCAAAGGAGGGAGCAGCGTTCACCAAGTTGGCATCTGACCTCCATGTACATGCCTGCCCTGGCATAAACATCATGCACATAGAGTAATAATAATTAAGTGATGTTTTCGAATGACAACAGTGACAATCTGTAGACAACTATGAGGAAGGGGCTTATGGAGTAGATAAGACATCATCTCGTTAAGCCTGCTGCAAGACTTATATTTTTCAGATTTTGTTTTTAATTACGTGAGTGTGTGCATGTCTATAAGACAGAGACAGAGAGAATCAGAGACGCGGAGTGGATGTTAGTGCATGTGTGTTCAGTGCCTTTGGAGGCCAGAAGACAGTGTGGTATCACCTGGAGCTGGAGTTACAGGTAGTGAAGGGTGCTGGGAAGTGAACTTGGATCCTTTGAGCCTTCCCTCAGTTCCCTAAAAGATTATCTTGAACTCTCCTTTGGTTCCACGATCTTTTCAGATCAAGGAACCTCAGCAGAGCTGAAACTACAGACCGGGGCTCCATGAGCTCTACTCCCACTGAGGTAAGACAGCTGGATTAGCGGTCACGAGCAGGGAAGGAAAAGCCCTCACCCGGAGTCTGGATGCAGCCGCACGAGAAGCAGGAATCCCAGCACAATTAGCTCTGATAGAGAAAATATTCCTTTCACATACGGGCTCTTTCATGTTAGACTTGAGGTCTGAATGTTTTTAACCTTACGGAAGGCCTCATTTTCCTAACAGACATTTTCTTGGAATAGTGACCAAAACTGATGAATTTGCTTACAGTAAAGTTCTACCAGCAGAGACAGGAGGATCTCTCTAAGTTCGAGGCCAGCCTGATCTATAAACGGAGTTCCCAGGATAGCCATGGCTGTTACACAGAGAAACTCTGTCTCGAAAAACAAAAAACAAAAGCAATAACAGCAAATCTACCTTCTGGTATCCAGGTGATCTAGAGAGTTGTCAGCTATAGTCCTGGCAGGTGGCCCTCAGGAACCACCTGCCCTCCCATTAGGTTCCTTAGCCACCCTTTGAAGACAACAGCTTCAAACTCTCAGAAATCCCACAGATGCCTATTGTAAAGCCAATGAGGTACCCCCAGCTCAGACCACACTCACGCTGAGTGTCTCTCTTTCATATTTTAGTATCTTTGTTAAACCTTAGCTAGTCCTAAATTTTTTTTCTGAACCAAAGCCACAAATCCCAGGTCCAAGTTGAAGTCCCTAAAAGACTAGGTACACTTTAGGGTGCTGTAGGTGACAGCGGGGCGCCGTGCCTCCTTCTCCCATCCTTCACAACGCTAACACCCCTATGCGTTCTGCTCGCCAAGCCCACAGACTTATCCTCGTCCTCAGTTGGATTTGACCATTGCTGTCCTAAAGTACAGCTGCTGCTCGAGACCTAAGGAAGCCAGCTGGCACACAGTGGGGCAATGACAGGGCGGTGCAGCTGGTAATTAGTCCTTGCTAAAGGGGCCGTTAGCATTCCTGGAAGGAGGGGCCGATCCTCAGGTCCAACCATGACTCTTCCCAGCCCCAGGTGCCCGGGGTCCTTGGCAGGCGGGAACAAACAGTAGGTGGAAGGTTGACGGGGTGGGGCAGTGGCACTCTTGTGAGTCAGCCCCACTGGGACTGACCTGCTGAGCAGCTGCTCCTGACACCCGCCCTGCCCTTAATGCCAGCGAAATCACTGGTTTGCCAAGCTGGACAAAGTCCTGTTCGATCTGTCAGTCCCCTTTTTACCTATCCAGGAAGGCATGCAACAGTCCGCGGAGACACCGGGAATGAAGAGAAATCCATTGGTTTTAGATAAGAAAACTAGCACAGATTAGCAAACCTTGGTTTCAGTCGCCAAGGTCTAAAGGCTTAGCTAGTGTCCGGCATAGCCTTTAAGGTCAGTGCTTGGGAGGGAGAGGCAAGCATAGCTCTGTGAGTTTGAGGCTAGCCTGATCTACATAGGGAGTTCCAGGCCAATCAGGGCTACATCATGAGACCCTGTCTCAAAATATTTTGTGCCTCATTCAGAGCTCAGAGTCTTGGGGGGACAGGAGGTCCATGCCTACTAGAATAATTACCATTTTCTTTTTTAAATTTTTTGAGATAGTTTCTCTGTGCAGCCCTGGCTGTCCTGGAACTCCCTATGTAGATCGGGCTAGCCTTGAACTCAGAGCTCTGCCTACCTCTGCCTCCTGAGTGCTGGGATTAAAGGCATGCCCCACCATCGCCTGTCAAATAATGGCCATTTTCTTTTCCTTGAGTAGAGTGTGGGACAGAGAAGTTAGGCTCCCGTTACAGTGAGGGGGTGCCCGTGTATGTTTGGAAGCCAGAGATCAACATCTAGTGTCCTACTTTCTAACTTTTTGAGTCTCTTGCTGAACCTGGAAGTCACTGGCCCAAAAGATCCTACTGTCTCTGCCTCCCTAGTACTGGGATTGTAGGTACATTTTATCCCATCCCACTTCTTTATGTAGGTGCTGGACTCTTTCTGACTGGGCCATCTCCCCCATCCTGGTTTTTCTTTTTTTCTAAGATACTAGCCCAAACCTAAGTCTCCCCTGCCCCGTACACGCACACACACACACACACACAGAGTAGTCTCAGTCCCTGAAGAAAACCTCACAAGTGGCAGTCACACACTTTCCTCACTGAGATGTCTGTCTTCCTGACCTCTAACAAAAGGCATGACCTTCACTTCTCCATCTGCCTTCTCTCAGCAGCTCATAAGAACGTCTGACCTGTTGTGCGTGCGTGCGTGCATGCATGTGCGTGTCTCTGTGTATTTCTCTTACATTCTAATAACATTGTCCACAGGTTTCTGTCTACCTCTGTTTTTAAATATTTTTATTCAGGAGGCTAAGAACCCAGAAAGAGGAGACCCCATGTCTCTCAGCAATGGTACCACTAAGTGAATACTGTCGGTCCTTAGCAACCTCTTGGTTTTTCTCAAGATTTCACAACACACCTACACTTTCCTCTCTGCCTTCCCTCGTTGTTCTCCCAGGCTACGGTGCTCCTTGCTTGGCTCTGCATCTCCATTTCCTCTTTTCCTTTCATTCGTGTCTCAGAATTTGTGGGCAGAGCTGCTTCAGAGATGGCTCAAGGGTTACGGGTGGTTACTCTCCAAGCAGAGAACCCAAGCTCAGTTCCTAGCACCAACATGGGGCAGCTCACAACCACCCGTACTGGGAGATCCAATGCCCTGCCCTCCTGAAGGTGCAGTTCTGGGGGATCCAGTGCGCTCCTGGCTCTGTGGGCACCTGTGCTCACACATGCACATACCTGCTCCCCCATGTATGCACAATTAAAAATATGATTTTTTAAAAAAAGAATTGCTGTCAGTGCAAGCCTCCTTCCTTCAAGGGGATCCAGGAAGAACTGAAGAATGGATACAGGGCTTGTTACAAGAGTTTCTAGGGCAAAAGCCCAGACTCTGATGGCCCTCAAAAGCTACGGTTAAACATATACTCCCCTACCCCCCAACTAAGAGATAAGTAGTGAAAACAGAGATTTATTCAATGTGGCCACACTGAGAAGAACAACAAGGGGGCCAGATGGCCGAGAGCCAGTCCTGGGGTACTGACTTGAGCTGAGTTTCAAGAGAACTGGGGGCCGAAGTATGCTAACACCGCAGTCCTGGTCCTCTTACCCTGCAGTGTGGTCTCCAGCAGTTCCTAGCGCATGGCAGAACAAAGTGGCTCTCAGGAGAGGGTGACCCCTGTTCCAGAGTATAGCAGGGCCTCGTGGGTAACTGTTGGGGGGTTCTGTCTAAGGACTTTCTGTTCTTCTGGTTCCCAAGGTGGTTCAAGAACTAGTTAAAGACAATTTATTCCCGTGCCTTCAGCCTACGTGAAGGAGACAAACACAAAATGAAGGCGAAACTGTGGAGCTTCCATCTTGCTTTAGATATGACATGGGCCCAAGTGAGGAGTCAACACTTTAGCAAAAACAACTTCAAAGTACCCTTTTCAGGTCCATGCTGGAGGGAGCAGAGACGGGGACCTGTCAGTCATTCCTGTCTACTGGGCAAAGGTAAAGACGCCTGACACGCGTGTGCCTATGGGTGCACAGGCACACTGTAGGAGGCGGATAGAGAGATTGATGCCCAGTGGTTTCCTGCATCCCTCTCCACCAGACACCAAGCAAGGGGCTCTTGCCTGAACCCAGAGCTCACTACCAACTCTATAGCAAAGAAAACCTCGCTGTCTTTCTTCTCGAATGTTGGTCAGGTCTTTAAGCATCCCCATCCGGCAGTGGTAAACTTGTGCAGTATTGGGAGCAGTGAGCCCCCAGATCCTGAATTTCTTGTAATCCCCTGATCTGAGTGCCTACAGCTGCTCTGAGCACGAGACCTTCAGGAGTTCCTGATGGCAGGAGAGTGGTTTCTGGGGGGGTTGGCTGGGGCGTGGCTATCTCTGTATAATCTGCCCCTGAACACAATAAAGGAGGCATTCTTGGGGAATTCAAGGATGACCCGTGTCGCTGTCTCTCTGTCTGTGTGAGTTTGTGTATTTTAACCTTCAGCCCCCTTGCCCGAAGCTCGGTAACTGGGTGCCAGCAAACAGAGCGCAGACACAGGGGCGTGGTGCACAGCAGTGCAGGTTGTTAGTGTCTGTGTAAATCTGGAGACATTATCAAGTTCCTCTGACCGAGGAGCCGTGCATCTTTGGGGACTTTCAAGTGTTGCTGCGGCTTGTTACAGCCACTTTCACAGGACCCCACTCCTCCACTTTGCTGGTGAGATTTCCATTGGGGCTTATTTTGAGTTTCATGCTATGTCAGGTTTGCACATAAAGACAGAAATACCTTAGTGAGAATCTCTACAGCTGTGGGAGGAACTTTCCAGGCCAGGGACAGGCCAGGGTACAGTAAAGCCACAGAGAAGCTCCACACGTGGACTGAAGGACATGGGAACGGCCAAAGCAGGTGAATCACTCAGGCGTTAGACCAGAAGACGGATACAGGACAGGGCGTGATGGGTGACTGAGGGCAGACCGTCACTTCTCTGTGTAAGAGGTCAAAGCTGCTGATGGATCACCGAGAATGAAGATAACCTGGTCTGCTGCTAAGCTCATGCGGTAAGAACAACACGAACCTGGCACCGAGTCCAACTACCAAGTCCGGCAGGCGCCTCAGCTGGGTTCATTTATTTCACCCTAGTGGACTCCATTTGCATTTCTATCAGACTTCTGAAACTCGTGGAAGTCTGCTGCAGGTTCTTAACCCCCTGTGCTCTGTAACCTACTTGTATACAGATATTGAGATATACTTACCATATGGTGTATGCTAATTTCAGTACTTAAGAATGGAATAAAGAACGTATGTGCCCCTTGGCCAGGGCTATCGAAACAAGCGAGACTAACTGGCGGTTGCGGCCGACAGCCCTAACATACTCTGTGAAGTTAGCGTTAAGTAAGTTCAGCGACTAGGGGGAAACAAGGGTGCTCATCTATGTTTCCGACATGGTGCAGCCACAGCAAGTCAGAAACAAGCTGGGTTGTACGATACTCCCTTCGTTTGGCAGAAGAACAGATGCCAGACGGTAAGCCGGTGGTTCCTGCTGAGAGGAATGAAACACAGGCTAGGCACCAGTGTGAAGAGCAGCGCATCCTGAGCTTGGAATCCAGAGAAAAAAGGCCTGACGTGGGCGCTTGAGGTAAGGACCAGCATCCAGCGCTAATCATCGGGCTACCCCACCCTGGCAAGTCCCTCACGCCAGACAGGACAGGGCAGAGAGAGGAGACAGAAAGAGATCAACTGTGGAACAAACAGTCTTCCTTTGTCTTCCTTTCCTCCCTGGAGGCCTTCTGTCTAATTTCCTCAACAAATAGCTCTGAGCTCACTGAATTCCTTCATCAGTCACTCATGACTGACCAGGTATAGATGAAGCCGTTCTCCAGAGGCAGCACCCCTGCCCCGTGGGACTTCTCCCTCACTTTCTTGTGAAAAGTCAAGAACAAATACCAGATTCAAGTTAAATCAGTCTGGGTTGTTAGTTCAACATCTTGTGAAACACGGTAGGAGTTTTAACCCATCATCCATCCAGCTCACATCTTTCTTCAGTAAATAGTGCTGTCTGTTCATTCTGCAGTCCCCACCTAAGGTGACTAGGGGCTGATCTCTAGCAAGAGGCAACTTCTCTGCCCCTGTGGAACCTTCTACCCCTTTCAGATAAAACCTGGGGGAGAACAAACTGAACTCAGTTAAAATCAGTCTATCGAGTTGTTACATAACATTATGAAAAATGCCTTGAGAAAATCAGACTGTTGGAATAGAGAGCTGCTATGCCCAGTAAATTACTGTCTTCCATCCCAAACAGCATCCCTGGTTCCAAGCAACCATCTAAAGAGCAAGTAGGGGGACTCATGGCGCCTTGGAACCAGGATGCTGCAATTCTAGTAACAGAGAGACCTTGGGCCTTTGTCTTGTCGATAACAATAGGAAGGTCAGGGAAAGTTCATCCCATCCTGGGAGGAACAATAAAAGCACACTTCTAATGGCCAGTAGCCCATTGGAGCATCCTGGAATAAGAGCAACCATCTAACTTAATCAGTGTGATACCCTTCTCTCAAGACTTGGAATTGGGACCCATGAACATTTTACTTCTTTAGGTTCAATGAAATTTTATTTTAATACAAATGTACTAAGATATGACTTGCTAGTTTTTTATTGCTCTGACAAAATATGTCACAGAAACAATGTAAAGGAGAGATGACAAACATCCATAATTCACCAAATTACCAGAAACCACCCACCCCACCTCTTGGGGATATGGGTGTTGTGTTTTCTAGATTGCTTCCTGTTGTCTGGGGGTGACAACATCTTTTGGGGACCCTGAGAAAACTGGTATGATGGTCGAGTCCTACGAAAGCTAGCTGTATGACTTTTTGTTTAGTCTCTGTGTGATGGGAAAGTGGAGAACTTACCTGAAGTCTTGGCTGGATAGGCTGTGAGGCTGGCAACTCTGAAGTTGATCTAGATGCAGAATTTTGAGGAAACTGCTGATGGAGGAAGGTCATTGGTTAAAAAAATAAAGAAACTGCTTGGCCCTCATAGGTTAGAACATAGGTGGGTGGAGTAAACAGAACAGAATGCTGGGAGGAAGAGGAAGTGAGCTCAGACGCCATGCTCCCCTCTCCCGGGCAGACTCAATAGCTCTCCTCTCTGAGGCAGACACGATGCAGCCAGCCGCCAGGTCAGACATGCTGAATCTTTCCCGGTAAGACTGGTGCTACACAGATTATTCGAGATGGGTTGATCGGGATATGAGAATTAGCCAGTAAGGGCTAGAGCTAATGGGCCAAGCAGTGTTTTACAGAATACAGTTTGTGTGTTGTTATTTCGGGTAAAGCTAGCCAGGCAGCCATGAGCTGGGCTGTGGGAAGAGGCCCACAGCTCCCACTACAAACTGCAACCGAGGCATTCTGAGAGGCTGGATCACCTGGGATTCTTGTCTGACTGGTCAACAGCTGAACAGGGTAAAGTTAAGCAGGAAAGCCAAACTGAGAATGCTGGGAAGAAGGGCAGAGTGAGGAATCACCAGTCAGACACAGAGGAAGCAGGAGATGAATGTGCCATGCTAATAAAGGTACCACTATGTGGCAGAGCGGAAATAAGGAATGTGCGTTAATTTAAGATGTAAGAAGCTAGTTAGTAATAAGCTTGAGCTATTGGCTGAGCATTTGCAATTAATAGAAGTCTCTGTGTGGTAATTTGGAAGTGGCTCCCAGGAAAGGAAAACTCCATCTACAAGGATATAAAGGTATGAAAGAATTTAAAAAAAAAAAAATCAAATACAGTAAAAAAAAAAATTCCCATTCCAAAATGGAGATTAATTAGAAAATTAGAACATCAAGGAAGGCCCAGACCAAAGCACTAAAACTCAGAAGGGGCAAAAATTATGCCCTGTAACTGCCCAGCCTTCAGGGCACGTGGGTGACTCCAACTCTTACGGCTCCACCGTTTGTACCCTACACGTCTGGTGCTACTGTAGCCTGCAGTTTTTCTTGGCAGATGTTCCACAAGGCTGGCATCCAGAATTCCCTCTGCCCTCACAGATTCCCACATCGTCCTCTCAGGAAATCCCCACAGGGAACCCAACCTGCTGCATGCTCTCAAGCAGATGAAAGCCCCATGGCCTTCTGGGAAGCTCCTTCATCCCATGACCTGTAAATCCAGCATTGTGGGGAGGTCATAGCATCTAAACCCTGATGAGGCCGGATCTTCTCATCCAGGAGTCTCCAGATCTGTCCTGGACACACCTGAGAAAACAAGAGGTCATCCCCACGGCTTCCCACATTCTGCCACTTACGCTCTCTGTTTCAAGACAGACACCTAGGACGTCACCTTTCCAGACATCAGCTAGGAACAGGATCACAGAGCAGACCTGAGTTTGAGCATCTCAGGGGTAGGAATCTGAAGCACCTGCAGCTATATTCAACTGAGATCTCAGGAAAGGAAGTGGGCTCTCACGGTCTCAGTCCTAACCAAACACCATCCACTTCCAGCTCGCTTAAGCCAAAAAAGAGAAGGAAAGCAGCCTTAGGGTTTCTATTGCTATGAAGCAACACCATGACTAAGGCCAGACTTATAAGGGAAAACAATTAATTAGGGCTGGCTCCCAGTTCAGAGGTTTAACCCATTATCATCATGGTGGGAAGCACGGTGGCATGCAGGGAGATACGGCGCTGGATAAGGAGTTGAGAGTTCTGTAACTGGATCCACAGGCAGCGCCAAGAAACTGAGATGCACTGGCCCTGCATCTGAGACCTCAAGCCCACCCCCTCGGTGACACACTTTCTCCAGCAAGGCCACACCTACTCCCCCAAAGCCACACCTCCTAATACTGCCACTCTGTGTGAGTGCATGGGGGTCATATTCTTTCAAACCACCAAAGCTCACATGGCTGGAAGGCCAAGACAACACAGGTCAGGGGCTCTGGGGCTCACCTGTGTTTCACTGCCTCCTCTTCCCTCCTGCACACTTATTCTTGCCTCCATAAGCTTCCTGAAGGTCCTCAGAGAGATGGCCAGTAACTCCATTACCCCTCCATTTAATTGGGGGGGAGGGGAGAGAAGGGCCGCTTTCCTGCCATAGGCAAGGGGCACTCCCCGACCCCATGACCTGTCTCCAGGAGAAGGCAAAGCAGCAGGCCAACAATCCTCTCCATGGCAGCTCTTTTCAAACAAGAGACTCATCCCATCTCTGGGTAAACACAGAGCCAAATGCTCCAAAGTAGGAGAAGAGTCTGGGAGGTGGAGAGAGCTGCCAAGAACAGCCATCCTGTAAATAAAGTGGTTTGCTGGCACAGACGGGGCCTCCTGAGCAGCAGTCATAGCTGCTGAGGTTGCCTGCCTGCTGGCTGAGGCAGCAGAGAAGGACTAGGCTGTCAAGCCCACTCTCTGAGAGCCAGCCAAAACCGCCTCACTCAGGGAGGCCCAGCTTCCCACAGGCTTTGGGGCTCTCTCCACCAGACCTGGCCCCCTTCCTAGAGGTTACTCTTGCGACAACTCTGTCCTAGCCAGTTGCGGCTCACTCCTGCCTCGGTGGCTGTTATATGCTTTTTTTCTCCATCCTGGCCAGCAGGTCCTTATCCAGACCTCCAGGGATGTGGACCAGCAGCACCACCCTCCCCAGGAGGGAAGACACAGCTAACGTGGGCATATTCTGCACAGGGGAATTGTCGGCCACTCACCCTCCATTTTGAGCTCCTCCGTTTTGTCTCCTGAATCGGGGTCTTGCTCTATAGTCAGACCTGGCTGGTCTTGACCTGGCAGCAACCTTCCTGCCTCTGCCTCCTGAGTGCTGATACAATAGCATGTGCTATTGTGCCCGGCCTTGCTGTGCCCTTCTTGAGGCTTATATCCTTAGTATGCAGAGATACATGGAATGCGACAGCCAGCGACCACTGCGGTGGGTCAGTGTGAGGACAGGACAATAGGCAGTCAAAGTGAGAAAGAGCAGAGGCGCGGAGACCAGCAGAGGCAGTGCTGATAGGGAAGCAAGAGCTAGTCCACTGCTGAGCAGCTGCTACATGCCAGCTCTGGGCTCTACACACACTGGTGTCTTTATTTATCTGTGCATTTCAAATGTCCAAACAGCTCTCATAGTTCTTAACTAGAAATAGAACAATTGTCTTACTGTGAAGACATGCAGCACGCATTATTGGGGACATGACATCACAAATGCTAACGAGATGTGCCGGCACGGCTCTGCGATATTCCTGTCCACGGCACCTAGCCCACTCTCATCACGAGAAGGCCACAGACGAGCCCACACTGAAGAATAGTCTATGAATAACCAGTACTGGCCAAAAACATCAGTCAGGAAAGACTGGGAAGCAGATGGGAGACCAAGGAGGAAACAGAATTATATGTCACTGAAACCTTAAATATGGAGCAGAGGAACCACAGAAGGACCTCAGCGAGAAACACCGTCAAAGCCAACCACGTCTGCAGGATAAGCAATGGAGCTAGAGCCATGCTGGTTTTGCTGCTGGCTGGTCTAACGCTGATTTTGATTGTCAGCATGTAGTTAAAGTTAAGGAAAGCTGGATAGCGGTACACAGATGCTATGTACTGTTTTTACAACTTTTTCCATGTCAAAAAAATTAATTTAAAATAAAAAAAAAAAGTTTAGGGGCGACTGGAGAGATAGTTTGGCAGTTAAGAGCACTCAGTATTCTTGCGGAGGAGCAGAGCTCAATTCCGAGCATCTGCATGTCAACTCACAATTGTAACTCCAGCTCCAGGGGATCTGATACCTCTTCTGACCTACGTGGGCCCCCACAGCATGCAGTACATACATACACTCAGGCAATAGTGAATGCGCGCACACACACACACATTAAAAAAATGTTAGGGGCTAAATAGATGGTTGGACTGTTAAGAGCATACCTTGGTGCTGGAGAGATTACAGAGGTTAGGAACATTCGTTGATCTTGCAGAGGACTTGGGTTCAAGCCCCAGCATTCACAAGGTAGCTCCTAACTGTCTATTAACTCCAGTCAATGTAACACCAACTTCTGACCTCTGTGGACTCCAGGCATGCATGTGGGTGTGCGAACATACATGAAGCCAAACTCTTAGACCCACTAAATAAGATGATAAGTAAATCTTAATTTTATATTTTAAGAGCACTTGCACTATTCCAGAAGACCAGTTTGGTTGCCAGTACCCATGCTGGGTTGCTCACAACTGCCTGTCACTCCAGCTCTAGAGGATCTGACACTCCTGAACTCTGTGGGTACCTCCACACACAGCACATACATGTACACGCACACACACAGCACATAGAGAGGCACGCACATACACATAAATAAAAATAAGATGAAACTTTACATTTTAAATTACTTTTTAATTTAAAGTTTTCCAAATGAGTCACTCAATAAGGCACTTAAGACATTTATGCTCACTGGATTAGTCTACTGGTAATAAAAAAGAATCCTGGGATAAAACAACATGCTTTTTTAAATGTTCTGACTTATTACTTAAAATATGCCACAGGGGGTGGGGTTTTGTTGTTTTGTTGAGATGGGGTCTCACTAGGTAGCTCAGGCTGGCCTTCAAAGCACATACAGCCATGCACCTCGGCTGTTTGCAGCCGGCTGTTTGACAGTTCTGATCATCCATTAGCTAAGCTTGTACTGCAGGGGCAGGAGCTTCTGGAGGAAGGAGCAGTAGAGGGAGCCTGCCTGCCTTCAAGCATGAAGCCCCCTCCCTCCCAGCAGGCTCCCCAAGGGGCTGTTTTACATCTCGGAGTCTCATTGAGTAAAAAGCAAGTTCTCTAACCTTCTAGACAGCACCACTAACCCCCCCTTCATTCCTTCCACGGTGACTCACTTGACAATTTTGCAATCAGATAAATAAGGGCATTCCCCACCAAGTTTTAGCCCGGTAATATATCTGCCAATGTGCGCTACTCACTTCTCGTTTCCCACCAGACAAACAAGAATGTGAGGCTGTTGCTATGTGAGTGAGCAGCTCATGTGCACCCACATTTGATTACTTTCCTTTCCTGTGTGCCTGGGCTCCTCCAGATCACCAGCCAAGAGGCCGATCCTGCCGCCAGAGAGTCTAAGCTCTGGCCTTAGACATGGCTTGGAATGCAGGACTGCAAGAGTCAAAACAAGGCGGGGCTTGTGGCTTGTCCCGTGCCTCTGGAGTCTCTGTCCAGGTAGCTTTCCTGCAGAGTTCCCTTTGCCCGCGCTGTGCTCTGCCAACACAGCTCCCATTTTCAGCCTCCCTCCCTCCGCCACCCAGCAGCGCATACATGTTCATCTCATGGCAACCCTGTGCCGCTGTGCAGTGGGGAAGAAGGCATTCTGACCCTGACCCCCTTGAGCATGAATGAGAGCTACAGAGGATCACTAAATTTAGGGTCCAAGGAGGGCTTGGGTGAAATCAGACAAGACACGGAGACCCTGGCCACTCCCACCCACCCCAGGAAGGAGCAGTTGTACAGGTTTAGGTAACTGTGACTGAATCCTTCTCCAAGACAAGCCCCACCGACTGGGAGCAGACAGGAAGAAAGCTCTGATGCTGGTCCTTCCAGGTCAATTCCAGTTGTGAGCAAAAGGGTAACAGCAAGCAGAAGCCCATCACCCCAAGACAGTCAGAGGAGAGGCAGTTCCTCCTAGAGGATGTGGGCAGCTGACCCCGACCAGCCAGGCGCCAGCACATCAAGAACATTCTGGTCCAAGGGACACACACAGGCCCTCTCCTTAGATAACACGTTCTTGCCTTGATCTGAGGGGACGACCCAGACACGGAGTGGAGAGCACCCCACTCCCTGTCTGCCTACTAGGTAAGAACCCTCCAGTTAAGAGTCAAGGGAACGGGGAGGGTTAGTATATGCTTTCCTGATAGAATGCCTGCCTGGCATCCATGACGATCCCTGGGTTTGCAAAAATAAAAAAAAATTAAAAAAAAAGCAGAAAGCCAGACAAGTTATTTTAAATTAGAAAATGGAACTCCTTCCATCTCCATACCAAGTCTCCTCCTTGGTTACGGAGTGTGAGAAGAGACTGCTGGCCAGGATGGAGACAGGGCCAAAGAGCACTGCTAGGCTGGACAGGGACAGCAGAAAGTTCACAGGAAACAAGTGGGCACCCCCCCCGCGTGCTCCACTCTGAGTCCTTACTGAATTTCAGGAAGAAGCCAGACATTCTACAGAGGTTCAACCACCAAGGGGATGCTGGGAAGAGTGAGGTCATGAACAGAAGGGCAGGGGTGCGGAGGGAGAGCATGTGGGAGGCTTCCTATAGGGCCAACAGCCCTGAAAGGAGGACTAAACCCTGAGACTGCTTCGGGAAGGAAACACAGGAATGTTTTTAAAATGACTTTCTAGGAACTTGTACACGTCAGGTGTTCAGATATAACCTCAAGGAGCCGAGGAGCCCTGGGGTACCCAAGGATGAGGCTGTCAGTGGGACTAAGGAGCCAAGAGCAGGAACAAAGCCCCCAGATGACAGGTGCTACATCAACAAGCAGGGGCTTCCGGGTGGGGTGGTTTATGTTGGGAACCACTACAGATGTCAGGTAGCGACAAGATGACCTGAGCGCTCCCAGCTGAGCAAAGTAAACGGGGGTGGGAAGGTGCCTGCTCCCTTACAAAAATCCCCACCCATGAACAGATCCAAAGACACCCAGTGCAGGCAAAGGCTTGGCATTCTATCAACAAATGGAAGTGTGAACACTGGCCAGAAGATATAGCAGGCCTTCCCAAGGCCTTCCTGGCGTGGAGGCGGGGCATGGGAGGGGGTGAGTGGAAGACTCTTGCCTCTACCTCTGGGGCAGTGTGCCACCCACCACACCCCACCCCAGGTTCACGTGGCCCTTTGATTCCAGGGCTCTGAGTATGATGGGCAAACTCCTTGCGGACTGAACTACACCCCAGCTCCCAGAAAGTGTTTTAAAAAGCAAAACAGAGAAAGAACAAGGTCTACAGCCAGGCAGGGCGCCTCAACCTTGCAACCTCAGTGTCTGAGAAATTGAAGCAGGAAGATAATAGTTTAAGGCCACCTTAAGCCATAGTAAAACCATCAAGCAGAAATTCGATAGAAAGCTAACGTTTGTCAGGGTTCAACTAAATATTGTGGAGTAGATTACAGTAAGAGTATCTGTGTAACCTGTTTCTTAAATTAGTGTACACACTTTGTGAAGAATTGAGTCATCGATAAAGCTGTTTTAGAAAACAGCCCAGCATCCTTAGCTTCAGATGCTAACCTTGAGCATCTCTGCACTCTCCCCAGGGTTCTCCAGCTTCCTTGTAAGCAAATCTGCACTCTCCCCCCACCCCCCAGGGTTCTCCAGCTTCCTTGTGAACATCTCTGCACTCCCTCCAGGGTTCTCAGTACGGTCCATCTCCAGCCCTAGAAGGCAGTTGCCTTTCCTTCTCAGGTCCAAAACTCCTCACACACTAGAAGCCTCACCTTAGAGCATGCTTCTGTCAAGGATAGGGTAGACATGAGTTTTCTAGTCTGCATACTTCTCAACCGTTTTTAAAGAAAGAGGTGACAGAGATGGGAGCTCCAGATCAGTTATTCAAGCCAGTGAAATGGTTTAGACAATATCAGGGAGGACTCCGAAGGGTATGGGGTGCACAGTAGTTGGCAGGATGCAAAAGACAGTGCAAGTCACTGGATGCGAGAGTCTGGCCCTTCTCAGAGACACTTAGGCTGCAAGGCTCTAGGTGATGAGGGAGAGAGAGCACTGGCCAGGATGGACAGCTGCCAGGAAGCCACAAACAGTACCCTCCCAAGTCTCAATTGAGTGAGACCAGAGATGCAGTATGGCTAACCCACAGAGATAGACAGATAGTTAATATAATGGTTTCTGGGAAAGAGAGCTTGGGGAGGATGTGATAAAACACAGGAAACCAAGAAGAGAAAGGTAATTATTACACACGATGATTAAAAAATACACTCACTTTATTGCCACTTTTTCCCCAGTCCCCAATAGCACAGATGAGAACCCTCTAAAACACAAAATATTTCAAGAAAGCATGTTACTAGGTACAAGGTATAAGCAATAATTTGGCAGAACTTTATCATCTCTAGCAGTTCATAATCCCCCATCCAAATTTTAAAATTCAAAAATAAGAGTTAACTTTATTCAACGTATGTTACAGCTTAACATTAAAAACATCATGCCGGGGTCTGGATCTGGGAGGAGTTGGGGGAGGTGAACATGACCAAAACACATTGTATGAAATTCTCAAAGAACTAATTAAAAAATGAGAAAAAAAATAAAATATCATGCTCTAGTTAAATATTTCACAAACAATACTGTATACAAATAAAATATTACACAAACTATTTTTAAGAAAATGTTTTGGTCTTTGATCTGAACAATAAATAAAGACACAGGCACTTCTACACTTGGAAGCAGCACTACCCGAAAGAGCTCCTCCGTCTAAGCGATATGTGATAATATGGCAAGAGGAGAGTCCTGGAGTCTTAAGCTGACAAACCACTTAAGAAAATGCCTTCAAATTCTATCTTTTCATTTCAAGTTCACAAGTCACAAATGCCTCCCTGGCCCACACTGAACATTCGCAAACCCATATGGCTGTCGGGCTACTTCAGGCTTCAGTTGGCCATGAGGGAATCACACTCAAGATCTTCAAAATACTAAAATCAGATTAACTATCATGATGCCACCCAGCAAACCGAACATAAGTAAAAGAAAACCCTCTGCCCTTCTGGCGGCCCACGGTCAGACGAGATAATGGTGCGTGCTGCTCGGTGGGCTTTCCTCTTTAAAGAAAGTGACAGGTTCTAGTAACAATGAGAATACTGCTGGGGTGGCAGGGAACTCTGACATCAGTCCACTTCCTGGACCATTTTAAAAGTCCATCAAAATCTTAATGAAAATAAACAGAATTCCATTTCACAAAAAACACCTGATCATGCCCTGTGCAATCTTGATTAGCCAATCAGCTTATAAACCCTTGGTGTCAAGTCACCATTACAATGGGAACAGGAGCAGACCATTACAAGGATCAAAAGAGACCAAATTCTAATCGCGGCCAAATTCTAAACATGATTCTGAAGAAGGAAAAATTAGAAACTGAGGACCGGCAGCCAGAGGAAGGGTCAGAACAAATCCCCACAGTGAATTATCTTCAGCTTTTCCCTGGCCACAAAGGTGTGGAATTGAAGGGCCTGGAACCCAGGACACTACTCATCATCAAGGCTGATGGTTTCATACAGAAGTCACCCTACTGTGGACGTACAACATGGGAACCAGTCAGGTTAGGCCTTCCTGTGAAATGCAGCTCAGCTGTACTTTAGCATTTTAAAGTAGGACTTTGCAACTGAGACCAAATATCAATCATCTCTTGAGGTTTTCTGCTATGTACTAACATTAGATCTATATATGAACAAATATTTTTTTTATTTTTCTCTTCAATATCAAATGTCCTGAAGCCTTTGTGTTTCTCGGGAACAAGGCCCAGTTTCTGAAGGCACATTCCAGTATAAACATCGTCTATGGGGTAGAGGTGGACACGGTCAGTTATATTGTACAGTCTCAGGGCCAGGGGGCCGGAGTACAGAAATCCACCTCCCCCCGCATACGGTGGGTAGACCCCCGTGTAGAAGACTTCTGGGATGTAGTACTTCAGTTTCTTATCCCGATGAGGCCCAGCATTGTGGATCACATCACCTATAAACAAATCTTTGGCTTTGTTCTTGGATAAGCTATTCAAGTAATTCAGGATGTGATGAGTGTTGACAAACACGTCATCGTCGCCCTTGAAAACGAACTCCACGTCTGGACAAGAGGTGCTCACCCACCTGAGAAACAACACCTCCTTCAGAGACAGGTTGAAGAACGTGTCTCTGTAGTTCCACATGAGAATGTCCTGGTGCTTCTCACTCTCAAACTTCAGCATGTCTGAGAGGTCAGGGTGGTTGTCCTCTGGGGGAGTCTTGCCCAACAAGAAGACTCTCACTACTGTCTGGTTCCCCACGTTGGTTTCTCTGCCCCAAGATTCCCGGATGGCTTGTCTTCTGGCGAAATGCGGAATGAGGGATTTAATGGCCAGCAGCAGGAAGGGTTTCTTGGCGCATTTCTTAGGTTGGTCTATCAGCAGTGAGTAATTCCGGCATCTCAGATACAGGAGGAAGTCTTTAAACCTGTCTGGCAGACTATTAAAATCTGTCACGGCTGTCATGACCCTTGGGTCAGGCTCACAGAAGCCCAGGTGACTCGTGTTTGGAGACGTGGACCAGTCCCCCGTCTGGTTGGCCAGTCTGTTGAGGATGGGGTTGTACCACTTGTTCAGCTTCTCCTGCTCTCTGTTCCAGTAAGCCCGGGGAGGGCTGGACAGCTTCCAGAACTTCTCTTTGGGTATTATTACTCCCCCCTTTCCATTTTTCTCTTGACTACTGTTTTTGGAGACTTCCACAATCAGATAAATGAAGACATTTGCCATCATCAGGATACCCAACAACTTTATTCTCCGACGGCCAACACTCATTTCTCATATCTGGAATAAAAGTTAGGGAAGCATATTAGTTAACTCTGAATTTGAGTTCCACCGTGTACACTTTAGGTTGTTTTTTATTTTTTCAACCTTTCCATGAAAGCTTAATGTGGTGACATATGCCCTTATTTACAGCAACTCAAGTGGCAAATGAGTCACTGAGTCCCAGGCCAGCCAGGGCCACACAGTGAGACTCACTCTTTCTTCCTTTCTTATTTTTAAAGTCTCCCCATGAAGAATGTTTTAGAATAAGGACACCAATTCACTAGTTCTGGTTCAAACTAAATCTCAATTTCTCCATCTATAAAGTGGAATGGCTGTAGAAAACATGTGATGTTTGTATACCAGGCTTTTGAAATCATGCCTGGCCCACTACAACCACCATGTAAGGAATGGCTATCATCAATGTTATTTTAGATGCTCATAGGGCAGAGGCAAACATCACTAAATAAATGACTTCGCGACTGTTCGACTATTTTGCTTAATGAGGTTCGTACAAATCGGTGCACTGCAAACTAACTTGCCCATAATTCATAGTAATAAGCTTTTTATTCTGGGAACCAATATGTACACATGTACACAGTATCACTCACTATGTATTATGTTATACTACATACACTATCACGTCGTTTACTCTGAATCTTGTCACTTCTTTAAAAATGCAGACCCAACCCTGAATTATTTCCTAAGCTACCAATATAAATAAAATACAAATTAGTGGGTTGCTTTAGGTTCACTGGCTTCTAATCGCGAGTCCCAAGGTAAAAAGGATTTGTAGTGCTGGGAACGCTGAGAAACTATTTCATCATGGACAGCCCAGACCATAGGAATTCACGGTCACTTTGTGCCTCTTGTAATATTATCTAGTGGTTTGTATTGAGGACTGTCCAACAGTTCTACTACAGACAGTTTACAGTTAAGCCCTCGGCAACTGTGGAGCTGGAGAGGTACTTCAGCAGCTAAGAGCACTTACTGCCCCCGGAGGACCCAGGTTTAGTTCTTAGCACCCCATATGTCAACTTTCAACCATATGTAATTCCAGTTCTGGGGGATCTAAAGCCCTCTTCCCATCTTCTCAGGTACCAGGCACACATACGCTATGAATATATGCAGATAAACACACACATACAAAATAATGAAAAATAAAAATTAATATGTGAAAGGAAACAAGCTTGTCTGTGCCAAGCAGACAGACACTGCAGACTTCTTTTTGGTACTTTCTTAAGCAATACAGGACTACGATTTCCACAGTGTCCATGCTGTAGTAAGCAAGCATTGTAAGGAAGGAGAGATCATTAGAGCACATGGAAGGAAGCCTCGAGTGGTAGCGTGCACCTCAATTCCCAGTACTTACAACACTGGCTACCTAGTAAGCTCGCAGCCAGTCTGAGCTACACACGACTCTCAAACAACAACAACAGACCAAGCATACCCAGGAGAACGTGCTAGGTTATAAACAGATGGACCATTTCATATAAGACTTGAGCATCTATGAATTCTGGTATCTGTGGGGATCCTGGAACCAAACCTCCACAGATACCAAGGGCAACTCAGTAAGTTAAAGGGTTTATCCTAGGTAGTTTGTTTTGGGAGGCGGAGTCTTGCTGTATTGTCTGGGCCCAAATTCCAAAGCTCAAGCACACAGGGTCCCTCCTGAGTTTATTTTCATTTTCTTTTAAAACAGCTCCCACCACAAACCCCCCCCCCCAGGTCACTGCACATCCAAAAGAGCACTGCACAGGTGACACTCCAACAGGCCACGCCCCCAGCCCAGCAGAGCAGGTGATAGGCAAACAGGCCACGCCCCCACCCCAGCTCTCCAGATATCACCTATGAGCCAGCAAAAAGGAAGGCTGCCTTATACCACAGGAAGACAACCACAAAACATGTCTTACTTTTTCATAATAGTTGTAAAGCATCCCTGACCACATGGCCTAAATAGTATCTAACTGTCCACATCCTTCTCAGAACAACTCTGTCAAGACGAACTTTTTGTAAGTACATCTTACAAAATCTTGCCAGTATCAGACGCTAATAAAGAATCAATCGTTTAATTTAGAAAAGTCACAGACATCTTAAAGTTTGACTGCTTTTTGAAACAGGGTCCCACATACCTCAGGCTGACTTCCAACTTACTATATAAGCACACCAACTTTTCATTTCTGATCTCCCTGCCTCCACCTCCTGAGGAGATTACAGGGGAATGCCACCACATCCAACTGTGTCCTTTCAAAAGACATCACTCAAAAATAAAAAGTTCCCATTCTTTTGTTTTTTTAAAAAAAAATCTTCTATTTTTATTTTTGTGTTTTGAATGTTTACCTGCATGCATTCATGTGTGTCACATGCAAGCCCAATGCCCCAAGGCCAGAGAATGGCATCAGATCCCCCTGGTACGGGAGTTACAGAATGCTAGGAGCTGCCACTTGGGTACTGGGAACCAAATCTGGTCCTCTGCAAGTGCTCTTAACCACTGAGTCATCTCTCCAGGCCCCCAAAATGGTTTTCTTTACATTGGAAGTCCTTTGTGGGGCTGAGGGTGGAGCACTCGCTATGCAAGCAGAGGACCTGGGTTTGAACACCTAAACCCACATCAAGCTGAGAGCATGCAGCATGCCTTCAACCCACTGCTCCTATAGGAGGACAGGTTCAACAACACACAAGAGACCCCACTTCAAACAAGGTAGGAGACGAGGGCCAGCACTAGTACTTGATCTCGTCCTGTACACCTATGCCATGGCAGGTGCGTGTCCACACAAACGTGTGCACACAAAGAGGCCGCTTCCCTCAGAACTATTAGTCTTGTGGCCGTGAGCCCTTTCTCCTCTCAAAGAGGCAACAAGGCTTTAACAGAGAAAACTATCATGAGGACAACCTTTGGAAAGGCGCTCAGGGAAAAGAAATAATACACACAAGCCAGGTAGTGGTTGCACACATGCCTTTAATCCCAGCACTCAGGAAGTAGAGGCAGGTGGATCTCCCAAGTTTGAGGCCAGTCTGGTCTACAGAGTGAGTTCCAAGACAGCCAGGGCTGTCTCAAAAATCAAAAACAAACAAACAAAAAAAAAACCCAAAAGAATAAAAAACAGTACACACTGTGATTACAGGCAAAAGCTGAACACTTAGACATATTTCCAATTTAGAAATATGTCTAATATTAAAATATTAAAAAAATTTAAAATACCGATAAATAAAAGACACTGGATTACAGAAGACAGAGAAGTACACATACTACTTTAACATAGCAGGTCGTGAAATTCTATAGCTAATTTCCTAAGATGCAGTATAAAAAATGACTGCAGATAAACCAACAAGACACATCCAGGTTGTGAGTGCCAGGGATACTGGAACTCAGCCAGAACCACGTGGCATTTCTCCTAAGTCCATCAATGTTTCTTTTCAAAAAATATTGAATTTACTAAATATATATACTAGTGTTTTACCTACATGTATGTCTGTGCACACATTGCAGAAGTCAGAAGAGGCTGAGATCCTCTGGAACAGGAATCACAGACCGCTGCTAGCCACCATGTGGGTGCTCAGAACAAATCCTAGGTCCTCTGGAAGATCAGCCAGTGTACTTGACTATTGAGCCATCGCTCCAGTCCACTAATCCTTCTTGAGAACAGATGAACGCACTTGAAGCTCTCAACTGTGCTTGCTCAAGACAGAGCATCATCCTATTATCCCTGTGTTCTGGTACCACCGCCACCACACGCCCAGCCAAGTTCACAGGATGCCACTCTATGAGTAAAGACAATAGGGATGGGGCTGAATATCACCTAAGACTCAAGGGTGAGCCAGATCCCAGAGTGGGGCTCTTGGTACGCATTCTGGTACAACCTCATTCTGTCCCAGGTCATTGGTGAAGTCTTGGGGGTTGCACAAGAATGAGAAAGCTGGAGGCCTGGAGTCTAGTATTATACCCATCTGTGCGCTAGAGCCTTCAAAGAAAGGGAAACGGGACAGCAGAAAAGCTCCTGGGCCCTTCAGGAAACTCTTCCACTAATTTCAGACAGGCATTCTTCCAGACTTACCTGAGGAGAGAGATGAGCACCCCAATTCTAACTGCATATTCCCCCAAGGCTAGATGTTATCTGTTACTGTGGCTCAGACACTCTTAAGAGAACTTTGCTTTTAGACTCTGAAAGCAAGTGAAGTTCACAGGAGATAATAAGGCAAAGATCACATTAAAAAGAGAAAAAAACTGTGGGAAAAGCTATCTAAATAGTTAAGAATTTTGCAAACATAAAGCCCATTTGTGGTTTCTGGTGTCTTTCCCCCAGGAAGTCACATTGCTTAAAACAAATTTAAGAAACACACCAAAGTTGGAGAAATGGCATGCCTCCCCTACTATGAGACCCAGAATTTTCAAGGAAAAAAATCCTATATGCAAACATCAAAATTTTGACTTTTGCATTTCTTTGAACAGAGATGGACCCTTTTCAGAGACACCCCCTCCCCCGCCTCCCGGTTTCTCTGTGTAACCCTAGCTATCCTGGAACTTCATCTGTAGACCACATTGGCTTTGAACTCAGAGATCTGCCTGCCTTTCCCTCCATAGTACTGGGATTAAAGGTGTGCGCTACCACTCCCGGCTAGGAAGAGACTACTACACTATAATTGAATTTAAACAACAAAAAAACGGAACTAGCCAAGAGCAGAGAGAGGCATTGCAGCTGTGCTAGCCACCCAGACGCCTCCCTCAAGGCTCCAAAACACTAGACAACTAGAAGGCACTGAAGGCCGCGGTGCTGACAGGTTCCTTCCAGTTCTGAAAGATGTAAACACTTCAGCAAGCTACTGGTCAACGGACACTTGATGGTGACCAGGGTAGTCATGACAACCTGTTTTCAAGGGTCTCAGGAACAACAGTCAACCAGAGACAGCACCAGCAACACAATCAAGCCAACCCTAAAGCCTGCATCAAGACGCCTTGTGTAGTGAGTGATATTTCATTTGCATTTTAATAAATAAAGCTTTTTTCCTTGTCCGATGTCTCTCTGCAGCTGCTGTTCCTTTCTCATTAGCATTAAGAAAATTCAAGGTTAATAAAGCATTATGCAACCTATTTCTGGGGGTATTTAAGGGGGTTGGTTACAAGTTAATACTGGTAATGGTCAGGAAAAAAGCTTTATTTATTAAAATACAAATGAAGTGTCGCTACAGCCTTGAACTGCCCTCAACACTAAGGTGCTACGGGGGCTTGGATCCTAAATGTCCTGTGAAGGCCTGGTCTCCAGTCTTGCGACTGCCGAGTGCTGGTGAGACCTTCAGGAGTATGCTCTAGTGGAAGGAACTCACATCCTGATTGTCATCAGGTGACCAGCTCCCTCAGCTACATGTATAAGGGCCACCACAGGCCCAAATGCAATGTGACAAAGTGACCACGCCAACACACAGTGCTAAGAGTAAAAGGAAGGCAGGACCTTTCTCGTGAAATAGAAGCAGTCAGTTCCCCCAACCCAATCGGGCTAAGACAAGGCTAGAAACCCAACTTATGAGTGTACCCAGGGGAAGGAGTCAGAGGTCTCTGAACGGAGCCTTGCTCACTGCTGTTCAAATCCGACCAGAGAGAACAGAGAGGAGCACGCCCTGGCCTGCTGCCTCAGCCTGCTCATTCCCGCGCCCTGCTGCTGCTCCAGGAGCCTGGGGCAGGCCGCTTCTCCAACACCTTTATCTCCCATCTGTGGTTGCTCCCTGCCAGCCATTCCTGGGCCCTGTTCAAACAAACAGAGGAGGACACAGTTTGCAGCTAAGAGGTTCTGTGGGGAGAACAGCTTCCAGCAAAATGGCAGATGGCAGGTTACCAGGGAGGGCGATCAGCAGGGCCAGAAGGCCTGGGCCATTCCTAGAGTTCCGTCCTAATTGGTACTAGAGGCCTGGCCCAGGCTCTTGCCAGGGCTGGGCAGGGGAACCCCAGGAGTTCCCCACGACACCAGGATAGAAAAGTGTGCCTGCCAGTGCTTTCTGTCTGTGAGCCACGGAACAGGCTTAGTCTCAGGAATTGGTTCCTAGTTAGGAGGTTTCCCCTCCAAGTTCAAAATTAAAAGGAAAAGGTACTTCCAATGAGCCTGTTCAGTCACATGTCCCCACAGGTAGAAACACAGATCAGTGTCTCCTCTACAACCCATTATGGCTAACTGCTCAAGTGGAATTTATCATTTAAAATAAAATTAGTCACAGGACTCAGGTTTATCTCGCGGCAGAGCACCTGCCCAGCAAGGAAGAGGCCCCAAATTCTGTCTTCAGCACCACAACAAAACAAAAACCAAATCTACCTCTGTATTTACCTTTAAATAAATACAGGCAGAACATTTAGAAAAGGAGAAGAAAAATAAACAGGTCACCCTTCCCTGTCTTTAATAAAGCTGAAAAGAATTGTATAATCCTCAGTGGGAAGATTGTGGAATTTAAAAACAGTTCTGGCTAGGAGATGGAGATAGCCTAGACTTGTATTCAGGCTAAAATCCAGTCTGACACCTTCCATCAGACTTAGCAGAGCTGAGCTATTTCCCTGGCCTCTCGGCTCCTGCTTCCTTACTCTACGTACAGCTTACGGTCTACATGCCACGTCACTCAGCGGCTCTCTGCTGGGGCTCCTGCTTCAGATACCGTAGACTTCTCCAGTTTCGTCCCTCAGTGACTAAACTAAGACGTTCTCATCCACCCACTGAACCTCCAAAAGAAGGGCCCACGGTTTAACACATAACTCCTGAAACTAGTTTCAGAATGTTTCAGCTCTAAGTTTCTCTGCATTTTACATTTGCAGAATGTTGGGTTCTGGGCACGGGGGAAACCCCTGAATTTCCTTTTCTGCACCTTCCTGCTCTCTACAATCAACCAGGAGTCGCAGCCTGGGCTCCTACCTCCATCTTGTCATTCACGACTCCTCCCGGTCTCTTCTCCATTCATCGAGCCTTGCGCCCATACCCACCCCAAGAACCCAAAGTTCACCGCTCACGACAACGACCGACTCCCAAGCTGATCCATCTGCACGTGACCTCCCTGCTCATGCGGCTCCAAGTGAAGTCAAGGCATTACTGAATGCAGCCTCACTTTACGTCCGCAGCACATGCACACATGCAGGCGCACACACACGCACACACGGACACACACGCGCGCACACACACGCACACGGACACACACACACACACAAACACACGGACACATACACACACACACACACACACGGACACCAGCTCACTTTCCTCACCTGGTCAGGGCAGCCCATACAGAGGCATCTGCCCCAGGCAAGGTCTCTGATGCACCATTACACACCAGGTTCATCCTCTGACAAGGTCACTGAAAACAGTGAATATAAAGCAGAAACTGGACCATTAAATACATACAGTCTTTTCCCAAAAAGGTATTAGAAAAGCCCCTTCCATGTGGGCTAGCAAATTACATGAAATATTTAAATTACAGGAATCTGCTGCATTCTATCAAGTACTGAAGAGCAACAGGAAGCTAAGACTTTCTGGAGTTAGGGGACCTGAGCTTCAGAAGCAGCGTCAGACTCAGAGGAGATCTTAGGAAACATCAGTGTTCCTGCAGCCAGGAGCCGAAGGGGCCTGCCCTCTTCAGGAGAATTCGAAGTCATCACAGCTGACCAGAGAGGCTCAGTGTAGCTCAGGACAGTTCAGGAGGCTAGGCCACTACACAGCCAGCCTGTGGGGCCCAGGAAGGTGTGCGAGTGAGGGCTGAGGGCTGGGTACAGACCACTGTCTCTGCCTCACAGCTTCACTGTGCTGCCAGAGAGAGACACAGCCCTGCCAGGCACTGGGGAAAGCTGTGCCCTGGCAGCAGGGAGGGCGAGAAAAGCAACCAACATCTAGAAACAGAACCACATAGTAGCCACTTATAGACAGGAATTCAGGAAAGAAAATCTCTTCATCCTATCAGCAGAGCAAGAACCACCAACTTACAAAGAGAGTAAGGAAAATCAGCTAAAGGGCCCAGATCCCTTTTCAGAGGTCAGCCAACAGCCGGTGCGTCAGCAGCACAGGCGGTAGGTGAGCAGTGAACCAGTGCAAGTCTCTACACCATCAGCCCAGAGTCATCTCTAACGACAACACTGTTGCTCTTCAAGAGGCCACCAGACTTCTGCACAGTGAGTTAGCAGAGGCAGTCAAAGGCACAGCTTTAACTGACAGCAGGGGTAAGACAAGTCTTGAGGTGTCCTGTGGCAGCGCTAATTTCAGAAGCACAGGGAGCAGCAGGGTGCAGGAGAGTTGGGGTGGAAACACAAAGCAACTATAGGCAGATGAGCTCTGGAGCCTCTAAGACAGTGTGGTAGGAGCTGGTGGGCTCAGGGGTTCTCCTACTTCGAGAAACCTGCTGCTAATGGCTACACAGAGAAGCTGCGACCGGGCTGCCAGACAGCTTACAGCACTGTGTTCTCTCACACCCCGGCTTAAACGTGAAAACTGATCGGTTGTATCGTACAGAGACACGAAGTAAAGGAAAATGAAGGTCTCCAAACTGAATGTCCACGCTGCATACAAACGCAGTTGGCTTTGGGTTCACTGGGGCAGCCTGTCTCCTCACAGCTCTGAACACCCCTGACCACAGGACCAGTCCACTGCTTCACCAACTGCTAACGATGGGAAAAGGGATAACGCGCCACCTTTCCCCATCCTCTGAGTATTTCAGGAAAACGGCAAAGAGAACACAAAATTCTGAAGTCATTTAGCAGCTAATGCATGAACTGTGGCCACATCCAACAGAGGGAGAAGCCAGACTGTCTGCTGTCACACACACAGGAACACGAGGTCACCACTGACTCGGGACACTGTCCTTAACCTCACCGGAAAAGAACACGTCCCTCTGTCCATCTACCCTCTTCCTGAGTTCCCTACTGTCCTCTGCCCAGTAGTCCGTCAGGATGTCCTCACGCCCTTTCATCTTCACAACCAGCTCCCAAAGGTGAAGCGATTAGGTTGAGAACAGAGAGCTAATCCCAGTGGAGGTGAGCTTTGGCCTTTGAACCCAACCCAGAGACTCCTGCACTACCTACTACTATCAAGAGCATCACAGAGGACAGGATTCTCCACAGAAGACAGCTCCTACATGACGGAGAAATGAAATCACAGCATGTGTTGGCACCTGAAGGGGCGTACACAATTCTAAGAAAAAACAAGAACTGAGACTAAAAAAAAATACAAAACAAAACTCAAATTGAGAAAAATAACATAGCAAATGTCCAACTGAGGCCTCTGGACTGAGGCACATTGGTCTGGTAAGAGGCATCATTTATGCCATGGGTTTTATGACTCATAAGCTACTCTTGATTAGTTACTCAGTCACACGAAAGAATGAGAGACTGGCAAAGGCTTAAACTAGCCCAGCCGCAAACATGTTCGTGCAAACCTTCTGTTAGAATTTTTAGCCTTCAGCTCCCCTCCAGCAGCGAAGCCTGACAGGAGGGAACCAGCAAGACCACAACAGAGTCTTGCCTGGCCAAGAATAACCAGTCCTCAACAGAAGGTAACTAGAAGCCGTCCCGGCTACAGCTGCACACACGTTTCCCCACAACACACACAAGGATTTCCCACAGGAGCCCAGCCAACTGCAGAGCAAACAAATTTCTAGACCAGGGCCATAGAGATCATTCACCTCATTTACAGAAAAGGACCAAAGGCTCCAGGGACAAGAGCCTTGTCACCCACAGGGAGAACCAACAAGTCACTGTCAGTGGGCAGTGAGAATTACTGGTGACAAAGACTTTCTCCACCAGCTACAAATTCCGGTTCATTTAAACAAAACAAAACCCTCCATTGTCTTATGCCTCTCACCCCCCAACCCCCCTCTGGGACGGCTTCTATTGCTTCTCCCTCTGGCATCTCCTCCACATTTATCTGATTTCGGGCTCTGTGATAAAGGTCTGACTGACAGCAGGACTCTTGTCTCTAGTCAGTCTGCCACACCACAGACGCCAGCGTGTGGAGGAGAAACCCAGGCTCAGGGACAGGAAGGGACAGCAGGCCTTGGCTGCTGTTTTCAGACAGGACCTCTAGGCTGGCCTTGAGTCCCCACACAGAAATGACCTTGAGAGCGCCTGCTCCCCGGGACTTCACCCCCCAGGTCTGCAGAGCTACCAGTACACACAGCCATCACGGCTTAAAGGGAAGCTCACTCTTTTGACCAAGTTTCTAACGCCGCTCGACACAGGCATTCTTGGTTAAGTTCATACATCGGCCACGCGTTTCCCTCTCTAGTCCTTGGCTGGCTACTTGCCAACCCTATTCCTCTCCATAAGGTCAAAAGCCTCTTGGCTTTAAGGCCTCCCTTTCTGGTACTAGGACATTACCCAGTACCATCCTCAAAACAGACACCTGAAAGCAACTCTCAGGAGACAGTCACAGCTAAGTAGATCTATAAACAAACACAGGCCCAAGGGACAGGGAAAGGGAGGAGGAGGGCGATTAAAAATTAATAAAAACGCACAAGCATAGATTATAGCACTGGACTAGAAACAGAACCCCATTATAAACTGTGCAGTTCTTCTGGAAATAAGCAGGCCACACTGGCCTTGACTTGGTTATCTTGGTGTACAGATAGGCTGGGAGTTGGCTACCCATTTCTACAGACTACACTCAACTCAGTAAAAGCAATTAGGAAGCAAAACTTAAGTAACTATTAGAATGGCCACAATCATCTTGTGCTCCAACGGCTTTGACACCCTCTTCTAGGCACCCAAGGGCAAATGTATACTTACTTTCTCTCTCTCTCTCTCTCTCTCTCTCTCTCTCTCTCTCTCTCTCTCAAACACACACTTTAAATAAAAGTAAATCTTCTAAAAAAGTTAAGAACACTGGTTGTTCTTCCAAAGAACCCAGGCATCTACATGGGGTGGCTCACAACCACTCCTCCAGGGGAGCCAAAGCCTTTTGGAGCCTCCATGGGCATCCACATATGTGGCATGCATACATACACATATTAAGTAAAAACTTTAAAAATTTTATTTTTAAATCACCTATGTAAGGCTAGGCATGGTGTCACACACCTGTAATTCCAATACCTGGGAAGTCAGGAGGATCACAAGTGTGTGTAAAGACAGCCCAGGTTACCCTACTAGACTCTGCCTTAAAACAAACAAACAAGCCGGGCGGTGTTGGGGCACGCACGCCTTTAATCCCAGCACTCGGGAGGCAGAGGCAGGTGGATCTCTGTGAGTTTGAGACCAGCCTGGTCTACAAGAGCTAGTTCCAGGACAGTCTCCAAAACCACAGCGAAACCTTGTCTCAAAAGTCAAAAAAACAAAACAACAACAACAACAAAAAAAAAAACAACACCACAAACCTGTTATTCCCAACAGATACTCTATGTGCAAACTCTGTCTTTCTCAATTTTGACAAATTATATTTGGTAATTCCTATGCCCTGTAAAATAGTTTGAAGGCATCCCCATTATCAAAATAAAAGATACAACCTCTAAAACTCAGGAAAGCACTGTGTAAACAAGCTGCAAGATGGGACTGCATGGAGCACATTAATAATTATCTTCTTTGTAACTTCAATAAATATTTAAACTTATACCGACGACATTCATGGTGCTTATTTTAAGTAACCTAATAAATTGCTGCGGGAAGTCTTAACTTCACGGCTGTTAAGATGAAGCCTTCTGGTGACACATTTCCCCTAGAGAGACCATGTCCTTGGTCACTGTGAAGATGACCGATCACAGTCTGAGACTCCGGAGCTCCTGGTTTACAGCAATCTGACTCCTCTGGAAAGAGGCGTGAGAACTGAAGTTGAGTGGGATGAGCCTAGACTGCATGCAGCCCTGGATTGGCTCCTCGGCACCACACAAACTAGGGTTGGGGGTTCGCCTGTAACCCCAGTAGGAATAGATACTGGAAGAGCAGAAGTCGCCACTACATAGCAGATCCAAGGTCAGCCTGGAACACCTAAGTCTTGGCTCAAACAAGACAAACAAAACCCTAGATATGAAAACCGTAATAGAAGCCTGGTGATCCAGCACAGCAGCAGAGCGCTCGGCTAGCACTGCCCCAGACCTGGGGCTCCATTCGGAGCAAGGCAAAAGAAAATAATAAAATAAGAGAATGATGTCACTCATTACTTCGTTTATAACTTTAGTCTAGGCTTACTTTAAATAGAACATTTTAAATAACAAACTGTACACTTAAGTCCTCAGGCACTGACTGAGCGAGCATTCCTCCTAGCCATAAGTATACCAAGGGCCCAAAGAATACATAAAGCCAGGAAAGCAGACACCAAGTCTCCTCACTTTAGGGAGAATCTGGCCCCTATGATCAGAAACCTGCCTGGGGTTCCTTGAAAGAAGCAGGAGGCAAGAACTAGAAGCCCAAACGCTCTCTGCCCTCCACCCCCAGGAGCAGCACACAGGAGGATGGGGTACTCTGCCAAGGACAGGCCCTGTCCATCCAGGAATGCTACTCTCAAAGCCCCAACAGGTCTCTTGCTTCTCAGCTCGACACCATCCCTGAAGGGCCAGGCTCCATCCCTGCCTTTAATCACCTCTTCCTGGTGCCCAGCACACCACAGAGGAGTCCATACCACTGAGGAGGAAAAGATCCAGCCCTTGGATGTATATTACCTGCCAGGCCTGCTTCTCAAACAGAATGGCTCCAGGAAAGCTGAAACTGGCTCCAAGCCCAGAGAGAGGCTGTACTGTGCAGTCTCCTTCAAAGGCCCAAAAGACGGATGCTCCCCGAGCACCCCACTAGTGCTAGCACCCCATCAGTAAAAGCTTTCCGCGTGCAGCAGCCTCCACAGTGTCACCTCTCCTCCGGGAAGACATGTGACCCTGGAGCAAGCCATCCTTCCCCTCCGCTCCCATCCCTGTTCCCCCAGCCTCCTGGAGGCTGCTTAAATTTCAACTACTTACTGAGTGGTATCTGCAGACTGTTTCAGCTAAGTTTTTTTAAACATAAAAATAAAGCATATTTAAAATACATATCCTTGAAGTAGTGACATTTTGACCTTTCATCCAAAAGTCCTGTTAATGGTGGTTGAAGAAATAGTTCAGTAATCCAACCAAGACTAATGGCTACATATTTCAAGAGGTGAAGCACTAATCTGTCTTTCTCTGGCCACTTGCCAAGAAAAATTAGTGTTCATTCTGTATACGGGCACAAGGCAGAAGAGTCTGGAAATCCAGCCCGCCTCTCTTTACAGGCGCGTCACCTCAGTGTTACACCCCAGCACGTGCAGCCATCTCCAGGGCCAGCTGGCTTGCCTGCCCCACCCTACTCAGGGGCACTTCCCTCTCCCTCCTGCTTGGTGCCCAAAGCAGACAGGATATGGGCAGGGTGGGGCAAGATCAGCAGGATTGCCCCAGAGGCTTCACCACAAACGATTTCAAAGTTTCCATTATAAAGAGTTTTTTTTTTTTAAAGACAACCCACCAGAATCCTGAGAACAAAAACTCAAAAGAAAACATTCAGTTAAAAATAGGAGTATTCGTGGGAGATATTTTAAATTCCTTTGAAGGGAATAATTCCTTATGTGGCAAGAAAAAGTAAAATGGTTGCCTCTCATTTAAAGAATCAACCAAGGTACATCTGGTGCCCATTAGGGAGCAGCCCCAGGACCTCAAGGCTCTCAAAAGACCCCCCCAAAAGCCCTCCCAAAAGATGGCTCAGCACCCAGCATGCCCTACAGAGCCTGGTAGACTAATAAGTGTAAGAGGTACAGGAGAAGCTT
The DNA here is from genome assembly GCF_950005125.1 of Chionomys nivalis. Taxonomy (NCBI): domain Eukaryota; kingdom Metazoa; phylum Chordata; class Mammalia; order Rodentia; family Cricetidae; genus Chionomys; species Chionomys nivalis. The sequence goes on along the minus strand of NC_080091.1, from coordinate 20,770,394 downwards.
TAGCTTTACCTTTAACTTGTATTATTATATTGTTGCATTATTTTCTATTGTATCATTTTCTATCTTTCCCCCCTAAATATTTTCCATTTTTGGTTGAATTTTTCCACTGCCGAGCTCAAAGATTCAGAGGGTGCCATCTGTTAATAAACCCACCTCATCCCTTTTTGGTGTTAGACAAATAATTCAAATAATTTGATTTTTAAATGTCACTGACAATCTAAGGTCAGAGCTAAAGGGTCCATTTAAGCACACAGGCAAGTGCACGCATGCACACACACATACACACAGTTGGTAGAGCATTTCAAAGAACATAAACACTCTCTTAAAACCCTGAAGATGAATTTTAAGTGTGGAGTTCATGGGTCACAGAATCTTGCTCGAATGTTAGCGCCTTCAAAGTCAAGACTTGGAGCGTTCATTCCACCCACCTGTGCGTGAATGTGCCCCAAAGCATCTGAAGACAGGGCCTCACTATGTAGCCTTGGCTGGCATGGAGCCTGCCTCTGCTTCCCAGTGCTGGGATTAAAGCTGTTCACCAGCCAATCTTCAGGTTTATCACGCTTTTACAAAGGGTTAACAAATACCCTTAACCTTTGCCATGGTTTCCAGGATGCTCGTTGTCAGTCACAAAGTCAAAACAACTTGAGCAAAACCTCCAGTGAGCTGTCATGCTGCCTGCCCCAAGGCCACTGTCCTAGCTGTCCATCAGACACCGCTCCCCTAGAGTCAGGGTAAAACTGCACTCTGGTGGTCACAAGCACCCTGTCCTAATCAGGCTCCTAGCCTTCCTTGGGCCTTTCCCAATCCCCTTTTCTTTCTAGATTGTCATAATTCTTGAATCCTGCTGACTTCCAGGCCCAACACTGTTGGCCATGGCCTCAGCCTTCCCTTCCCCCAAACAGCTTCTCTTTCTCCTGACTCTTGGCAGCTTTGGAAACTGGTCAGAGTCCTCAAAATGGGCCACTCAGTAGGGTTGGACCAAGTCTGTTGCTAGGCTGGGACCCTCATAGACACTACCCCAGACTCCACCCAATCTGATGTGCCTGGAGGTTCACCTTCTTCCACATCTTCTTTAATGTTGCCAAATTCCATCCCATCACCCATGAGTTGGTTTTTACACTACTCAAATGTCAAATGCAATGTACACTTTAACCTTGAACTACTCCTGGGGCCCTCAGCTTTTCCCACCCAGGACTAATGAGATAAGCGAACAAATACCAACAGGCAGTGGCTAAAATAGACAACCACAATAAAGCTGCAGCTCACTGAAGAGGCTGGTGAACATGCTGAACAGAGAGGAGTGCTAGCCAGAGAAGGGCAGGACTGACACTACTAACGGAGTGGTGGGCACAAGAGCCAAAGGCCGGGATGGGGATGGGAGGAAAAGGGGAACAAAGGTGGAGCAGTCCTGTAGGAGACACCAGAACTCTCAACATTCCCGCAGGGACCAGAGGAGTCAGCCCGAGAAGTGACCTCCAGACATTGCTATCTTTAAAGGCTCCTCAGCTGTGAGAACACACCAGCAAGGAACAATCAGACAGTCCTGCAGGGACACATATTACACCAGGCCTCTGAGCCACCTCTCTGCCTCAAGTTCATCTTCCTCAACAACTGCAAGAGCATTCAACGGCTCTCCACTACCCCCCAACTCTAACTCCTGTCTCTGCATGGTCACTAAGGCTGTGTCAAGACCCTCCTCATCTTCCCTGTTCTCCAAAGCAGAGCTGTAAGAGAGGGTGTTCCTTCACCTTGCCCACTTGAGCCTCTTGCTGGGTCCTCTCCCTTAGCTTGCATCCCTCAGCCCTCTGGATGCTTTCTCTGCTCTTGAAGTGTTTTTTGTTCATCCAGTGTAGTGCAGTCTCAATACCACTTCCTCAGGAAGCCTTTCTTGGCTGCTCCCACGGTATCTTGTAACACCGTTTGGAAGCACACACTATCGGCCAAGCACTCTGCAGACCCAAAGGCACAGACAGGACCCAGAACCTTTGCGGTTAGGCAAACATAACGACCACGAGCAGCTGTTCCCTCTCAAACTCTGCCAGGAGCAGTGTGCCAGTTTTTGTGGGCAAAGGGGTCCATCCCAAGGAGAGGCCATGGCGTGCAGGGTCTCCAGCCTAAGTTTTCAAAGCTCTCCTATCTATGTCTGCCAGGCACCCTCTAAGGCAAACCCGCAGACATCAAATGTCATCTAATCCAGCACTACTGGATTTCCTGGTCATTTCAAAACTGCCAAAATGCAGAGGTGAGCTCCTAGGAGGGTACGAAAGAAACTGGCGATGGAAGTTATCCTTAACGTGCAGGGCAACCGAAGGCCTCTCCTTTAAGGTATCTTGAATATTGCTTCTAAATAAATATAAGTAAAAAGATCCTTTTAGAAAAACACCAAAGTGTCGTCCAAGTTGCAATTTCGGAACGAGAAGTACCCATTAACAGGCAAGGGACCCGAGGGCACTGACACTCTGAAAGAGTTTAAATGGCCAGAAGGAAGCATACAATTAACACAGCTGGCAATGGGCTCCCGCTTCTCAAATGATCTACTCGCAAAACATGAAGCGGTAAATGCTGTCTGAGCACTCAGGGTGCTTCGTCAGGGCACTTCAGGGGCTCCCATCACCTCACCTTTCACAAGCTAGCTCATACCATGCAGGTGCCCAAACAGCTCTGGGTGGGACATCTCAACATGGATCAAAAGAGGTAAACAGGAGGTCATCACCTTTAAGAACACATCTTAAACTAAATGCCAAACAAGGTATTCAATCAACAGATTTTATTTCTAACTTTCAATAAAAGCCCTCCATTAGCCAAATGTGGGGGGTGCACACTTTTAATACCGGCACTGGGGAGGCAGAGGCAGGGGGATGGGAGTTTGAAGGCCTTTCCTGACCGTCCTATTGAGTTCCAGGACTCAAAACAAGACTGAAGTAGCTTTTTTTTTTTTTTTTTTTGGTTTTTCGAGACAGGGTTTCTCTGTGGTTTTGGAGCCTGTCCTGGAACTAGCTCAGGCTGGTCTCGAACTCACAGAGATCCGCCTGCCTCTGCCTCCCAAGTGCTGGGATTAAAGGCGTGCGCCACCACCACCCGGCTGAAGTAGCTTTTATAATGACATAGCTTATTTAAACAGACATGATCTAATTCCTTTAGTTATCAGCATCTCAGGTGAGGTGCTCGTGTTTTATTAAATTTGCATGTATGAGTACTTGCATGTGCTCCATCAGTCACGGCACACAGTAGAGATCAGAGGACAACTTGTGGGAGTTGCTTCTCTCCGAGATCCAGGGGTTGAACACAGTCAGGTTTGATGGTAGGCACCCCCATGCTCACCGAGGTTATCTCGCCCACCCAGGTATCTTAGCTGTATCATTTGCTTTACTTTTCCTAGCATCTCATGGTTCAGGGAGGCCAAGCAACTCACACATCATCACAGAGCTAGTGTGGTAAAACCAGGTTCAAACTCCACTGTTTATAAAACACTGCGTATGCTATGACTGATTCTAATTAACTAGAGGTCAGGTAAAAGCAACCTACAGTGCTGTAAATGACATTTGCAATGAAATCACCCTCAAGGGCGAGCACAGGAGCCTTTAGTGCAGCGGAAGTTCCTGCTTCTTAACATAAACAGGAGCTCACACTCACCAGTTCAGCACAGGCTACATTATGTCATTAACAAAAAGGAAACCCTTGGTCAACTGACTCCAAGGTCACGGTCCTAACTACCAAACCATCTTTTCACAGTTCACAGGGCCTTGCTACATTCTCAGAACTGATTACCTTGGTTAGTAAGGTTTTTGTTGGTTTTTTTTTTTTTTTTGGTTTGAAGAATCTAAACAAACCTAGTTTAAAATGTCACAGAATGAAAAGTGGAAAGTATCGATTTCCCGACTACTGGGAATTTCCTCTCAAGGAGAAAAAGCAAAACAAAACCAAAAGAAAACACCCTGCTGAAGGGAATATCTATAGAGACACAGAAAATAATCTGTGATAATTTATTACATTTACATAAAATATGGACACCTAAAAGTACCATAAATGTTAAAATACACATGATACTTAATCAGATACAATGTTGGCTCTCAAAAAATTGGGATTTTGTTACAATAATGAAGCCAAGCCAAGCAAACAAAGCTGGCAGCAAAAGTAACAACTTTACAATACTGGCAACATACAGTTGAGACTAATAGGAAACTCAGCAGGGCTAACTTTTTCCAGGAGGAACTACAGCCGGATACTCAGGAACCAGTCCATCAAACTGTAACTGCTTCTCAGGCTCTGTTCAGACTGGCAAAGCCTCTCTACCAGTAGGTGATGATGAAATGATTACATCAATTCTCAAAAAGCCTCACCCCACACACGCACACACCCCTTATCCAAACAGTAATTGCCTCTCTAGAGAGGCAGAAATTCATCCTACCATTTTAATATATTCATCAAGTACCCACTCGAGAAGGGTGAGAAAGACAGCTGGAACTACATCTGGGGTAGGGCAGGGTGAGCTGGGCCTAGGGTTAAGTGCTGTCTCCTTACCTGAGTAATTTCTGTTAAGTAATTAGGAAATATTTACTGCTTTGGAAATAGTTGAGCCTCATTCAATTTATGCTTTAATCTGTACACAGTATAGAATGCCAGACAACTGTGACCCCAAAGCAATTAGAGGAGACAAAAGACTGCTATGGTAAGTTCTGAGAGTTTTGGTAATTTATATACCACTATTTGGATGTTTTAATGGGTTCTATTACCAAATACTAGCCTGGTTGCAAAATCTCAAATTTATGAACTCTACTTAGTAACAGACTGTCTAATAAAGCTGTTTTAAAATGCCCGAAGAGTCAAATAATATGTCCATTAAATGAGTTAGGAAAAATTAATAGCACCCAACCAATGTGTCAAGACAAGTCTGATAGAGACCCAAAATTATGGATTATTTTGTTTGTTGTTGAGATAGAGTCTGTGTAGCCCTGGCTCTCCTAGAATTTAAAAGATCTGCTTGCCTCTGCCTTCTGTATGCTGGTATTAAAGGTATAGGCCCCACACCTGGCCCTAAATTATGGCTAAAAACAAAAAGTAGCCATTTCAAAGTTTACTTGAGAAACAAAGACTCATTCTTTCTCTCCTTCATTTGAGAAAGCCCCCCAAATTTCTAATATAGAGTATCCCAACTTTAAAACCAACCAGCATCATTTTAAGATGAGCAGTATTTGGTCTGGTCTCCTCTACTATAATCCTTAAACATACACACACATCTGAACAAACAGTATAGTGGAAATTCAACAGTAAATTATCCACCCCCCTTTCCCATTTTTAGCGTAACTGTAATATGTTAAAATTAGGGAAATCTAATTTTTTTTTAATTTTTTGGTTTTTCGAGACAAGGTTTCTCTGTGTAGCCCAGGCTGGCCTACAAGGTGGCGATTCGTTAGCCTCTGCTTTCCGAGTGCTGGGATCAAAGATATGGACTACCATACTCTGCTTTGAATTATGTTTTTTAAAGTATATCTTCAAAACCATAAGCCATCTCTATGCCCAGGCCTTACAAAAGCACAGGGACTAGGCGAAAGCAATTCATAAGCAAATTATGTTTGTTTTTCTCTAAGACTACCGCATTCCTTAGGTCTTAAAAACCTGCTACCTCCATCTGTCAAGCTTGGGCGATTTCAGCTAGACAAATCTGAACGGTTCCAACAACAGATCACTGTTTTTGGCAAGTGGAAGCTGAACCAGCGGGATCTTCGCTGTGATCTCTTTAAGCACTTAAGCATCCTATTCGTCTTCAAAAACAATCGTGCAAAGCAAGTACCCCATTCCTGAAACTAAGTAGGGGAAACAAGGCTCAGGCTAACTTGTCACTTAACAGCACGTGGCAGAAACAAGCCCAGTGAAGGGACTTAAGTTTAACGGAGAATTCGGCATTCTATTATATTTGCCATCTGCACAAAAACACTAAATTAAGAGCGGCAGGCAGTGTCCCGAGGGGGAAAGCAGTATTCACTCTGGAAAAGAAGTTTCAAGCGCTCGGCTGATTAAAAAAGACCACCGCGCTGGAAAGCGCGGAAATTACTCAGGCCAAGTTCTACGGGGCTCCGGCACACTTCTTTGGTCTTAAAACCTAACCAAATATAAAGAGCTCTCGGACTGTGCGTAAAAACTCCCCGGTTCGACTAGGTTTCATAATCTCTATTAAAAAGAAACAGAAGTCGGACTAGGACAGGTGGAAGTGACCAGCCGGTCTCGGGCGGGTCCCTCGCGGTGAGAGGTTTGAACCCCACTGGAGCGCACTCTGGGCTGGGCCCTGGTCCCACCCTCCTAGCTCAGTCCCGTTGTCTCCCCCCACAAACCCTGAAAGAATCTGTTATAACAGGAAGCCTATTTTCACCCACTGGCTTTGAAACCTGAAAAGCACGGCTTACGGGGGGGGGGGTTAGAGGGGCAGAAGAACAGGTTTTATAATTCCCATCAGTCTATCAAATTGGGGGTGTTGACGCGAACACCGCAGGCAAGGGAGCAAAGACCAGCCACCCTGCAGCCAACCCAGGTTACAAAATGTGTACAACACTTTTCAAGATGACCTCGCACGCCGTGACACTGAAAAGTAGCGGTCTTCACTGAACTTCCTTTCCACCCAAGACCCCACAGCTCAGGGGACCCCAAGCAAGTGCAATTAACCAGACGCTGGGTATCAGGTCCCCAAAAGGGTCCCCGCCCCGCAGGCGCGCCCACCCGCCACTTGCAGGGTCCGCTCCCCAGGTTCTGTCCTGAGTCTGGTTAATCATTCAACGCGGGCGGCGTGGAATATTTTATTTTAGAGGTCAAAGCGAATGGTTCTCCCGAAGTTTCACAGAAACCAGTCTTTGGGGACCTGAAGGTAACAGTGCCTGCGGCTTGGGGGAGGGCGCGGGTGGAAAGCGGCCGCCAGTGGCTCACAAACACCTGATCTGCCCCTGCGGCACCCGAGCCCGGCGCAGTGCGAGGGCGGGGCAGCACACCGCACTCGCCGCTCCCCCACCGCCCGGCCCCGCACCTCCCGCGCGGGGTGCAGCGCGGCCCCAGGGTGTCACTGCCCTCTCCCTGTGACAGCAGGAACAGCGGAGGCCGAGCAGGTGAGAAGGTCGGGGAGGAGGGGAGAGGGACCGGTAGGTGAGGAGGCTGGGGAAACGATTGTGCGGAGGCCAGGGAAGTGAAGAGCCGGGCGGAGGGGAAGAGGGCCCGAAGGAGCAGACACCGCAGGAGCTTCGGAGGAGCGGCGGGAGTGCAGGGCGCCCGCACCGGCCGGAACTGGCGGCGGGGCGGGGACGCCGGGCCCGTGCCCACCCACCCGGCCCTACCTTGTCCGGGGGCAGCTCCAGCTCTGCGGGGCGGAGCGGGAGACCGCGGCCGCATCCACGTCCCAGCCGTGCCTGCGGCTCAGCCCCGCGACCGCCGCCGCTCTTGCTCCATGCGCCGCGCGTGGACCGGCAGCCCGGCGGGGTCTGGGCGTCTCCGGCTCGCCTCGGCTCCAGCACTTGTTGCCGCCGCTGCCGAGGCGCCTCACTCCCCGCCGCGGCTCCTGGCACCGCCGCCGCTTACGGCGTCCCCCCCCCCTCGGCCCCGCCTCCGCCCGCCGCACCAATCAGACGCCGCGTCACCCGCGCGCGTCACCGCCGGGACGGCCGGGCCCCACCCCGTAGCCCAAGTTTGGGGAAGGCCGACCTCCCACCCTCTCGCCGGTCGGCGCCCGGGCCCGCCGGGCTCTCCGCCCTTCGTGACGCGCTGAAAACTCTCTGCTACACCGGGAAGCGCGATTTCCAAAGATGCGCCCTCCACCCGCCCCAGGAAGTAGCCTCCCCCCACCCTGCTGAGACTCAGGGTCCAGTCCAAACTCCTCAGCTCCCGGGGCCCCTCTGTGCTGTCGGCTTGGCGCTTGGTGAGAGTTTTGATGGCTCTTTCCGGCCAGGACTGGCGTGTGCCTAGGCCTAGACGGCTCCACCTTAGTAGGTGAGGAGAGGGAAACCTGGACCTAAGTGAACCTGACCTTTGCTCGCCGGGCACCCAGTCCCTGATGCCATCTGGCTGCTCAAAGCCCAAGGGTGGTGCCTGTTCAACTCCTGGTCTTCGGGTTGTGAAGACATGGTTCACATGGTTTTCCACGTGGTTCCACTCGCGCCTCCGGAAGGCAGGAATGCAAGATGGGGAGGGCGGGGGCACCCACACGGCGACGCCAGGAGTGAGGGCAGCCTGCCATTCAACGCTGAGCCCTCATAACGCTGCTGGGGTGGGCACTAACCAAACCCACGCGCAAAGCGCACGGGACCCGCGATGGTCACCCCTAACCCAACGCCTTCGCAGCCTCCCCGAAGCGCTGCCTGCCAAGGTGAGGCCCGGTGGGGAAGCCCGCGAGACCGGATGGAGAAGTCGCTCTAGTTTGCAAGGCTTGAGTAGGCCGGCCAGGCCGGCACGCCTTGCGCACCTAGTCGGGGCGCGCCTGGAAGCTCCCCCTTCATCCTTAACGCCGAGGCCTTAGAACGACCCTCTAGAGTTAATCCCGTTGAGAAATTAACACTCCACACCTGTTTGAGTTTTTGCAAAAGACTGTCAGGTGGAGTTAGCCAAAGGGAAGCCATTATTGAGCGCTGGGGGTTGAATTTCAGCCCGCTGGACCACAGCGCTTACTCTCAGCGAAACGCAGCAGCCCAAGAGTTGTTTTGGCTGCATCGAGCCGCGTGGATGGGGTGGGTCGTCCAGAAGAAGGAATTTTGAGTGGTAGCTCTGGAAATGTTGATTGGCAGCCTCCAGACCGTACTGTTTTTAATGTTGGTCACACTTCGCCTAAGAGCGACGGGAAGGCAACAAGTTGGATTTTTGTGCTGTCATACAAACGCTTCGCCACTGTAACCCTGGGCAAGAAAGGGGCGGCAATTGTATGACTTCCTTGGGTCTGAGGGTTCCCCACACACACGATTTTATTCATAATTCGGAAGGCAAATAAAACATTTGAAAAGAAGCAAATTAGAAGTTAGGTCTGTGTGTTTGATTAGCTGCCGGCCCCTGTTTTGACACATAAATACCGTGAGGAGACAAAGCTGGGTTGTTCCCTGCATCAGATGTTACTGTTTTCCCTTCACTGCGCTCTCAGTAGCCACAGACTACTTTCAAGGATTGCTAGCGGAGGAGTTTTGAGTAAAGTCAGCTGGCAAGCAACAGGGAAGTAAAGCCGGAGTCTTCCACAGCTGCCAAGAGCTAGCTGCCCAGGCCCTGAACTTTAAAAAAAGAAAGAAGGAAGGAAAATGGGAAGCATTCTGTCCGTGGTGCCATTGAGTGCCGCTGGAAGCGTGCCAGCCAGCTTCCACAGTGACTTTGGGGGAATGACTCCGTGCTGGATTCCACACCCACTTAGCTGTTGTGCTTACTCTTAGGTTATGACCGGGGTTCCAAATCCGTAGGCAGAGATACACATTTCATAATTGTGCTGTCCAACGTAGGTGCCAAGCGCAGGGCAAAGTACCAGGACAGCAAACATGACACTTTCTCTTTGAGCTCACAGCCCCTGGAGAGATACTTAATAATTAAATGTACTGAAACTAATTACAATTTTGACATGGACGAAAGGAAGTGTAAGAACAGAATCATTTGGAGAGTTCAAGGAAAGTGTCTTTTAAGCTTGGTTTTCTATTGCTATGATAAAACACCATGACCAAAAGCAGCATGAGAAGAAAGGGTTGGTTTGGCTTACAACTCATCAGCCAGGGAAACTGAGGCTGGAACCGATACAGAGACAATGAGGAACCCTGTGGCTTGCTCAGCCTGCTAGGATTGCCTGCCTGGGACAGCACTGCTACCTGTGGGCTGCGCCCTTTCATATCAGGCATTAATTAAAAAAAATGCACTGCAGACAATCTGGGAAAGGCATTTCTCAACTGAGGTTTCTCTTCCCAGATATCTCTGGCTTGTGTCAAGTTGACAAAGAGAAAAAACCACCAGAACAAGAAGTTTCTAGCTCTAAGGGTGAAGGTGTAGAAACAAGCAGGGTCTGGGTGTTATTCCATGAGACATTTGAGGTAGAAATTATATTCTAAAATTTGCACTATAGGTAAGTTATCCTCTGCAATATGAAAGGGGCAGGGCATAGGCAGAAGAGGGTTGATGGAGACAGCAGTAGAGAACAGACACCACCACCACCACAAAGGCTTGGGCAGCTGCTTAGATCTGGAGGACTCGGGGACAGCTGCTTAGATCTGGAGGACAGGGACAACTGCTTAGATCTGGAGGACTCAAAACAGCTGCTTAGATCTGGAGGATGGGGACAACTGCTTAGATCTGGAGGACTCAGGACAACTGCTTAGATTTGGAGGACTCGGGGACAACTGCTTAGATCTGGAGGACTCGGGGACAACTGCTTAGATCTGGAGGACTTAGGAAACTAAGTGGTGCTGCTTCATCCAGATGGATGGCCATTTTCTGAGTCGGGGAGTCTCGCTTGGTCAGGGCAGCTTGTGTTCTGGAGTAGCTGGTGTCACTGTATGTCGAAGAGCAGCCTCGAGGGAATTCATATGTTCCATGGTAGGAGCGTGAGGATTAGAATTATTAAGCCAAAGGAACAGAGATGTGAGAGCATCAGAGGCAGAAACAGAACAGTATCAGGAGGGACAGTCAGTGAATACTGAATCCAAAACCCTCGTTTATTTTCCACACGCTTATATACTTCACTCCGAAAGGAGAGAGGGATGCAACAGACTTCATTAACATGCCATAAGGAATAGACTTGAATACTCCGACCCTTGGTTTAGGTGGAGTGTATCCACCTCTATACCCAAAATACGGGTTAACCACACCCTAGGTCAGAATCTCTTGTTTGTAGCCACATCCGTTGTCAGCAACTTTAAAAGAGCAAAAATAAACTCCCTGACCTCCAGTCCAGGTGGAACAGGCTCACATCCGTGGGCCCTCACAACTGTAGCATGAAATACATGAGGTAGTCTAAGAGAACGTAGAGCTAGACCAAGAGGGGTCCTGAGACGCACCCTGACAACTCTGACCTCAGGCATGGACAAAGTCCGTGCCCATGGTGGGAAAGAGCAGTTGAATGAGGCAGGGAGAAAGGTAGGAGCTTGGGGAGGTGGGCATCACAGTCAGTAGAACAAGCAGACTCAGCGGGGGTGGGGGGAGACAGGAGTTAACAACTCTTAAAACGGCAGAGAAACCCAAATGACATGAGAATTGATACATGCTTGGTTTAGAGGCTTGGACGTTGTTGGGACTTTTGCAGGTCATGACTAGTGGAGCAAAGAAGGGCCTAAGGAGGAAATGAAAGAGAGAGAAAAGCACTAATGGGAGGGGGAGAATGATGGAATTAGATTTTAATTTTTATTTTATATTTTATTTTATTTTTTGTTTTTTCGAGACAGGGTTTCTCTGTAGCTTTGGTGCCTGTCTTGGAACTAGCTCTTGTAGACCAGGCTGGCCTCGAACTCCAAGAGATCCGCCTGCCTCTGCCTCCCGAGTGCTGGGATTAAAGGCGTGCGCCACCACTGCCCGGCAGATTTTAATTTTTAAAAAATGAAAAAAAAAACACAAATAAGAGCAATTACCCCCCAAAATTATTTTTATTTATTTATTTCAGAGGCAGGTGTCAAGTGTACCTAGAACTCTAGAAAAGTTTGACTGTGAAGAGTCAGAAGTAGTCAGAGGCCTGGAGAGGTGGCTCAGTACAGTTGCTCTTGTGGAGGACCCAGGGTCAATTCCCAGCTCCCACATAATGGTTCACAACTGTCCCTAACTCCAGTTCCAGGGCGTCTAACGCCCTCTTCTGACCTCCACGGATACCAGGCACACATATGCTACGCGGAATACATTCAAGCAAAACCCTCATATACTAAATACATCTTTTTAAACATGCCAGAGAGGAACGTTATGTCAGCCATGGGCGGGGACTTATATGGTCATCCTTGTTTGTAAGGTAGAGTAACTTGAGAGTTTGTAAATGCAGACAGGAAGGAGCCCACAGAGAAGAGGAAGTTAGAGCAAGGGAAAGACAGTGGAGAGCAAAGGTCCTGTACGCAAGGAGGAAGATGGAGCCAGGGTTTACGAGCAAAGGCTGCGCTCATGGATGGGGGCCTCATCTATGACAACAGGAAGGGGCTTGCTGTAAAACCTTTACACCTGATGCCAGGGAGGCTAGAGACAAGGCAAGGGCTGGTGCGAGATTTGAAGAGAGGGGGAGTGTTTGGCCCAGTTATCAGAGGGCTTGGGAGGGCCGGAATGATCAAACATCAAGAAAAGTCAGCATGACCATCGATTTGAAGTTGGTGTCTGTGGCCCTCCTTTGTGGTTTCCTCCAGCAGCTCAGCTGCTTGGTCTGGTCCAGACTCAGGTGAGGGAATTGGTAGAGCATAGGAAGAGAGGAGGGAAGAGCCTGGTCCACGGTGACACATGATCAGAGAGAAAGGGCAAGAGACCAGTCAGCTCCAGTCAAGCATGAAGGAAAGGAGGTTGGCCATGAGATCTGGATATTCAGAGGTGAGCTTTGGGGCCATGGGTAAGGCAGAAAGTAGTAGGGGAGAGGAGAGGTGAATGCCCTAGGAATATTGATACCAAGGCCAAGGAATTAAATGGCAAAGTTAATGGATGGGCCGTTGGCATGAGTGAAGCAATCTAGGATGTGGGCAGGAATAAGGAATGCTTTGTGAAGACATTGGCCCAGGAGCTAAAGTTCTAAGAAAGTAAGGGGCCTGGAGATCAGAAAATGGGGAGCACCAGAAAGGGGAAGGGATAGCTGGATGTCATTCTTCCTAAAGGAGTGTGTGCAGGAGTCAGAAGGGTGATGGGAGAAGGAAGGTTCATCCTGCCTCTGGACCCTTGGAGAACATGGATGAAAGTCAGCAGCCTCCCCTCCCTGTTGGGGAATATAAGGTTAAGATGTGCTACTTTCGTTTATGCTGCATTTAACACTATGAAGCTATTACTCTGCCTGTCTAAAAACCTGATGGGCTAATAAAGAGCTGAATGGCCAGTAGCAGGGCAGGAGCAAGGACAGGTGGGCCTGGCAGGCAGAGGATAAACAGAAGGAGAAACAAGGAAGAGGAAGGGCGATGAGAGAAAAGGAGAGGAGGACATCAGGGGCCAGCCACCCAGCTACACGGCAAGTCACTGAATAAGAAGGAAAGAAAAGTATACAGAAATAGAGAAAGGTAAAATCCCAGTGGCAAAAGGTAGTCAGGATAATTTAAATTAAGAAAAGCTGGCAAGAAACAAGCCAAGCTAAGGCCAGGCGTTCATAACTAAGAAAAAAGCTGCTGTGTGTGATTTATTTGGGAGCTGGGTGGTGGGCCTCTCAAAGAACCAAAAGAATAAAACATCACACAACATTTTGGCATCCAACATGGAGCTCAGATATCCATCTAGATCCTGAGAAAGCTGTGGGGAAAAAAAACAGCTCCTTTAAGAATTGGTACTGGTGATCCCTTGAGCAGCCAGTACCTTAAGTAGGAACAAAAAACGAAGAAGAAATGCCTGCCACGGCTGGAGCATCAGCATTCGAATGCAGTCCTGGTCAGGTACGTCCATCCGACCTGTCTGCAAGCTTTGGGCTTGGCTTTCACGACCCAACCTGAGAGCAGGCAAAACCAGCTGCTAGAGCACACGGAGGATCCAGGAACAGCTGGACAGTCTAAAGTTTTCTAGTGTCATCAAAGGAGGTTAAAAATACGCAACAGAAGAGGTCCAGATAGGAAAGAATCCTCTAAACAGGTTCCAGTGTGTTTACAATGTGTGTAGGGTTAAGAAAGAAAACGGGAATAGGCAGTCATAGAAAGAAACAGATTAAAAATAATGAAGTCTTTAAAGAGACAGTAAAAGTAATGTAAAAGAAAGAAAGGTTACCTAAAGTCGGGAAATACACAGGGAGTCTGGATCCTGTATGGGATTGTGTTGGTTTTGAATCTTTTGACTGCTGAAAAGCAAAGGACAGCTGCTGAAAGACCTGGGATTGAAAGAGGGGCTGTGGACATAAACCAGCCTAGACTCTTTAAGAATCCCTTAACTTTAAAAAGGTCATAAACTGTATTCGTCAAATGGAATTCAAAACTGCTTTGGAGAAGAGGTTTTGCTTTTGTTTCCACAGGAAACAAAAAGAGGCTGTGGATTCATACGAGGTTGACTTAGATCTGGTCTGATCAGGGGAGACCTCCTGAGTCTTGACAGGTGATACAATAAAGGCTATAACTGGTCTTCCTAGGACTTGGCTAATTTCTCAGATTTTTTTCCCTGGGGCCCTAAAAATACTTTGCCCACATTCAGCAGGAATCAGTCTAGAGAATACGACACCCACATTCCCAAGAGAAAAGGGGGCGTGGGTGGTCTTCGGTTATTTTGTGGGTTATGGATGCTGTTATAATTTGGGAATATAGAAATATAGGAATACCAGGATAAAAAGACAACTATTAACCTCAGATATTTTGCATTGGCTTGAACTTTGGTATATGGGTACAAATTCAAAGTCAATTTTGTTACTCTATATTTATGTTTTTACTCTTGTTTAAAAGACTTTTGTTTATTAATAGAAATTTAAGGTAATTTTTGTTACAACACATTGTATATATGTTTCTATTCTTGTTCAAAGGATTTTGTATATTGATACCAATTTAAGATATTTTTGCTACAACATATTGTATATATGTTTTTGCTCTTGTTTAAGGTGTTGTACCTATGCAATTCATTTTAAAATGTAACGTAAAATTCTTGTTTTTGAAAACTATCATTATGAACTGTTTAGGATAATCAAGAAGCACAGGTCAGTAGTTAGTCATCTCTAACAATCAAATTTGTAGATATGCTAAGTATGTTTTCCCAGTCACATATAGGTATATTTTAGATAGATACATGACCTTCAAATACTTCAAAGACTATAAAAGTCATTTAAAATGTTATGTTAATTTAAAGTTTGTCATGACAATGAGACATCTGCTCCTGGCAACACCAATTTACTTCAGAGAAGATATGGGCATTGAAGAAACTCCTTATGGAGTTTGCTTTCATTGTGGCAAGGTTAGCCACTGAGCAAAGGAACTGCTCTTGTCTTTGACTGCTGACTATGTGCTGTGCAGACTGGATATGCAGGACCCACCAGAAAGTGACTGCTGCAAAATATTTGCCAAAATAAGGTGGGATAGTCATTCAGGGTTGCTGCTTCACAGAAGAAACTGCCAGACATTCTGCAGGACATAGAGGAAAGTGACTGACAAAATACCAATATAGGTGAGACAGTATTTCAAATTTCCTACTTCATGAAAAGTCTGCCAGATACTATGGGCCTGTAGGCTGAAAATGGATGACCCAACATTGCAAAGGAACTTTGAGTGACTGTCCAGGCAGTCAGATGTCTCTGTCATTTCTAGAGTATTTAAAGTTGTTTGCAATGCACTTTTTGTTTATTTAAATAATATTATATCCTGCTGGTGTCTTTGATGGAGTTGAAGACTAGATAGTTATAGCTGCAGTTTTTCTTAGATATGATATAAAGTAAGTTAGATACACATTTTGAATTTACTAAACCAGAATAGATTACGGAGTATTTTCTTTAAATTTACTAGACACAAATGAATTGGAATTCAGTACATTGTGAATGTAATCTTTATTTGATAATTGTTCTTATTGTATACAGTCTTTGTTAAAGTTAAAACTTTCCGGTTTTGTTTAGAAAGAAAAAAGGGAAAATGTTGAAATATTATTTTAAGGTGTGTTGCTTTTGTTTATGCCACATTTAATTCTGTGAAGCTGTGATTCTTCGCCTGTCTAAAACACCTGATGGTTTAATAGAGCGCTAAATGGCCAATAGCAAGGCAGGAGCAATGATAGGCGGTCCTGGAAGCAGAGTGTATAAATAGAAGAAGCAAAGAGGAGAAAGGAGCAAGAGAACAAGGAGAAGAGGACATCAGGGGCCAGCCATCCAGCTAGCAACACAGCAAGCCATGGAGAAAAAAGTAAAGAAAGATATACAGAAATAAAGATAAAAGCCCAAAGGCAAAAGGTAGTTGGGATAATTTAAGAAAAGTTGTCAAGAAACAAGCCAAGCTCAGGCCGAACATTAATAACTAATAATAAGTGGGAGCTGGGTGGTGGGCCCCTCAAAAACAGAAAAGAGTGAAACATCACACAACACCTCCTAGCCTTGCAGGGAGAGCAAAGTAGGTGTTGGATTCTGAGTAGCAGTTGCTGTTGGGGATGGGTTCACGGACTCGGACAGAACAGCACGTGCCTGATGAACCAGCCTTCGATTCACTTGCTGGAGTCCCTTGCTGAGTGCAGTTTTCTGGGACCCTGCGGAAGGATTTGAGCTCGGCTACTTAGTAGCAGAGTGAGTCCCCTGCAGGAAGAGCAGAGCACTTGTTGGCCTGCTGGCGGGATAATCCCTGAGGGAATGAAAACCAAGTGGATTTTGCCTCCGCTGTTTCTTTTTGAATCTCTGCAAACCAGAGCCATGTTCCCGTCCCTTCCTTTTCCTTCCCAAGGTTTCATCAGGGCAAGGTATCCATACGTGTGTGACTCGCAAATACTAAGCTTGTCCTACCTCTTATCTGTTACCTCTTCCAGACATGTGTTACCTTCTTAGCCTTAGTTTTACTGTCTATAAGATTGGGGCATTAAAATACACCTGTCTCTCGTTCCACACTGTAAACTTCGTTCCACAGTGAGAGAGCTTCCTCGTTCCCAACCCCCAGTTTGCCTCCAGGTCCACCCACGGCTCTCCCATCGCCTTCAAAAGATCGTGAGTCTCTGCCCCAGAGGAGGTTATAATTTTGCTTCAGAGGCAGACAAACACATCCAAAACAATTAGAGAGGAATGCACAGCTGGGCCCGATTAAGTGCTAAATTGTTAGGTGCCTACAATAGGAGCTCTGAGATCAGAAAAGGAACAATTAGCCGGGATTGGGGGAGCCAGGGTTGGGGAAGCCTGGGAGGATTCCTGGAGAGGGTAGTGTGGAAGGTGCCCAGATTCTTCACCCTGCCTGAAGAGGACGTTTGTAGATGGGCCCGCTCCTTTGTGACCACAGTGTGACAAGGGTCTACAGAAAGATCTTAGACCATGGGTTTCACTCAGCCTGTTGCTACTTGTGGGTCCCTGTTCCCTCTCAGGACTTACAGCTTGGGTCACAGGGCGAATCGGGGCATCTTACACTGTGCTTCTCGTATTTGGCTTTCCTGTCACGTTTTTTTAGTTGAAGAAACCTAACAGGATTCTGCACACATTTCCTGTACACCATAGTGCCTACTTAGGATTTTTGCTTGGTAGACAAGCAAGTCACAGGCTAAAATCCCCTGGCCCTAAAGCACATGACTTGCTCCCAGAGTGACTTACACCAGAGGAAAACAGCCCGGTCAGCAGATGTAGATGCTAGGAACAAATGTCATGATTGCCAGGGGACTCCATAGCACACGGTCCTGATGGTGGAACACCTCGGAGGCCCCAGGTCTGTGAAGTCTGACCTGTACATGACATTGTGACGGTGCCCAATGTCAGCCATTTGCAGGGGTATGACTAACTGGCTGTCTCTATTAGGGTCATCATATTTGGGAAATGGAACATTCAGTAAGGAGAAAATGCAAAATCACAGTCTTAATTATCAAGCTGAAACATTATGTTCGAGAGGAGAGGCCTAAAATCGCAGCATGGAGCATGAGACAGCACTGCTAATATGATTATTGGAGCATAAGCCCGCTAGAGAGCTTAATGCCTGATTGCTGGCAGCATCCCTCGCAAAGCTCCCACAGGGTCCAGAAACCGTCTCGAGTGTAAACACAACCAGCACAAAACAGCCATTTCCAAGGGGGATAGCAAAACCCTGCTGGCCTTCATCAAACGCCAAAGCTGCCTGGCTAAGAGGAAAGGGGACTTCTGGAAAATACAAACCGGTCAACTCTAATTGGCCCTTTTGAAGAAAGCATGTCTGGCTGCAAGTCAGAGCAATACATTAGTGGATATGATCGTGAGGTCCAACCACCATAGGACATGAGCCAGCTCACACACAGTGGCCCAGGTATTGGCTGCTTCGAGTGAAAAATCATGATTCCAGGCTCAAATCCCACTTTGGGAAATTCAGTGTGTTTCTCATGGGAATGGTAACACACCTATCTCAAAGAGTTCCAGGAAAAAAAGAAATGACATTATTTGTGACTAGGCACCACTTGGTGTTTAGTGTTTCCATTGCCTTGGCCGTGGGACCATCCTCACAAGGATAAAATACAGGAGGTATCTTCGAATCCAATGGTAGACCATCTCACCGTTTGTCTCGGACCCACAGGGGAGGTGTCGATCTGTTCTCATTCCAGCAGTTTCTGCACTGTGTCGAATGGGAAGCCGATAGGCTATCCCTCAGAGGAACCACCTGTATTAGGAGGATCCCATGGCTTTTGAAACTCATGTAGCAAGTTTGTCTCACAGCGAAACTTGGGGAGATGGGACAGATTCCTGAAGCGTGACAGTAGTCAGGGGAGGGGAGAGCAGTGAACCCCTCGAATAGTCTTAGGAGAAGTACGATAATGTACAACATGTTCAAGCCACAGTGATGCGTGAAAGAAGCCAGCATGAGCCCCACATGTTCAGTTCAACACTAGTGGCCTCTGGAATAAGGACAGAATCAACCGGAAAGAAGAAAGGGGGTAGAGGATTCTGGGCTGTAAGCAGTGCTGTCTCCACTGCATGGGAACATACGTTTGTCACAACATACAAACACATGCTTCCTGGCTGTGCCTTTTCTTTTCCCATTAAAAACAATAGCCCTTTAAATTAGTTCACTGTCCTATGAACACTTGATTCATGACAAAGAAGCTAAAAATATAAAATGGAAAAAGAAAAACATTCAACAAATGGTGTGGGCATAACTGGATGTCAACATGTAGAAGAATCAAAATAGACCCATATCTATCACCATGCACAAAACTCAAGTCCAAATTGATCAAAGACCTCAACCACACTGAACCTCATAGAAAAGAAAGTGGGAAGTAGCCTTGAATGCATTGGCACAGGAGACCACTTCCTAAATATAACTAACCCCAGTAGCACAGACACCGAGAGAAACAATTAATAAATGGGTCCTCCTGAAACTGAGACACTTCTGTAAAGCAAAGGATACAGTCAACAAGACAAAATGGCAGCCTACAGATTGGGAAAAGTTTTTCACCAACCCCACATTAGATAGAGGACTGATCTCCAAAAATATACAAAGAACTAAAGAAACTTGACATCAAAAGAACACATAATCCAATTTAAAAGAAAAAAAAACAAAAACAGTACAGACTTCAACAGAAAACTCTCAACAGATGGATCTCAAAGGGCTGAAAGACATTTAAGGAAATGCTCAACATCCTTAGACATCAGAGATATGCAAATCAAAACAACTCTGAGATTCCACCTTACACCTGTCAAAATAACCAAGATCAAAAACACTGATAACAGCTTATGCTGGAGAGGATGTGGAGTAAGGGGAACACTCTTCCATTGCTGGTAGGAATGCAAACTTGTACAGCTGCTATGGAAATCAGTATGGCAATTTCTCAGAAAATTAGCAATCAATCTACCTCAAGACACAGCAATCTCACTTTTGGGCATATACCCAAAGGAGGCACACTCACACCACAAGGACATTTGCTCAACTATGGTTATAGCAGCATTATTCATAATAGCCAGAATCTGGAAACAACCTAGATGTCCCTCAACCAAAGAATGGAAAAAGAAAATGTGGTACATTTACACAATGGTACATTTACTGAGCAATTAAAAAGAAAAAAGACATCTTTAAATGTGTAGGCAAATAGATGGATCTAGAATAAAAACATCCTGACTGGGATAACCCAGACTTATCATATGCATTCACTTATAAGTGGCTTTTAGACATAAAGCTAAGAAAAACCAGCTTGCAATTCACAATCCCAGAGAACCTAGACAACAAAGAGGACCCTAAGAGAGACATACATGGATCTACACAGGAAGGTGAAAAAGATAAGATCTCCTGAGTAAATTGAGAGCATGGGGATCACAGGAGAAGGTAAAAGGGGAAAGGGGAGAAAGGGAGGGGAGTGGAGGAAAATGTATAGCTCAATAAAACCAAAAAAGTTTAGTTAACTGTATGCATGACAAACACATTTTATTGTTTGTAAATTATTCTGTGGAATAAGAATGGGAAAAATGCCATTAGATGGGGGAGGGAGTGATCACAGGGCAGCTGTGAGCTAACATTCCAAATCAACTATGGGCCGGAGGGCATAGATTGTATCCTATCTGGGCTAAACGTTTAGACTTGAGCCCCCCCATTCCTCTCCATGCAGAAAGCCTTTCATCGCCATTTCCTTCCTTTCTGCCTAAGGTCATCCTAGGAAACATTCTCAGAGTGAGTATCCCACCTAGCCAGTCAGTACACACGTCATTGTGCAAGTTCGGGTCTCTAGATTTCCTACCATAATTCTACAGGGGAAAAAAAAAGGAAGCATGGTTTTGCTAAATATAAAAGACACAAGGCTAGCCATCAAAAGTCAGGAAAGAGTGTGGGTCTTCAGGAAACACAAGGAAAAGGGTACTGACAGCCAGGTTTTTCATCCGGCAGCAACAGGCCTGGCTGCTGGGAGCTAGAACACAAGCTGCAAACTGTAAGAGCAGTTCTGTCTTTGAGCATTTGCATGACAAATCCCTTCTGTGCTCTCAAGGGGAGATTATCCCGCAGAACAGAAGCTGGAGGCGGGGTAGTGTAGTTGGATATTTTTGGGGGGCCTGCCACCCAACTCCCAAATAAACACAGGGAGACCTAGTCTTACTAATGAATGCCTTAGTGAGGCTTGTTTCTAGCCAGCTTTTGGTAACTTAAATTATCCCATCTACCTTTTGCCTCAGGGCAAAATAGCTATGTCTTTCACTATTCTATATGCCTTTCTTTCCTGCTCGCTCCATGGCTGATTGTGTGACTGGCCCCTGGCGTCTTCCTCTCCTTTTCTTGCTCTTTTCTCTAGAGCCTAGATTCTCCCCCCCCCACCCGCCCTTTTATTCTCAACCTGCCAGCCCCACCTCTCCCTCTCCTGCCTCGCTATTGGCCATTCAGCTCTTTATTAGACCAATCAGGAGTTTTAGACAGGCAAAGTCACACCCCTTTACAGAGTTAAAAAAGAATGCAACACATCTCTGCATCATTAAACAAATGTTCCACAGCATAAGCGACTATTACCCATCTTCAACTACTACCGTACAACAGAGTAAGACCTGGCCTGGCGTACGGTAACTCCGGTTCAGCACCATTTCTCTGCAGTTCTCTTGACCTTGTTTTCTTCCCACACTCCTCGCTTCCTACAGCTGCTCAGGCCTCTCATTCTGAGCCAACACTCAGCAGGACAGGATGTCTTTCTTCCCTGCCTTTTTTATAACCTCGGAAACCTATACAAGTTCCTTATCACACATTTCTTCCCATGTCTTCGGCTGGCACTAGAGTTGTAAGATTCTCCTGAAGACTATCACTGGCAAAAGGGAAGGAAGAGTCTCCCCTCTACCACACACAGCCAGAACTCATCTGGTCCAGGAAATGGAGCCTTGCGGGTAGTTTCTGGCACGCAGGGTATATAGAGAGGAAGTTTGCTGGGGACCATTCGACGTAAACACCTGAGGGTGATTAACTGCAGAGAGAAACTGAGCTTCAGTGCAGCCGTGGCCATGGCCTTAGCTGATCTTTCAGAGAGCTCAGAGTCGGTTCAAGTTGGATGAAAGAACCAGGCCTTTTTAACCCTACATCAGCCAGCTGTTAGATGTGGCTGCCCGTAGTGATGTGAGCATGACCTTAGGCAAGTTAGCGCTCTTCAACAAAGGACATTTGTCTCGGAGAGAGGCTCAGTCGATGGTTGCTGCCATCAACACGGAAGAATGATGGGGAAATTATTTCCTGCCCCTTCCCTTCCTTAGAAGATGAGTACCTCCAAATGTCAGTCTTTCCCCGGGTTTTTAAAAGGAGAGACGGCTGCTGTGTCAACTGAGTTTGGAATGGTTCCCACACCCTCAGACACAGGGGCATGATGCCCACAAGAACGAAAATCCACAGGATTGCTCTTGAGCGAGCTGAGAGCGGGCTAAGCCCTGGCATCGGCTGCACCTCCCAGATCACACACACGGGACTGCTCGGTTCTGCGGCTCCTGAGTGTGCGGCTGCCAAGCTTCCCTATACAGCTGACACAATAGGAGAGTCACAGTTGTCAGAGCGATCAGACGTGCTGGCCAAAGGAGCCTTACCTGGGGCAGCTGAAACTTCACTGTGGACAAAGAGTTCGCAAAACAGAAGGAAAGTGGGAGAGGGGGGATGTTTACGTGGAAATATTTCTGTATCACTGGAAATA
The DNA here is from genome assembly GCF_950005125.1 of Chionomys nivalis. Classification (NCBI taxonomy): domain Eukaryota; kingdom Metazoa; phylum Chordata; class Mammalia; order Rodentia; family Cricetidae; genus Chionomys; species Chionomys nivalis. The sequence continues at coordinate 20,748,068 of NC_080091.1, read as the reverse complement.
TTAAAATAGCACATTACCCAGCCTCTTTATGCTGGCCTGAACCCCTACCCCCATCTCCTGCTAATTTTCTAGCCTTGAACATTCCTCATCTCTATTACCAGACTGGCTGCGGGGCCAGCTCCCAGCAAGTGTTAGGCTAGGGTATCTGAAAGGAGCTGGGGAAATTACTTTGCACACTATTAATTACCTCATTGAATGCCCAAGCACGAACACTGTGTGCCTGCACAGGGCACACCGAGATTATGTGTTACCCAAACCTCACACCTTTCTTTCAGGGGGTTGTTTTGCTCTTTTCACCTCGAACATCTCAACCGCGTTATTGTACAGGACGCATTCAAGCCAAGCTACTACCGTCCTTCAGAGTTCAGCTGTGGCCACACGCCAAAGGTCATCCATGCCTGCTGGGCTCGTTCTGTTGACGCCCTCCTAGAAGGAAATGTGGGAAGGCTCCAGGACCCTGACCTGAGCATCCAGTCCATCTGTACTGCGTGTGTTTTATGCAATTCCGCCCTAAGTGCAGGTGACCTCTGAGAGGGCCAGGAGGGGCAAGGTGGGGTAGAGGAGACTTCCATCTATTAGGCTATGGGAAAACCTGCTGGGTAAAGACTTTCCAGCTCGGCCTTTTGGGGTGGGAAGAATGCACATCCTGTAAGTAACCCCTCGTCTATGCTGTTAGCAAGCCCGATAAACTCACCGGTGCCCCGTGTAAACTTTGGTGGCATAGTATCTTGGCTTGTCGTTGGGACCTTCGAGAGGCAGGAAGGTGTTACTTACGGCTTCCCAGGGAAGGAATTTTAGCAACACACGTGACTAGGCAGCCTGAGGAGCTTCAGTATTGCCAGCTGCTGTAGAGCCAGAGTTCTCATTCTCAACCTGGGGGTGCAATGACCCGTTCACGGGGTAGCCAAAGACCCCCGGAAAGTACAGATATTTACAGTATGATCCATAGCAGGAGCAAAACTACAGTTACAAAGTAACAGCAAAATGTTTGAGGTCACCACGACATGAGGAACATGGTCGTTACATGGTTGCAGCGTTAGGAAGGCTGAAGCCACTGCTCTAGATCCTCGTTCTTCTCTCTTCTTGCTTACTCCATATAGTGCTGGGGCTGGAACCTGGGCCTCAGGTATGTTTGGGCAAGCATTGCACCCCACTGAATCACAGTTAGAACTCCCGCTCTGTTTAACAGGGAAAGCTGCTTTTGACACCTTGGCCTAGCAATAGTGACACAGAATTTCCTTAGAAAGGCAAAGGCCCTGCTTGTATAGATGTAACAGTTTCTTGGTCCAGGAAAAGGGAAATGAACAATGGTCTTGTTTCCTCCCCCCCTCCTTCACACAGAGACACACACACATTCTTCCACCTCTGGCCTGACAAAGGTCACCCCCTACTCCCTACAGGCCTAAAAATCTCCTCAGCAATTCTTTCTTTTTGCTTGTTTTTGTTTTTGTTTTGCTGTGAAGTCCAGACTGACCTCAAACTCATGATTCTCCTGCCTCAGGATGCAGGGTGCTGGGCTGACAGATACACGCCACCATACAGCCCCTCGTCGCAATTCTTCTCATTTCTGTCTACTGCTATTCCTCACGGCTGCAGATTGAGTGGGGGGCGTGGTCTTGCACATGCTCCAGGAACGTAGCACTGAGCCACGCTTGAGCCCTCTTTGTGGCTCTAACGCCCACAGAGCATTAGAATACTAAAGTTGTTGCACAAAACGGCACCAAAAATCAGATTTACTACAAAAGCAGACAGTTATCTGTGGGATGGTGGCTATGGTCTATCAACACTATTTTCTGTACCCCATGTTCCATTATGTATGTGTTTGATCAAAGGCGTTGGCTGAAATACTTTAGTATGAATGTAGTAAGGCCTGAGGGTGTCTGATTACATCTCTAAAACTGGGGAAATTCTAACTCTAGAATGAAGATTGTGGGTTGGTATTGGAATCTGACAAAAAGATAAATCCCAGTTGAGGTCAGGATAGTGGGTGCTCCGGAACCAAGGCTTAGTTTCAAGGCTTGTGTTGGCAGGGAGGGAAAAGGCATTGTGTACTTCCTGCTCTGGGCACAGCGAATACCTAATGAGAACCACCTCACGTCCAGCCACCTATATACTGGTCTACAAAAAAAAAATAAATCAAAATAAAAAATCAGTACCACAACCTGTCACATCTTTTTGGCCAGAAGCACTTATTTCTGTTATGTGTATATATATACATATACATAAGACATATACACATTCATATATACATGTGTATTTATGATGAGAGAACAGTCTTTAGAAATCAAACCTAGTCAGTGAATGGCTCAAGAGGGCAAATCCAGCCAAAGGAAGACGGGAAGAAGTAGGAAAAACCCTCAGCATGAGAGGCCAGCAGCCGCGGGAGAGCCCCTTTGGCTCAGACCCTGCTCACCTCACAGAAATGATGGCCAGGAAGCAGCCCCAAAGACCTTGTCTCACAGAAGGCTGAGGACATGACCGAAGCCCATTTTATTTTCTTTTAAAACAACATTAAAGAGGGAGTATTCACTGTAGGTCCCCAGCAAAGGCATTTTCATTCACTATATCAATGCAGGCCGTAGACCAGGGGCAAATCTGCTTGCAGAAAGCCTCCCTTTGGAACCAAAGGCTGGGAGAGCACAGAAATGAGAAGTGGGGAATTTGCTCACTGCCGTGAACATGGTACTTGTTGCCAAAAGGAAGAATGGGAGATCTGGGGAATGGGGAATGGGGAAACCAGTATGCTTAGCTGAAAAGAGGAAGAGCCAGGGCGGACCAGGAAGTAGATGAATGCAATAAACACTTACCTCAGCTTTATAGATTGGAGCAATTTATAGAACCCGAGAGAAATGAAATCAATTGTACTATTTCACAAATAAAGAAAGGGGTGGGGGACCCAACAAGAGACTCTCTGCAGAGAACAGCAAAGCCAGGACTCACACGAAGGGTCAGTCCCCAGTCTGGTACTGCTTCCACTATAAATATAAAAGTTCACTATTGGCCATTCCCTCGTTTCCTGCCCATTTCCTTCATTTTATGTCGATGAGATCCGGCTAACAATAGCTGGCAGCTGTTGCCGTGTGCGGTGAAATTCTAGACACGGGAACTGAAGCTCTTCATGGCCAGTGGTGCCTGAAGGAGATGGGGTCAAAGATGAGGGTTTCCTTGCACCCTAAGAGGGAAGGGCCAAGTTCACATCAACTTTTTTATCATTAATTTTATTTGTTTGTTTTTTTTAAATACCAATCCCTTTTCTCCCTCCCTCCACTCCACCGCTCCTCCGCTCCCCTGCCCGCCCCCCTTCCCCACCCCACCCTCCATCTGCCCCTCAGGGTAAGATCTCCCCTGGGAAGTCAACTAAGTCCGTCCCATCGCCTCCACAGCACCTTTTCTATGTGTGGTGATAGAGAAGACGGCGCTCTGTTTTTCACAGTCAGCACAGCAGATGGGAATAATGATTAAAGAGAAACAAGCTCTGTCAGCGTGGCCGGAAACCAGCAGGAATGCCACCGAGAAACCAGACAAAGATCCATGGGAAACCAGCTTCCGTTTCCTTTAGGTTTAGGTTTAGTTTGATTTCAAGGTAAACTTCTTTCTCTCTTCCTTTCCTTCTTTTGTTTTCTTCTTTCCTTCCTTTTTTGCTGTTGTATTTTGCTTTTCTAGACTGAGTTTCTTAGTCTTGGTTGTCCTGGAACTCACTCTGTAGACCAGATCTCAAACTCACAGAGATCTGCCAGCCTCTGCCTCCAAAGCGCTGGGATTAAAGGTGTGCGTCACCACTGCCCGGCATCAAGGTAAATTTCTATGCAGGACCTCAACTTGGCTAGGAAGACACCACCTTTGCAAAACTTAAAAATTAGACAGTGGAAGATGGGCACGGAGGTCCGCATCTGGACCAGTATTCAGGAGGCTGAGGCAGGGGAACCATGACTCTGAGGACAGGCTGGGTCACATGGTGAGCGTGAGGCCAGTTTACTATCCAGAGAAAGACCCTGGCGGGAAAGAGAGAGGAAAACACTTGTGAAGGGAAGAAGCTACATTACTTTAGGATAACAACCAATAAAAAAGCACCGGAGTGTTTACTATGAGCAAGACAAAGAAGGAGCCAGTCCTTGCCCTTCACACATGCATTGTTTGATGGCCGCTCTGTTCTTCCGCCCTAGACTGCTTCCTCGTAGGAGACAATGGGATGTCCGGCCTTCTGAGATTCGGCATATCCTTTCCACTTGGAAAGGTTCCCACACATCCTTCCCTCAGACATTTTTAGATATATTAGTCTCAATAAGGTACCCTGTATTCCAAGATGTCAGAACTCTCAGGGGCTTGGAAAGCCACGATTTTCCCTTGTCTGTAGTCAGTGCTACACGGTTGGCCATTACATGAATGATTGTTCTTCAGATGGCCAGGCACTGTGAGAAGACCAGACCCTCAGAGTTAACAATGGAGGAAGCAATCTGCCTCGAGACCATGAAGTCCTCAGGCCTGAAGTTAAACATGTTATTCTGTGCACAAAGGGACCCCGGGCACAGTTTCTCCCTCTTTAGTGGCAAGAGCCTAACTGCTGTGTTATATCAGAAGCAGAAAGCTATTATAATTTGCTCCCAAAAGGCATGTTTAGGACTCCAAAAGGAACTTTTAATGTCTACAGTTTAGAACACACTTCCCAGTAGCCAGAAAAGACCCAGGAAGTGTGTCGGGTGTTAATTCAACTTCACCTAGATGTCCGGCTGAATCTCATGGTGAGTGAGTCTCCCGAGAACTTGAGAGTTTGACTTGGAAACTGCCATGTAGAAAGTGCAAGCCGGCGCCCTACAAAGGAAGTGATCACTTTTCGTTTCAGTAATTGTTAGCCCCAAATGTAGGACACCCAGAGGCATCTCTTCCAGAAGTTTTTCCTGTGGGCCATAGCCCCAGTTTACACCAAAGAAATTCAACCCCCCCCCCTCCCACCAGGTTCACCCAGGAAGAAAGCCTCTCTGCCGCACACGGCAAGGAAGATGTAGCTCACTCTCAGAAAGGCGGGCATTGCTCCATACAAGACTGCACAGCGTGTCATTCCTTCCGTCCAGTGTCAGCAAACTCAGGTCACTGGCACAGAATCACAGTCACCGGAGCGCTGTGACCGCACTCCACTTGCTCTCTGGCTAGAGCAGGATATTTCTTTGTTCATGGCATCGAGCCCAGCCCTGGTCAGGCCACCAACTGCTGCCAGGCATTTAGGGGAAAATGGAGCCATTGTTCTCAGCAGGATGCGCACCTTGCTAACCTGTCTCACCAGCCCAAACACGGGGTGCTTCCTCGGCCTGTGTATGGGTCAACGACATCCTCAACAAATGTCAAAGTGCTTTGTGTCTTAAAAGAGCCACACGAACAGTCATGCCAAGGTATCCAATTGTAAAGTTATTGTTGTTGTTGTTGTTATTATTATTATTATTATACTATTAGACCAGAGCCCAGCCAGCATGTTGGCCGTGAGTTCCACCCTGTCTTATATCCCCAGAATCTAGGCAGTGACTATTTTTGTCTATGTTCTAACACCTTCTGTCTTCTGCTCATTTCAGAGGCAAGTAGGCTACGAGGACATTTTCTAAAACTGACCTAATAGGAGTTGAGGGTAATGGGGAGGTGGTAGAAGGGAAGGGAATCGCTTCCTCCAGGCCAGAAAACGCAGTTAGCACTGTGGTCCACACCCCGAACTCAGGAGGAGTACAAATTCAAAGCCAACTGGGGCTACCTAACTAGTTCCAGCCTGCTCATGCACGCATGCACGCAATCACACATCAAAACCCAATAAAGATATTGCATAAGAGTCACTCCAGGAAAGCTTTGACTTGGGGGCTCCCTTCCTCCAAATGAAGTCTGGTTCCAACTTTAGGCAGGGAAGTTTTAAATCTGAAATCAAATCAGTTTGTTGGGATCAAAATGCTCTATTCTCAGTGTCTCATGACATGGTCACAAAATGACGGTCTACAAGGTTGTCAGGGTAAGAGGTCCTGGCCTGCCCTCCTCACTCAGCAGTTCACTGAGTAGCCTCTGCAGGGTGGGCTAAGGGCTCCTCTCCCATTCCACTTTCTCCCTGTAATAGTGGTGAGCTCTCAGACTGGAGGGCTGCTAGCCGTATCAGACTCTTGCAGCCCTGGTGTGAGGTTAAAAAGTAAACAGAAGCGGTGGGATTCTTTTTTATTTTACAATACTTTGCCTTCTCTGAACATAGTAATAGGAAGAAGTACATTGCAGATCTACTGAGAAGAAAGTGAGTGGGCTCAAATGATCCCAGGCTTTCTCTTGCCTCTAGTGGTAAAATCTTTTCTCAGCAAGTTGGAACATATTATCCTGTCTGCCTGAGGATCTGCCAGGCAGATTCAATAGCAATAGAAACGTCAGATTCCCTACCTAAGATGCAAATGGGAAAGCATAAGACCTGAGTTCACTTGTGCTTGCCTTTCTCCCCTTCCCTGATAACATTTAAATAAAAACTCTGTTTCTCTAGTCTTGGCTTCTGGCAGCGGCATTTAAAAGAAAGAGTCATACAACAATTATTAATTTTGCATGGGATCAACTCAGCTTTCATTCGAGATGCAGTTACATGAAAACAGACTATGTTAATTTCATCCCTCTGGGGTTGCTTGGCAACAAGGCCTTGTTCCAAACCATCTCTTCTTGGCCTAGAGTGATCTCTTTGGGGTGTCACTCAAGCTAAGGCAATCATCACCCCATCGCTGCTGCTTTTGGATGACTACCCCAATGTTGGGGTAGTCCAGAGCACTGGAAGCTCTGCTTCAGGCCCGCTGCCTGAGGTCTGTGTAAGGCCTGGCTACGTCTGTACAGAGAATGGACTGCACCCGGAGAATCTGGAATTTGTGCAATTTGGGTTAGACAGGAAAGAGAGAGCCTGAGGAAATGCTAAGGAAAATGGGCTTAAACGGGATAAAATTAAAGTAAAACAAAATACATTGTTACATTCGTATTTGAAAGTGCTTTGAGTGAGTGCTCTACAGCTCAACTATGTCCCCAGCAAGATGTACTTCTAAATAACCAACAGAAGGTCCAGTGTGCACAGGATGCTGCCTTCTGAATGTGTACAGAAAGGGAATTAAAACCTTTTACTGGATGTGGTGGTGCACGCCTTTAATCACAACACTCCGGGGTCAGATGAAGGCAGATCTCTGGGACTGCAAGCAAAGTCTGGGCTACGCTATGTAGTGAGACCCCGAGGCTGGAGAGATCAGTTAAGAGCACTTGATGCTCTGGAAGAGGGCCTGGGTTCAATTCTCAGCACTCACGTGGGGACTCACAACCATCTGTAACTTCAGTGTGCGTGTTTGTACACGAGTATGCACTTTTGTGTGTGTACATTATTTCAAAATTAAAAGTTAAAAAAGGTATTGTCAGCATTAACAACCCAGGCACATTTTGTACAAATTCCCTGCCGTTCTTGGTGATGGAAGTCAGTTTGGTTGTTTTGAACTTTCTGAGTGACTTGGTGGATGAACATTATGAGCTACAGAAAAAGCCTCGGGCTAAGAATATTAGCATTAATCAGAGTGTGGTCGCACCCATGTCCCACATGCTTTAGCTATGATTCCTAGAGATGACAGAAGACATAAACAACAGCCTCCCAAGGGACAGACTGAGTGTAGAACCATCCTGATAAGGCAGCGCTCTTCAAAGTAGCCTGACTCCTCGGCCAGACTGCGCTCCCAGTCTCTGCGGCCATTTCCTCCTCTCCTTAGATTCCGCCCCTGGAGGCTCATCACCACCATATATGGCTCTTCTGGCATATACTTTTTTCTGAATAATTTTACATGCACACCTAATTATAAACAAAAGTTCTTTGTTCACATTCTGTATTCCATCCTGGAATCCTTCAACTTCCCCAAAGATTTTAAATGTGCATATATTAAGATTTTCTTAGTCAGGCTTGATGGCCCACACCTTTAATCCCAGCACTCAGAAGGCAGAGAGGCAGGCGGATCTCTGTGAGTTCAAGGTCAGCCTGGGCTACACTGGGGCTGCGCAAAGAAACCTTGGTTTGGAACTGAATGGCTGCAGGACCAGGTGGTTGGTTTGTTTGTTTGTTTGTTTGTTTGTTTGTTTGTTTGTTTGAAAAGATTTTCTTAGGGCTAGAGAGATGGCTCAGTGGTAAAGTACTTGTTTCAAAGCATAAGGACCTCATTTTAGATCCCCATAACCCATGGAAGTTTGGATGGAGTTGTACGCATCAGTAATTCTACTGCAGGTTGGGAAGAAGAGGCAGGAGACCGCGCCCCCAGAAGCTCATGGGCCTGTTTGCCTGATGGTTGGTGTGTGCTGTGGGAAACAAGAGAGGGGACTCTGCTCCAACCACATGGAAGGTGACCTCTGACCTGCACAAGTACACTTGCAAACACACACACACACACACACACACACACCTCTTTTTAAAAAGTACTTTTAAAAGAGTTTTTTCCTTGTACTGTGAAGTTCCTTGGGCCCAGAAGAATGTGTACTGTCCCCGCCCTGAAAACACGCCCCAGTTGACCTACTCAAGCCTAACCGGATCCCCAGCCTCCGGGCACTACTACTGTGCTTGTGTTCTTAGCAGCACCCCGCACACTGTCTCTTGGCTTCCCTCACTAGCTGGATGAGTTCACTGCTCCTCCGCCTGTCGAGCAGCTCTCTGGTTTTGGAAATCTCAACTAGCAGTTTCTTCTATGGTTGATTAAATCTTCATAAGTTAAACACAAAAGTCGCTGGCACTGATTACTCGCCCATCCGACTTCTAATTAAGGCAGAACACCGTTCGTAGCTAATTTGATGGGAAACACGGAAACCTTCGAGGTCTCAATAGGTTTTCCTAAACTACAGTAAGAAGTTAGTGTACAGCTTGGGATCCTTCACTTGCTTCCTGGGTAAACGAATATAAAAAGACAGTGAGTTCTCTCGAAATAGAGTAAAGTCAGCATGTACATATATATGACTTTGAGAATAATTTACTATGTTAACATCAGATTAAAATTATATTCTAAGACGATTATCTTAAATTCAAAAAAACCAATCCCTGTAAAGACCAAAAGAACCTACAAGCTATGAGGTTACTTGATCTCTATTTTGTTTAAACAAATATGTACCACAGTGTTTCAATAAGTAAGGCGAACAACATGAAAGTGAGAACTGCTGTTTGCAGTGTACCGTGTTGCACCGCAGAGGATAAACTAGGCAGTACCGTGTTGCACCGCAGAGGATAAACTAGGCAGTACCGTGTTGCGCCCCAGAGGATAAACTAGGCAGTACTGTGTTGCACCCCAGAAGATAAACTAGGCAGAAGTGGTAGTCTTTCAGCTCAACCTTCAGCCAACGTCTGGACAAAGTTGATTTGCAGCCTCAAAAATGTTTTCTTTTCTTGATGATCTTGCCTCAAGATAGGGTTTCTCTGTGTAGCCCTGGCTGTCCTGGAACTCGCTGTGTAGACCAGGCTAGCCTCAAACTCACAGAGATCCACCAGCCTCTGCCTCCCGAGTGCTGGGATTAAAGGCGTGCGCCACCTTGCTTTTCTGTACAGTTAATGGGAATGGGTTTTCATCTCCAAGGAGCAGAAAGGCTTGTAACAAAAGAATTCAGTTTAAATAACAAAAACAAAAACTCTTCCCACAAAGGCCAGTTTTGTCTAGACCAGCACAGAACTATATGCTCAGGACTCCATGGAGCAAGCACGCTGGCAGGGAACTTTCTGTCCTCCAAACACCTTTCTCCACCCAAGCCCTTCCTGCTCTTCATCCCAGGGGATAGCTATTGTCCTCACTCCAGCTGGACTTTAAAAAAGTATTTATTTATACCACAGCCTACTTCAAAAAAAGCTTTGAAGGAATTTAAAAACTAACATATTTTCTGTATTAAGCAGGACAACAAAACTGAAAAGTAGCTAAACGGAAGAGAAAAGTAGGCGGATCCAAACAAGCCTTTGCCTTGAGGAGCACGTGTGGCGTCCAATCAGAAAGAAAGCGCTCTGTGGCCGGTGTCTGACTTTTCCCACATTATGCTGTCAGAGTTCAGTGTGTGCTGCCATGGTCCCATTTTACTCTCGTGCTTTCCAGCTACTGAGCTCTTGCTGCCATGTCTGCTTAACAAACATTTGGAAAGGGCTTTCCCAGTTGTCTGGCTCCGTGTGGGCTGGACTTTATCAAAAATTTAAGGTGATGCGCTAATCTCCATGATGGTGAAGGTGAAATGAGAGAGAGGGTATATGAGGAACCCCTCCTCTGGTATGAGGGCTGGAAGAAAAACTCCACCTGCAAACCAGGACGAGCCTTTTTAAGGAATTGAAAAGCTGGTACTGTCTAGATATCAAAACCGTGAGAAGTAAATACGAACGGTCTGAGCTACATAGCTTATGGCACAATGCTATAGCACCCACAGCTAAGATGGCAGAATCCAGCAAGGAACAAACCATACATTGAAGCACTCTTGTTAGCAAGTGCTATCTAAGGGCCTTGTGTCTCTTGTGCACTGCATCTGGGGTGTAGTGGAGACTGAAATATTAACCTAAATTTTTGAGTACTGTGGTGCTTTAAATAAGAATGGCCCCATAAGCTCATGTATTTGAATGTTTTATTCACAAGGAAGTGAAACTCGATAGGTTTAGTACAAAGTTTTCCTGCCCCAAATGCCTGCTCCCAAATAATCATTCACAGTAATAATATAAATTATAAATGCTCAGCCAATAGCTCAGGTTTATTACTAACTAGCTTTTACATTTTAAGTTAACCTATATTTCTTATTTAAGTTCTGCCATGTAGTGGAACATTTATTAACATGGCACATCCATCTCCTAGTCCCTCTATATCTGGCTGGTGACTCCTCTGACTTTGCCCTTCCTCATTCCATCTTTCTCAGTGTGACTTTCCCACCTAACTATATCCTGTTCAGGTATTGACCAGTTGGCTTGTTTATTCAACCAATTATAGCGAAATATATTCACACAGTGTAAAGAAGGATTATTCCACAGCAGATAGGGTTAGAAAGATTAGGAAGTGTGGCCTTGTTGGAGGAAGTGTGTCACTGGGGGTAGGCTTTGAGTTTTCAAAAGCCCATGCCAGACCCAGATTACATCTCTGTCTGTCTGTCTGTCTCCTCTCTCTCTTTCTCCCTTCCTCTCTTCCTCCCTCTTGGCCTGCAGATCAGGATGTAGCTCTTACCTACTATTCTAGCACCATGCATACTGCCATGATCCTCTCCATGATGATAATGGACTGACTTCTGAAACTGTAAGCAAACCCCCAAATAAATGTTTTTTTTTAAATAATAATAATAATAGCCTTGGTCATGGTGTCTACTCATGGCAATAGAACAGTGACCAAGATAGAAGTTGGTACTAGGAGTGGGGTATTGTTCTGACAGGCCTGGCCATGCTGCTTGTTGGTGGAATGTATATTTTGGGACTTTGGACTATAAAAGCAATTGAATGCTTTAAGTGAGGCTTAATGAGTCACACTAGCAGAAGCATGGAAGAGAGTGGTGCTGGAAATGATGTAGAATAATGACTGCCTTGCTTAAGAGGTTTCAGAGGGGAGTAATGTTAATGGCCTAGAGAATGTTCTTATATTTTGGTGAAGATTGTGGCTACTTTCTGTCCTTGTCTGAAAAATATGTCTGAAGCTAAACTGAAGAGTTTTTGGACTAATGGTGTTGGCAGAGGAGATTTCAAGACAACCTCATGTTGATTGTGTCATGTGATTATTAGTAATCACTCTTTTAAAAAAAATACATTTGTGTTTTTCTTATTTATGGGGGTGGAAACACACATGCAATGGCACTCCTACGGAGGTCAGAGGACCACCTATGGGAGTTGTCAGGCTTAGTGGCAATCACCTCCACCTGATAGCCCAGTAATCCTCACCCTTATGCAGATCTATAGTGAAAAGGAGAGAGCGGGACAAGGATAAATACAATGCTTATAGTTTGAGGAGAAAAGGAGCACCAGGAAGTGTAATTCCTGGTTCACAAAGAGATAAAAAAGTTTAAAGAAAAGCTTGATACTAGATGGAATATAGGACACGGTACCCTCAGGGCAAGACTGCACCCAGTTGAGCTTCCAACCTGTGAAAAGGCATTAAAGAAAAGTTTAAGCAATGAAGGAAACCATCAACAACAGAAAGAGGATATAAACCCAACTGGAAAAGGAGGCTGACTTCCAGCCCTATCAAGTAGGAGCTTTGGCCTTGAGATTCTGGCTTCAGGGTCAACAATACAAGAAAGGGTTGTGGAATCTCCCTCCACAGACAAGGAATGCCTCTGAGGCCAGCTGTGTGACAGGGGTGTTCGTAGTTGGTTTTTTCACTCTTGGGTACCACCATCCAGCTTCCAAATAAATACATGGATACCTATACTTACTTATGAATGTCCAACCTTAGCTTGGCTTGTTTCCAACTTAAATTATCCCATTTCTCTTTAACTATGCTTAGCCTCTGGGCTTTTTACCTTTCTTAATTCTGTAAGTCTTTCTTTCCTTCTTACCCCGTGGCTGGTTTGTGACTGGGTGACTGGCCCCTGGTGTCCTCCGCTCCTTTTTCTTGTTCCTCTCTCTTCTCTTCACTGTTCTCTTGATCCCAAATTTCTCCTCCAATTTATTCTCTCTGCCTAGAAGCCCCACCTATTTCTCTCTCCTGCTTAGTTATTAGCCGTTCAGCTCTTTATTAGACCAATCAGTATTGTAGACAAAGTAACACAGCTTTACAGAGATAAACAAAGGCAACATAAAAAGAATTCAACACACTTTTGCATCATTAAATGAATAGTCTACAGAATAAAGAAATATAACACATCTTTTTTTTTCTAACCCTAACCCTAACCATAACCATAACCATAACCCTAAACCCTAACCCTAGCCCTAACCCTAACCCCTAACCCTAACCCTAACCCTAAACCCTAACCCTAACCCTAAACCCTAACCCTAACCCTAACCCTAAACCCTAACCCTAAACCTAAACCTAACCCTAACCCTAACCCTAACCCTAAAAATATAACACATCTTAAACTCATATTCCACAGCATGTATCCTTGCATAAAGACCTAGAGAGGCCATTGCATCAAGCTGTGAAGGACAAATCTGGATTGCCTTGGACCCCAAGATGTTGGAGATGTCAAAGTCATATGATACCTGTTGAGAACTGCTAACAGGGAGTGGAACCAGCCCAAGAGAGAGAAGTGTGTTTCAGTCAACAAAACTGAAAGGAGTTGGAGATCTGAAGAGTACTTTGACATCAGACATGTAGGTGCAGAATTTGGAGTTTGCCCTGCTGGTTTTAGGACTTGCTTGTGGTCCAATGTTTCCTCACTATCCTCCCTTTTCTCCTTTTTGGAATGGTGATGTATATCCTGTACCATTGTATATTGGAGGTGTAGTTGGAAGGTTGTTTGTTCGTTTCCAGCTGCCATACCAGAAATAATCACCCAGAAACTATATTAATTAAATCACTGCTTGGACAATCACTGAAGCATATTGCTAGCTAGCTCTTATATCTTAAATTAACCTGTTCATATTATTTTGTATTTACCACGAGGCTCGTGGCCTACTGGCAAGGTTCCAGCTGGTGACTAGCATCTTTCTCCTCTGGTGGCTACATGGCTTCTCACTGAGTATGCCTACTCTCTCTATATATATATCTTTTCGAGTCTGGCTATATTCTGTTAAGTCATTGGCCAAAAGCAGCTTCTTTATTAATCAGTAAAAGCAGCACATATACAGAAGGACTTCCCACACCAGAAGGTATGTGATCTGCTTTTTGATTTTACAGGGGCTTACAGTTGCATGAGTCTAGAGATGTTGAACTTTGAACCTTTAAACAGTGTTGATGCTGTGAAAGATTAAGAGGACTTTTCCAGTTGAACTAAATGCATTTTTGCATTATTATATAACTACAAACCTATGGGAGAAAGGAGTGGAATGTGGCAGTCTGAATGAGAATGGCCTTCATAGGTTCAGATATTTGAATGGTTAGTCATCAGGGAGTGAAACTCTCTGATAGGGTGTGATAGCTAATCTTGATGGTCAACTTGACTACATCTAGAGTAAACTAAAATGCAAAAATGGATGGCACACCTGTGAGAGACTATTTTTGCTTGGTTTGAAGTGGGTGAATCCACCTCTAGTCTGGACCTTTGAGGTAGGAAGACACACACCTCTGATCTGGATCTTGAGGAGGGAAGACACACCTTTGATCTGGACCACACCTTTTCCTAGACACCTATATAAGGACATGGAAGAAGGAAGCTTTTGCTCTTTTGCCTGCTTGCACTCACCTTGCTAGCACACGTGCTGTGGGATATTTGGACACTACATGAAGGTGTATGGCTGTGACTGGTGTAATGAAAGGCAGAATGACCAATAGCTAGGCAGGAGGGATAAGTGGGATTTCCAGGGAGAGAGAGGAAGGAGGAGGAGGAATCTACACACGGGAGACACCAGAAGACACAGAGAGGAAATGAGGTGCAAAATGGAAGAGAGGTAATGCCACATGATAGAACGTAGATTAACACAAATGGGTTAATTTAAGTGATAAGAGCTAGCTAGGAACAAGCCTAAGTTATAGGCTGAACTTCCATAATTAATAAGAAGTCTCCATGTCATTATTTGGAAGCTGGCTGGTGGGGCAGAAAATGACTCATTACACACATACACTCCTTTACTGGTATTAGTGCCTACTTTTGGGGATTACAGCCCATATTGAAGACCAGCTGAGACACCCAGGTTCGTGGACTGAGCAACTACTGGGTTCTGGGACTTTCCATTCACTATCAACCATTGTTGGATTAGCTGTATTGCAGCCTGTAGGTCATTCTAATAATCTATATGACAGCAAGAGATTCATGCTATCAATTCTGTTCTCTAATGAACCCTGACTATTCCATAGCGTTAGAAAAATTAGGAGGTGTGGCCTTGATGGAGGAAGTATGTCACTGGGGGTGGGCATTGAGGTCTCAAAAGCCCATGCCAGTCCCAGCCCCCGTTGCATCTCTGTCTCTATCTCTGTCTGGCTCCTCTCTTCCTCTCTTTCTTCCTCCCTCCCTTCAAACAATGGAATACTAGACAATAAGAAAAAGAATCACACTATTGGTATATGCAGAAAGATAAGTGAATCTCAGATTGGTTATGACAGCTCCATGGATTGAACTGCATCTTTCTCCAAATATGAAATCTTAACTGCCAACATCTCGACTGAAACATTCTTTGGCAATAAAGTCATCGTGGGCCAATTACTAACAGTTCTTACAATTACTAAAGGTACTTAGCTCATCAGCTGTCTGTTGACAAGACAGACAACCTTGGAGAATCTCTTTAAAGAATTAAGGTTTATTTTGGCTTACAGTCCCTCAGCCGGCCATGGAGCAGAGTCTGCCGAGGAAAGCGGCTCACTTCCTGGTGAGTGGGAAGTAGAAGGGGGCACAGAATAGAAGTCAAAATACAACCTTAAAGGCTGATGGCCTCTAAGTGGATCTAGCTCCTCAAGTTTCTGCCTCTTTCCCAAAGCTCCATCGGCTGATATGCCTGAGCCTGTGGGGAACATTTCAAATTCAAATTATAATACAAGGTCATATGAGAATAAAGTGGTGCCTGGTGTCCTTACAAAGCAGTGGTTCTCAACCCTTTAACACAGTTCCCCAACCATAAAATTATTTTCATTGCTACTTCATAACTGTAATTTTGCTACTGTTATAAACTGTAATGTGAATACCTGCTATGTGACCTCTGTGAAAGGGTTGTTTGACCTCCCCAAAGGGGTCACAACCCACAGGTTGAGAATCAGTGTATGAAGGGACAGCCAGGGAGAATACTGTGTAATGACGGGGGCAGATTTCCAAGTTCCACCACTGTATGCTAAGGAATGCCAAGGTTGTTGGTGACAGAGAAAAGAATGGAACAGACTCTCTCCAAAACCTTGGAGATAGTGTGGCCCTCCCCACAGTCCGATAATGACAAGACAACAAATGTCTAATGTTTCAAGGTATCCAGTTTGTGGGATTTTGTTGCAACAGCCCAAGTGAGCTAGGATACGAAATGAAAGAGACTGAACAAAAGGCAGTGGCCTGTAAGTGCCATCCCTACGATGGGCAGACTGGCAGAGATGGGAAGGAGAACAATCAGTGGTGTCTGGGGCAGGAGAAGGGAAGACCTGTAAGGAGAAAGATGGGGTCATGATATTAATTACATAATATTAATATTAATTAATATTAATTACATAATATTACATATTAATTAATTACATATTAATTAATATTACATATTACATATGTATGATGGCATACACTGGGGCTGGGCTGGTGATGCTACTGCATGGGATGGCCTGGTGCTCACGCAATGAGGCCCCAGGTTCAAGCCCTAATACTAGCAAAAGTTAGTAAATAAATCTCTAAATTTACAAGAGTGGATTTTTATTATCTATAGATTTGTACTTCAAAAAGTCTGACTCCTCCTCCAAATCCAAACACCAAAACCAAAGAAATACTCACAGAGATCCGCCTGCCTCTGCCTCCCGAGTGCTGGCATGAAAGGCGTGCGCCACCACTGCCCGGCAATACTCTTGAACTTTACATCCAGAAGCAAAGGCAGCTGACTTCTCTCT
Source organism: Chionomys nivalis (assembly GCF_950005125.1). Classification (NCBI taxonomy): domain Eukaryota; kingdom Metazoa; phylum Chordata; class Mammalia; order Rodentia; family Cricetidae; genus Chionomys; species Chionomys nivalis. The sequence continues at coordinate 20,731,470 of NC_080091.1, read as the reverse complement.
GTTTGCTTTAGATATATTTTACGTAAGTGATTGTGGCTGAGTCATTTGAAGTGAGTTGCAGACATCAGGGCAGTTTATCCCTAAACATTTCATATACATCTCTTAAGAAGAATATTTTTCTTCATATCTAAAAAAAAGCAGCAGTAGCACCAATTAGTTAATTCCAGAGCCTAACCTTCTCTATGAAACTCAAAACGTTCGGGGCGTTTTCACTTGTCTTTTGTTTCTCTTTTTGATTCAGTTTCCTTTTTCGAACCAGGTTTCAATGATGGATCATAAGATCATTTGAAGATGGGGGTGGTGCATGTCTGTAGACCCAGCACTTAGAAGGTGAAGAGTGAGAATCATGAGTTTGAAACCAGGATGGCTGTGGGGTGGACACCATCTCAAAAACCCAAAAGCAAATATATATATATTTTTGGTTGTTATGTTTCTTCAGTCTCTTATTCTAGAGTAGCGGTTCTTAACTTTCCTAACACTGTGACCCTTTAACACAGCTCCTCATGTGTGGTGACCTCAATCATAAAATTATCTCATTATTACTTCATAACTCTAGTTTTGCTACTGTTACGAATCATAGTGTAAATATCTGTATTCTCTGATGGTCTTAGGCAACACTGTAAAAGGGTTGTTTGCCCCAAAGGGGTCTCGCCCACAGGTTGAGAACTGCTGTTCTAAAATAATCTCTGCACCTCCCCCCCCCCCATCGTCATTGGTCTGAAACAGTTGTCTTCACACCAGCAGTCTGCCTTCGTCTGAAGCCCTTCATGGCGTTACCAAATGTTACCACCCACCCTAGAGTTCTCCAGGAGACAGGTAGGACTAAGGGTTTGATCAGATTCAAGGTAGACACTTTGCTCAAGAATTAGTCAAAAGTACTAGAGACTTCTTCAGCTTCTATTATTATTACTATCCTTTTGTCTTCCTAAAGACAATTTTCCTACTCTTTCTTCTCTCATTGTGTATCTATGCAAATAAACCATGCAAACAGCCCGGCATATCAGCTAGATTCGGAGGTCACAAAGGTCGGTAAGATAGTTCCTGTCCTAGAGAAGATGAGTGGATGAAACAGCACCCCTTGTCACCCAATTAGTACTTAGTGACTGCTATGAGGAATCAATCAAGACAAACACGGTCCTTGCTTCCAGTGAATTTAGACAGACATTCATTAAAATAGGAAAATCTAGAAATAGCCTATAATATGTCGTCCTGATGAGCTTGATACAAGCTAGAGTCATCTGAGAGGAGGGAACCTCAATTGAGAAATTGCATCAGTATGACCCAGCTATAGGCAAGCCTGTAGGACATTTTCTTAATTAGTGATTAATATTGAAAGACCCAGCCTATTGTGGGTGGGGACACCCATGAGTTCTCAGTGCTATTAAAAAAAAAAAAAAAAAAAACCGAGCAACCCACAAGTACAAGCCAGAAAGCAGCACCCCTCCGTGTTCTCTCAGCACCCCTCTGTGGCCTCTGCATCAGCACCCTCTGTGGCCTCTGCATCAGCACCCTCCGTGGCCTCTGCATCAGCCCCCTCTGTGGCCTTTGCATCAGCACCCTCCATGGCCTCTGCATCAGCACCCTCCGTGGCCTCTGCATCAGCACCCTCCGTGGCCTCTGCATCAGCCCCCTCTGTGGCCTTTGCATCAGCACCCTCCGTGGCCTCTGCATCAGCACCCCTCCGTGTTCTCTCAGCACCCCTCCATGGCCTCTGCATCAGCACCCTCTGTGGTCTCTGCATCAGCACCCTCCGTGGCCTCTGCGTCAGCACCCTCCGTGGCCTCTGCATCAGCACCCCTCCGTGTTCTCTCAGCACTCCTCTGTGGCCTCTGCATCAGCACCCTCCATGGCCTCTGCATCAGCACCCCTCCGTGGCCTCTGCATCAGCACCCTCCGTGGCCTTTGCATCAGCACCCCTCCGTGGTCTCTCAGCACCCCTCCGTGGCCTCTGCATCAGCTTCTGCCTCAGTTTCCTGCTTGGTTTAAGTTCTTGTCCCGGCTTCCCTCAGGGGACCATGATTCAGGATGTGTAAGCCAAACCAATCCTTTCCTCCCCAAGCTGTTTTTGGTCATGGTGTTTCATCATAACAAATTAGTAACCTTCACTAAGATATACACGCTATAAAAAACCAGCTTGACTGTGTGGCAGGAAACTTGAACTGAAGGCCTTGCCTTGAGGACTGAAGGGTGGACGGGGATCACGGAGGTCAACGAAAATGCTGCGGAAGAGCAGCTGGAGAAGAGGGAGGAAGCTCATTGGAGGACAAAAGATTGACTACAGTCCCCTGGGGCAGAACCCAGGAGGAAGCCACCTCTGTGCTAGGCCCGAGAGGCTGCTTCCCTGAGAACAGCAGCTAAATGGTGGCGCACGCCTTTAATCCCAGCACTCGGGAGGCAGAGGCAGGCGGATCTCTGTGAGTTCGAGACCAGCCTGGTCTACAGAGTTCCAGGACGGGCTCCAAAGCCACAGAGAAACCCTGTCTCGAAAAACCAAAAAAAAAAAAAAAAAAAAAAAAAAGAAGAAGCCTGAAGCTGAGCAAAGCAGAGGGGGGAAGTCCAGGGGAGATGGTGACACCCACAGCCTAGGAGAGGGTTGCCAGAATTAAATCTGTGGAGGAATTATGTCTGAGAAAATGATGGCACGTTCTTGACAATGTTTTAATCTTACACCTAACTCCAGGTTTACTGAGGATAGAGGGATTTTACTGAGGACAGAGGGATTTTAAATCAAACCAATCTGAGGAAGAACTGTTGGCCACAGGCTCGCAAAGGGAGAATACCTGCCTGGCTTGCGCAAGGCCCTGGGCATGGTACACATGCACAAGCTCCAACTACAGAAATTTACTCAGAGAATTATTGTCTGACAAAACCAGATAAAAGGAGCTAGAGATCCTTTTATAGATCCATGGTGGTGCACGCCTTTAATCCCAGCACTAGGCAGGCAGAGGTAGGGGGAATCTCACTGAGTTCAAGGCCAGCCCGGGCTAATGAGTTCCAGGACACCCACCCAAAAGAACCATGGGTCCTTAAGAAAAGGGTGTTACTTTATTCCACTCTCCTGAGTGCTCAGGTTAGACTAAGTGGTTCAAATCAACTCTCCACTAAAGTAAATAGCTCAGTATTGTTGCTTCTAAGAGTAATTATTAGAATTCAAAAACAAAAACAAACATCATCAACAACAAAAACCTTTCCCTAAGCCTTAAGAGACAGAGTGAGAAGTCAAGCTTCTGACTCAGGAGTAGCTGCTTGCACTGCCCAGCATGGCCCAGCCACACTCCAGTAGCCTCAGAGTACTGTGCATGGCACAGTGAGTCACAGGGGTACTGTGCATGGGCACGGTGAGCCACAGGGTTACTGTGCGCGGGCACGGTGAGCCACAAGGGTACTGTCAACAGCACAGTGAGTCACAGGGGTACTGTGCATGGGCACGGTGAGCCACAGGGGTAGTGTGCGCGGGCACAGTGAGCCACAAGGGTACTGTGAACGGCACAGTGAGTCACAGTGGTACTGTCAGTGGCGCAGTGAGCCACAGGGGTAGTGTGCACAGAGCGGTGAGCCACAGGGGTACTGTCAGTGGCGTGGTGAGTCACTGTCAACGGCACAATGAGACACGGGGTACTGTTCGCGGCACCCTTGAATCACAGTGGTTCTGTCAAGTGGCGCGGTGAGCCACAGGGGTACTGTGAGTGGCACAGTGAGAGAAAGGCTTTTGGAAACTTAAGTCAATAGAAGAAGCAGAATTCTCTTTAATCTCACTAAGGCTCAGGAGAGATGTCAGCAAGAGGTAAACGACCCAGTATGAATGGTCTGGTTATTTTTAGATACTTGAAGGAGGCCTCACGGCCAGAATGTTTCCTCTCCATCCTTCTCGCCTTCCCTCAGGAAAATGGTTGTGTTCAACAAACAATCATTTGGTTGTTTGATTTGCAAGAAACCAAAGCACCTAGAACCTCTGGGAGAAGGCACAGTGGGGCGCAAAAGAGAAAAGGCCTTCAGGACAGTGAATCTGAGGGGGGCTCCGGAGGCATCAGATGTTTGAGGTGTTGCTGGCCAGAGATTGGCTTCAGTGCCGTGGCCTCCAGCCCGGTTGCACATGACCTTCAGGCTGAAGACCTTGGAGAGTTCTCAGATGTCTGTCTTTTCCATTACACTCTGGGGTGGTCAGAATGAGATCTGAAAGCCTGCATCAGCCATCACCTTCCAAGATTCGGATTTTCAGTAGCCAATTGGAAGATAGTGGTGTTAACTGTCCCTGGGGACTTCCAGTGCCTCCTGTTAAAGGCGAGCCTGGTACCAGTTGCTCTAGAGTTGGGCGGCTCCCAATCACCTATTAGCCACATCCAAAGGAGCCTGGCACCTCTGAACTCTGCGGACACTCATTCATGTGCACATCCTCACATGCAGACACTGAGACACGTGCACACATAACGAAAGTCTTTAAAAAGAACCATGCATTGCTTCGACACATTTCCAAAGCTCTTGTTTCCATCTTGGTGTCCAAAGAAGCAAGGACCCCCCACCCCCACCCCCACCCCGAGCCAGTAGTGAACAGCCATGGTAGAATTCACGTTAGACAATTAGAAAGGGCTTCGGCCTTTTCCCCATGATTTTGGGAAGACAGTTGTTAAACGTTTATCAACACCCCAGTGCCAAAAAAGCATGTAATCCACACTCTAGTTAGGCCTGAAATAGTCTCCAAAGTTTCATGTGTTCAGACTTGGTCCACAGCTGTGTGAGCAGCAGCGGGAGGAGTTGGAGCTTTTAAGGGGTCAAGCCAAGTATCATACTCATTTCTGAGCTAGTGTGGGACTATTTTATCATGAGCCTCTACATCTGGCCCCCAACATAATTCTCTCCCAATAAGGTTTGTCCTCAGGGTTAGGGACATCAATTAGGGATTAATTATAACTAGTATAGGGTTGGAGGTTGGGGTAGAAATTATGTAGGCTCAGGGATCTCTTTTGAAAAAAAAAGGGGTAAACTGGATGGGATAATAGGTAGATTGGAGTGAGCTTACTCACACTAATAATAATAGTGAGTAATAGGGTGAATATTTGTGAGCTATTATTTATAGATAATTTACATTGGTATAGATTCTTGTATATTGATACAAATTCAAATTATATTATATTGAATATGCTTTTATTTCTGTTTACAATATTTGCACATCTATGCAAAGTTATTTTGTCATGATGTATGCATGCATGCTTCTACCCCTGCTTAGGACATTTTGTATATTGATACAATTTTAGGATATATTTATCATATTGCACTATACATTTCAATCTCTGATCAAGATCCTTATACAAGCCGGGCGGTGGTGGCGTACGCCTTTAATCCCAGCACTCGGGAGGCAGAGGCAGGCGGATCTCTGTGAGTTCGAGGCCAGCCTGGTCTACAAGAGCTAGTTCCAGGACAGAAACCAAAAACTACGGAGAAACCCTGTCTCGAAAAATTCAAAAAAAAAAAAAAAAAAAGATCCTTATACATTGTTTACATTTTGAGGTCATTGTCCTCATTTGCTGCACAGTTGTTTAAAGATTGTTTAATATTCTAATATAGAGCCTTAGTCATATAGGCATTAATAATTATAGGTCAATAGTCATCCATGGTTGTCATACTTACAGTTAAACTAATCAGGTTCTTTTAGATACATAGAGATTGTATTCCACATAGATAGATAATCTTCAACCACTTCAAAGAACTGTAGAACATGGCATTTAAATAACTTAGGGTTCTGTTGACATGAGACATGATTGCTCCTGGCAGCACCAATCTATTCCCAAGAGAACGCTGGGCACCAAAGATACTCTACTTGAAGCTTGTTTTCTTGTTGGCAAAACTGGCCATTGGGCAAAGAACTGTCCCTGCCTTGACCACTGACAAAATGCATTATGTCTGGACTGGACAAGCAAGATACAAGCAAAAAGACTGTCAGAACTTGCCAAGACAGGGTAAGATGGTTTTAAATTTTTTTCCTGCCTCTGAAAATGGTCAGTCAGTCACTCTAGGCCTTAGTCAAAGTTGGTTGCCTCAATGTCGCAAATGAGACTTTGGCTTATTGCCCAGATAGTCAGTTGTCTCTGTCATTTATTGCACATTTTGGAAGTTGCTTGATCTCACTTTCTGTTTACTCAAGTAATATTGTTTCCCTTCTCAGGTCTTTGATGGGGTTGAAGACTAGATAGTCATAGTTTCTTCTCATGACTTGGCAAAGCCATTTCTAATACAAGACTTAGACTTAGGGTAGGATAATTATCGAAACATTTAGTATATGTTTCTTACTTAATATTGTTTATGCTGGTTGTAATTCTAATTTTTTTTACTTTATATTTGTTCTTATTGTATATAGTTTTGTATTGGGTTCAGAACTCTCTTATTTAGACAAAAGGGGGAGGTGCTGTGGAAACCCCTTAAGCCAACGGCCTTTGAGATGCTGGACCACTTTGGGTGTGGCCTGGGGCACTATAAAAACAGATGTAGAACCATGTGCAACCTCTCTCTCTCAGCTGCTGGATTCGGTTCCTGTTCCCTGCTTGTGCAGAGGACTGTGATCTGTGAGTCTATCCCTAAATAAAGAACGCTTTATTATACTCAGTTCTGAGCTGGTGTAGGACTACTTTAACGTGATCCTCTACAAAAACAGTGTTCTCAAAGGGGACTGTGTGCCCCAGTGTATTGGTCAGCTTTCTGTCACTGTGCCAAATTACTGAAGGCAGCCAACAAAGGAGGAACGGTTTATCTTAGCTAATGGTTCCAGATGTTGATGGCTGCCTGGTTCTGTTATGAGGAAAAAGATATGGAGGGGGGGTGGAATCTTTACTTCATAGAAACACAGAGGAGCAGAAAGATGATGGAGGAGGGTCATTTGTCTATGTGTTACTCTCATTGGTTAATAAAGAATCTGCCTTGGCTTTTTGATAGGGCAGGATTTAGATAGGTGGAGTAGACAGAACAGAATGCTGGGAGAAAGAAGCAGAGTCAGGCAGCAGCCATGGAGCCAGCCAGCCGCCAGGTCAGACATGCTGAATCTTTCCCGGTAAGCTATTACTTCGTGGTGCTACACAGATTATTAGAAATGGGTTAAGTGCTGAAGAGATGGCTCAGCGGTTAAGAGCATTGCCTGCTCTTCCAAAGGTCCTGAGTTCAATTCCCAGCAACCACACGGTGGCTCACAACCATCTGTAATGAGGTCTGGTGCCCTCTTCTGGCCTGCAGGCATACACGCAGACAGAACATTGTATACATAATAAATAAATAAATAAATAAATAGAAATGGGTTAATCAAGATGTGAGAATTAGTCAATAAGAGGCTGGAACTAATGGGCCAGGCAGTGTTTAAAAGAATACAATTTGTGTGTTGTTATTTCGGGTGTAAAGGTAACTGTGCGGGAGCCAGGCATGATGAAAAGCAGGCCTGCCCACAGCTCCTTCCTTCTACAGAAAGAGAGGAAGGGAAAAGCACCAATATCGTCTTCACAGGTATGTTCTAACATCCATCCTTTCTTCCACTGCCAACCTCCCAAGCAGTGCTTTGAGAGGCCACGCACAGTTAACGGGCCAGCCTGCCAGGTGCAGAGTAGATGTGGCCTTGGAGTTGCAGCCTTAGTTAGTGTGGTGACCACTCCTCTCCAAGGGCCTCCTGGAGGCAACAGGGACTTGCTGGGTCTTGCCCACTCACGGGTTCCTATGCTTTGCCCATAAGGGTTGAAAGTTGATTCTCCAAGGATGCGGATGAGGAGGATTCTCCAGGTCTTGAGGGATCTTCAGAACCAAGTCCCTTAGCCCTTTGCCTGCTTTCTCTGGGCGTCTATAGGGAATGAGGGGTGGCATTTGTTAGAGCGTGCATATCCTCTCTTATTTTGACAGGATACCTGCAGCATTTCTGTGTCTGAAAGGAGCTGAGAGCAGTCCTAACAACTCTTACTTGACTCCTCCAGATTATCTGTCTGTTTTTAACTCCCGACAGTGGCGTGATTTCTCCCTGAATTTCTTCATCTCAGGCGGTGATACAAGTGCAGAAGACAGCTGATAGATGGTTTAAATTTATCATATATTAACCTGTAAGAAGGTTCCTAGGGGCAAAGGGTGTTCAGGAAAGGTTCTCACTGCCTACCCATCCACAGCCACTACAGGCACCATCTTGGTCTGTGTGGGCCATCTGTCCTGGGACTATTTGGAGCCTCATCTAGCCCAGCAGTGTGGATCAGCCTGCCTCTAGGGAAGGAAGTAATGCTATACAGCTGGCTTGCCTTTTTCGGCAATTACTAGCTGCTATTGGTTAATAGGCAAACCTCAACCTACTGAGCAAAGTTCAGGGTTCTGGTTTGATTTGTTGTTGTTGTTGTTGTTGTTTGGTTTTTCTCTGTGTAGCCCTGCCTATTCTGGAACTCACTTTGTAGACCAGGCTGCTAGCTCAGACTCAGAGATCCACCTGCCTCTGCCTCCTGAATGTTGGGATTAAAGACGTGCGACACCACCGCCCATCTGCATTTTTTAAGAACTCATAGTTCTTCCAGAAATTTGCTTGGGCATTATAGGCATGAATATCACAGCTAGAATTAACTCTCTTTTTTTTTTGTATGCTTCCTCCTTTTGTGGATGGCCCCAGCAGTTCTCAGGAAGCAGGAGAGTTGACTGAAGAACACCTTACTTGCCAGCTGGGCTGGAAAGGCCACACAGCTCTATGAAGGCTGCCACATAGTTGCTTCTGGTCTCCTCCCCGGGGAGGATTCAAGCCCTGGGGGTTCACTTCACTAGGCAGCTCTGTCAGTGTTCTCTGAGCCGTTATGTTTAGCTTTGTTTGGCTTCCATGGGAACACAACTTTTTCTTTTCTCAGTTCTCTGCTTATAACAACTTGTCACTGAGAACCTGAGCTTTGTCCAATGAGCTGGACGTGATGCGCACAGATTCGTAAATACCCACGAGGGAAAAAGAAGCGTCTCCCAGGAAGACGGTGACCTCATTCACTCCTGGGAGTGTACTCCTTTCTCATTGGAAGACCCGGAGATGTTATTCCTACTCTAATTTGGTTTCTTTGCCCAGCTATCCTCAGATTTGTCCTATTTTTAAAACCTTGGCTAACAGCCGTTCTTGAAGGTCTGGGCGTAGTGTATTAATAGCACCTCACTTAGGGTGAACAAGAGACCTAGATCTGATTCCCAGGACAGAAAACCAATCAAACCCTCGATCGGTCATCAATCAACCTACTTACCTTCCTACCTTCTAAGTCAAGCACGGTGACACATGCTTGCAATACCAGACCTGGGAGGCAGATTGTACCTGGGGTACAGAGTGGACCTTTTCAGAAATAATCTGAAGCCTCTCCTGTGTCTAGGCCCCCGGTTCTGCATTGCTGAAGCCCTCACGGCAACTGTGGTTTTCACTACTGAGCACTTCAGCGGCTCCTGAGTCGGTTACCTGTGAACACTTCGCGTTGCTGGACGTAGCTCCCTGAAGACGGCTCCTAACAGCGGCAGTAGCAAACACTGCGGTACTGGCTTCCCGGGAGAGACTGCTCGGGAATGGAAGTGTGTTCCCCCACGTAGACCCAGTGACTCGAGACGGGCACTGCCGTGCTAACACTTTTTTGTTTGTTTGTTTCTGTTATTGCTGAGGCAGGTGGATCTCTGTGAGTTCGAGACTAGCCTGGTCTACAAGAGCTAGTTCCAGGACAGGCTCCAAAACCACAGAGAAACCCTGTCTCGGAAAAAAAAATAAATAAATAAGAAAAGGAGTCACAGAGCTGTTAAGCTGACCAAAGTCAAGTAGCTGTAAATAAAAGGCCAGAATTTGACCCCGTTCAGGAGCCCTTCAGTCTCCGCGTGACGCGTCGTCTTAGCTGTCGCTGTTTGCCTTTTTGAGATAGGGTCTCATGCCGCGTTGCCTAACCCTGTACATTAGACTCGTCAGCCCTGTCCTCAGACGAGCAGGTTGGGCTGCCTGAGGAGCCCGAGCAGTGCTGTGATACAGACAGAAGTCTACCGGATTGCGTTGGGCTAGGGAGGCAGCACAGCAGTTGGGAGTGCATCCTGGCCTTCCAGAAACAACACCCCTGTCGGGTGGAAGACAATCACTTATAACTCCAGCTCCAGGGGGGACCCAATACTTCTAGCCTCCTCAGGAACCTGCACACACATACGCATACCCACACATAGATAAACACATGCACATAACATTAGAACAAATAAATCTTTTATAAATTTAGCTTGGTGTGTGTGTGTGTGTGTGTGTGTGTGTGTGTGTGTGGTGCATGGTGCATATGTGTAGGTGTGCACATCTGTGCATATGTGCACAGACCAGAAACTCAGGGTGTTCTGGTCTGTTATTCTTCCCCCTTATCCTGATTTGAGTCAGGGTCTCTCACTGAACCTTGGGCTAGGTGACCCTCTCATCTCTACCCTCTGGGCATACACGGCCATGCCCAGCTTTTTATGCAGTTGCTGAGAACCAAACTCGGGTCCCCATGCTTAGATGGCAGACACTCTTCCCCACCGAGCCATCTCTCCAGCGCTCACTCTGTACGGTTCTTAATCAGTGGCTTTATGATGAAGATATTTTTGAAACAGTCTGCCAGAAATGAAGCTAAGACCATCCTGAGTATAAACAGTTGTTATCTGTCTAGGTTGTCATGAGATGTTGGGGGACAGGGGTCACACATGTCCTTGCTATCTGAAAACTGCTGGCCCTGAATGTGTGAGGGTTTCCATAGAAGAGAATTTGTAGCTTTCACAAATTTTATTTATTGTGTATCTGCAGTGGTTAGAGGACAACTTTGGGGAGTTGGTACCTTCCTTCCGTGACGTGGATCTTGGGGATGAAACAGGTCATCAGGCTTGGCAGCATGCACCATTGCTTGCTGGACACCTCCCTGGCCCTCACTGGATTCTTAGATTTAAATTGCATCTGTAAGGCAAGAGCCACTAAAATGATGTTTTGGAGGTGTATCCACACATATAACTATATAAATGCACCTGTAAACTAAAATACATACACACACTTATATGCACATATGGACATACACTCTCATATCACAGAAGTACCTGGAAACCTCTTAACCGAATGTTAAGAATAATTACTGTGGGGGGGGGTTGGTTTTATGTCGTATTTAGTTTTTATTTTATGTGTATGTATGCGCCTGCAGGAATGTATGCGTACCCTGTACATGCCTGGTGCCTACTGAGGCTGGAAGTGCTAGATCTTGGAGCTACTGTTCCTAACACTTGTGCCCTGCTGTGTGAGTGCTGGAAACTCAATCTAAGTCCCTGGAAGAGCATCAAGTGGTCTCAGCCTCTGAGCCCTTTCTCCAGCATGCTCCCCTCTACCATGTCTTTGTAAAGGAAGAAAAGGAAACTTACTTCTTGCTCCATACAATCCTGCGCTGACTTAACATTTAAACCCTTGCGTCATGAGCCGCAGGGAGCCTTGCTGGGGCACAAGGGTAGAGATGCTGCAGGGCTCACCTTGGACGCTGCTAGAACTCATTAACAGCCCAGAGCTAGGCTGTGTCCGGCAAGCCTGGTTGCCTAGGAGGGATAAGGTCAGCCACCTGCCTGCGTACAGTGGACAGCCAGGAAGCCCCATTCATGTGGTACATTGCCCTCAGAGACGGGTGCCACTGAGTGGGAAGTGAGATCAAGGGTGTCACAAACAGAACCAGGCTGTGTGAAAACAATAGCAGCCTCCAGCACAGAGCAATCTGATATGGACACAGAAAGAAAATGACTGGGCCCATGTCATGGCCTCCTGTGTCAACCGGCATCCTCGCTGCGTGGCGTATCTGGGTCCTGGCAAATACACAGATTTATTTATTCATTCATAATCACATTTCTCTGACAAGGTAGACAGAGATGGAAGACAGCAGCCCCCAAATGTCTTCCTGGCCGTCCTGATCATGCCCTTGTACAAGTCTGCTGCCAATCTATCCAGATGTTCGAGAGGATGCTAAAACAGCCTCTGCCGGTGTCGACATCAGTCATTCTGAGATCTGTGCCAATTCACAGCCTTGGTTCTGGAGAGAATATAAATAATATAAAAACCTCACATTTCTTTAGTATAAAAGCAGTTGCCTGGTGGTGGTGGCACACGACTTTAATCCCAGCACTCAGGAGGCAGAAGCAAAGAGATCTCTTGAGTTTGAGGCCAGCCTGGTCTACAGAGTGAGTTCCAGGACAGCCAGGGCAACACAGAGAAACCCAGTCTTGAAAAACCAAACAGTAACATGGCATCTTAAAAGTTTAGGTTTTTCTTTTCTTTTTGTTTTTTCAAGGCAGGGTTTCTCTGTGAGATCCGCCTGCCACTGCCTCTTCCCTGAGTGCTGGGACTAAAGGCGAGTGCCACCACTGAGCAGCTAAAAACTTAGTTTTTCTAAAACTGCCCTCAGAATCTTTTAAACTGTTTCACTTTATTCTGTCTGTGCAATCAAATTTACTTCCCCTCCTCCAGTCCTCTCCAGAATTTGAGTCTCTAATACCCACAGGAAACAGAAAACCAGTTTCAAGCAGGTGAGCAGAAACAGAGAAAGAACATCAAGACCTAATTATAGTCCCGGGCGAACAAATGATATTAATTCTCATATTTAATCATCTGCTCATGTACAGCTCTGTAGTTTACTCTGATACTTCTGTGCTGAGCTTGTCGGCGATGTCACTCGGCTCCCTTATCATACAGGAAGCAGGCTACAGTGGGTCCTTTGTAACGAAGGCTAGGTTGGCATTTCATACAGCTGTGATACACCAGAGACAATCAGTCACCTCCATATGAGGGGAACCAATCAAACTCAGGTGAAACTTGTTATTTATCTAATTTGAGGGTCAGAGTCCAGTTTAAGCTAGTTAGGTTCTGTTTAGGTTCACACTACTGTGACAAAAATCCCATCTAAGACATTTTTTCTGTAGGGGTGGGGAGCTAGGGCTTAAGGCTGGTGTCCAATCATTTCCCAGCTAACGCAAGGATTCTGTCAGTATCCTGTCCCTGGACTATTAGCTGTGCCCGCCACAAGACAGTTTCTGTCAACATTCATTTTCCTTCCATCTCTATTTCTATTCTGTTCTCCCGAGTTTCAGGCTGTTCTAAAGAAAGGACTTCAATAATGGATAGTTTGACGCAATGTCAGCTATTTAAGATTGCAGGTGCTCACGTCAGCCCCTGCTCTCTTCTGCCTTCTTGTATTTAGGGAGAATTGTGAAGCTTTTTTAAAATTCTGTGACTCTCTGAAGAGAGATTACGCAAAGGGAAGGCTATAGTGGTAGAATTTGGTTCTCAGCTGATAGGAGCCAGAACATCTGAAAGCAGTCAGACCAGAGAGTAAGCCAGAGGAAGCTCACTTGAAAGGTAGTTTCTGGCTTGGCTGGGTTGTTCTACACACGGATGCTAGGTTGACCACCACCGAAGCAGGCGTGATTCCCGTGAGGCCTGGCTCAGGCTGATAGTCCTTTTTATTTTATCCTCCGGTTCCTAACCTCAAGGTGGTCCTGGGATTACAGATGTAGAAAAGCTAGTAGGCTGAACCTTCCTGCCATATTCTTGGCCCGTCCCTCATTGAGAATGAGTGTCCCATACAAAACTCTACAAAAACAACCATTCCAGAAAATACACAGAGAGGGTACTACCCAGGCACCCAGAAGGGAGTGGCCCCGTCATACTGTCTAGAGAAAATGGCACACTTTGGAAAGCCCTCCAGCCACCCTTTCGCAGGCTTTAAAACCACATGCTCTGCTTCTGAAAACACAGGGGGAAAATCACATTTTTCTGGATTCTTCTGGCTGTCTCTGTATGTTTGCTTGATAGGTTATTTAGCTGTTTTTCTTTGTATGTTTCTATATTTTTTGGGGGAGGGGAAGCTTTCGAGACAGGGTTTCTCTATGTAGCCCTAGTTGTTCTAGAACTGGTTCTGTTGACCAGGCTGGCCTTGAACTCAGAGACCTGCCTGCCCCTACCTCCCGAGTGCTAGGATTAAAGGCTTGTGCCATCACCATCCAGCTGTTTCTATATTTTTATAATATATTATAATAAACATTGTTTATTATTGTCTTAAAAAAAATTAAAAATCGGTGAATATAAAATATACCTTGTGCAAAACAAGTTTTATTCAGACATGTGTAATACTGAAAGTGGAGACCATCTTCAGGAATCAGTTTTGTTTTCCAAAAAAAATATTTTAGAAAACTCTATGTACGTTAACAGTAGTTTTTCTAGTGGTCCAGGGTTTGGAGAATTCCTTTGAAAGCTCATGTCATTTGTCCGGCCATTGCTTGCATGGCGACTCGGCAGAGCTTCGACCCACGGCAGTAAGCAGACACGGACTGGTCTTTTTCACTTCCAGATCTCATGGCCTGTGAGTCAGCACTAATGGGGCAGCTGCAACTCTTCCTTCCAGGGCTGAAATCCCATTATCTGATGAAACCCTCTTTTCCTCCACTTCACAGCGGGACACATTACCTACATTCTAGGTTACGTGGGAGTACCGGGAAAACAGAAGACGCTTTTAGAGCTTTTTGTCCCAAACCACACACCCATTCTGGATGTACTCTAAGTATTCATTTGAAGATATTTTCTGAAAGGCTCGGGGAGGGGAGGAGGGGGGAGCAACATCTAAAGCCTTCTGGTCATTGTTTCCTAACTTCTTCCCTTTGATAAGGGAAGGGAGCCAGACGGTTCACGGGGGACACTGGAAGCTTTGAAAGTGTCTCCTAGCTGCTTTAGGAGGAAGGACTTGCAGGAGATCTGGGGTAGACGTTTTAGAGCAGAAAGGTGGTTACCATGGGCCAAGAGAACGGCATTCTAAACACATAACCCCAAACAACTACGATTTCCGAGCGCCAGGATCACATGACACACATGCTCACAGGATTAGAGTTTCTTTGCTGGAATATTCCTGGTGTTTGGTAACTGCCTGCGGAGGTGGTCCTGGTTTTCCCCAAGGGGCCATGAGTGGCCTGTGTTACTATTGGCAGAAGGAAGAACCCTTAGGAGGTGGGAGGAGCTCAGGTCGTTGGGGACGCACCCTTGGAGGAGCCTGGAACCCTGCTATTTCCGGTCTCTCCAGGCTTCCTGGCTGCAGGAAGGGTTTGGCTTTGCTTCTTATATCTCGCTTCCATGATTCTCTGTCTCACCTCAGGCCCAAAACAAGGAGTCAAGTGACCGTGGACTGAAGCCTCCAAAACTGAGAGCCGAGAGAAACCCTCCCTCCCTCCCTCCCTCCCTCCCTCCCTCCGAGGTGATGACTGCTCCAAGCATTCTGCCTCAGTTACAGGAAGTCCATTAACATACTTCGCCACAAGAACAGTTCTCATTAGACTAGTTCCTCTTTCTCTGTGATTACATGTACATTTACATGCATGTGGAGGCCAGAGGTTGATGTCAGGTGTCTTTCTCCTGTGTGTGTGTGTGCGCACGCGCACACCTGCCCCTGTGAGACAGGTGCCCACTGCCATTCCTGGCAAGCAGAGCTCAAGCCCTGGAACTCACAATATAGAAGGGAGAACTAAGTCTCCTTGTCCTCTGCCCTCCATAGGTACGCTGTGACATGTGGCCCTCTCCACATACCCGTATACACGCATTCACAGAAGATAAATGTAATTTTACAAAACTGAGTATCCCTACTCAGATGAAACCCAACCTCTAGATTTATAAAATACCAATTCGGCTCCATCAGTCAGTCCCAGAAGAATCTCGGCAGGCTCAAGCTGGGTGCTGGGTGAGACCCTAGACCTGCCCACCTCCTCGCACGGTAAAGGAGAGCTTTACCTGGAGCTGTTTACCCAGCAGCCTCCTTTGTAATCAGTGCTTTTTATAATTGTTCCTCATAATCTTTACGCGTGGGAACCTCTCCAATGGAGCAGATGTGAAAGAAAAAGAAGCCAGCAAGAGGACACAAGCAAGATTTGAAATGGAGGGGTTTTCTTTTTTTATTAAAGTCACTTTTTAAAATATGTTTTTTATTTATTCTTTGAGACTTTTGCATATGTATGCAATGCCTGTTGATACCACCAGTGGGGACACAGGAGTCACAGGGTCAGCGGCAAGGCTCACGAACACTCCATTCCAACACTCCGTCCAGTTGCACGCACGCGTCAGGCTGCTTGCATCAGCGCGCCGATGCTCTCCTCCACCTCCGACAGTCTCTTCAGGACCTGCTTGACTTTAACCTCATCAAGCTCCAGACACAGAAATTCAGATTCCTGTAAAACACAGAGGGGGCTTCAGAAACCTGCCAGATGGCCGTAGCGGCTTAGAAGAGAATGGCGCCATAGGCCCATCTATCTGTGTGTTTAGTCACCAGCCGAGCAACTGTTCGGAAAGGACTGGGAGGTGTGGCATTGTTGGGGGGTTTGTCCCCAGGAAGGGGCTCTGAGGGTTCAAACGTTCACACAAAGGCCAATCTCTCAGCTAGCTCCAGTGCCACGCCTGTCAGCTTCCTGCCCTGATGATCACGAACTAAGCCTCGAAAACTGTAGTTGAGCCCCAGAATTAAGCGTTCTTTTATAAGTTGCCTTGGTCATGGTGTCTCCTCACAGTGATGGAACAGAAAGTAAGTTGGTGCAGCTACGGCTATCTTCTGGCATAAGCAAGCTCCTGACAGAGGCCCAGGACCCCAGTGCAGTGAACCAGCCTCGGGCTTTAAACCTGTGATGCTTTACCATGCAAAGCAAATCCACACCACAGTGTCCTCGATGAAGCCCAAGCATAAACAGGGACGAGTACCACTTGATCTCATTATGAGAGGCTCTGCCGGGGTTTGATGGGCGCTGCACAGATGTAAGGGAAGTACTTAGGTGTTGCTACTTTGTGGGTGGAAGCTGAGGGCAGGAAAGGTTAGACCCCATCTGAAAAGTTTAAAATGGCACAGTCACATACTAAACTCCCGGCCCTGGCCGACTTCAGAGTTCGTGCTGTCCCCACCTTATATAATAATGAAAGAACTGTGATTAGTCCTGACCAAGTTAGTCTGGGCCAACTGTGACTCCGGCTGAAAAGGAATCGTGATAGGTTCACTGGGAAGAGCTAGGCATCTAAGAAATGACCAGATCTTGAAAGAGCAGCAGATGGTTCTCAGGGGCGACCCCACGCTGTGAGGGAAGACCTCCCTCAGGCATCTCCTCCCACACTGCATCGCCTCCAATCACTCAGGATTGGTGAGTCAACCTCGGGTTAGGTAAGTGTCTGAATCAGTTCTCTGAAGTATGTGGCAGAAACCTTTCCTGCCCCAATAAACCCTAACTCTAAACAGTCTTGGAAGAGACGGGCAAACATGGGTATTCCAAAGTGTCAATCTTTTCTATCCTTAAGAACAGTTACTGAGTTACTTTCCTATAAACGCTTAGAGGTTATATGTTATAACTGCCTTGCTCTCCAGAAAGTGAAATTAAGGTTCCAGGTATGTCAAGTGACATGCCTAGTGGCCCTTTGTCTGTTAAGAACAGAATCATGGGATTAAGACTCTTACCTGTACCTTTTCCTCTCTAAATACTAAAGGAGATCAGAACATCCTACCCCAAGAATCTACTTTGACATTGTTTGAGTTGAAGGTAACTGAAAATCAACAGTAACCTTCTAGAAGTTTCTTCTATCCAATCAAAGCAAAAAACTGAGAAATAAAGACTGGGGGAAATTTTTGGTGGTGAAGATAAAAAGTTGACATAAATTATACAAACTTACTAAATTAACCTATAACTATAATTGTGTTTCTTCCAACAACTGACTGTTCCAAGTGACTTTATTTATCACCCTTCATTAATTAGGTATATAAATCTCCAAGTCTAATGGCTTCTGCAAGTTTTCAGGGTGTGTATCTGAACATAATATTTAAAATATCAATGTCAATACTATTTGTAAACATTTTTTTCCTATTAGCATTTTCGCAGTTTAACCCACAGGAGCCCACAAAGGGCCTTCTATGAGGGAAGAGGTTTTCTCTGAGGGTGCTCCCAGCCCTGATCCGGAGTGGCCGGAGGAGTGTCAGCAAGCAGCCTTACAGGGAGAGCCGTGCTGCTGCCTGCCAAGAATGTTCGGGGGTTGACTTTGAAAACCGACTTTGTTGTTGCTGAACTGCTGCACAAACTGACAGCGCTGACCTGGAGAAAGGAGCACGGAGGGCCAGAAGAGCCTCTTGGATGGAAGCTTCCACCAGGAAAAACAGTTTCCCCACTATTGGAATCCTGTCCTCAAAATTGCACTTGGACAGGAAAGGAGCTTAGGAATTCTGTCAGGTCTTCGTCTAAGAAAACAAGTTTAAACAAGAGAAGAACATGGCGCTGAGAGTGTAGCTTGGTGGGCACGATTGCTTGCCTAGCAAACACAAAGACTGCAGTCCGATCCCCAGAATGTGTAAAATCCAGCATGCTGGAACACGTCTGTAATCCCAGGATTACAGCTTCAATATCACCCATGACTACACAGCAAGTTCGAGGCCAGCCCGTGGAACAGAAGACCCTCTCAAAATAAACAAACAAAGAAAGAAAGAAATAATAAACAGAGGCCAGAGAGATGACCCAAGAGCTAAGAGCTGGACAATCATGACGACCAGGGGTTTGGATCCCAGCACGTGCCTGCGGTTGTGTCTCTGCGCTGACATAGGGCCAGGTCACAGGTGACAGGAGGATTTCCAGGGCTCACTCCTGCCGGTTCAGCTGAGAGTGAGCCTCAGACTCAAGGACAGTGACAACAGACACCCAGCACCCTCTTCTGGCCTGTGTGTGCGCATCCGTATGCAGACGCGCGCCTGCACTCACAGACACAAATAAACATACAAACATGTTAATAATGAGACTTCCCATGTTTCAAACCAAAGAAGCAATTACTTTTTTTCATAAACATTGGGCAGTTTGGCATATGTTTGGCATAATTTGGCAAAATTATACGAGATCTAAGATTTGAGAGACTTTTATCTTTCATTCAGTTTTCCTGAGACCGTTGAGTTTCAAACATGTTTATTTAACGTTTGGCCTTGGAAATGACAGTCCGGAAACTAGCAATTATTAATGAATAAATATATACTTAGAAAACTGTAAAAGAGACTACGACCCATGTTTTCCTCCAGGGAGAGCCGGCTGCAGTGTTAACTCAGTATTATATGTGAAGACACTAGGATCTAGGATCCATCTTGGGAGCCATACCCACACACACACCCACACACACTCTCTCTCTCTCTCTCTCTCTCTCTCTCTCTATATATATATATATATATATATATATATATATATATAAAGCTATGTTATATAGTTTTCTTTAATAATTGAAGGATTTCTATATGTAAGTGTGTATGTGCACATGGCGTGTGGAAGCCAGAGGTCAGCCTCTGGAGTCGTTACGCAGCAGTTCATTGGCCCGGAGCTCACTGAGTAGGCTGGCCGGCCAGCAAGCCAAACACCTCCATCTGTCTCCCCAGCCCTGTGATTACAAGCACGCCACCACACTTGGCTTTCTTTCAGGGGTTCTGGGCACTGAATTCAGGTCCTTCCATGTACCTTACTGGCTGCCTGGCTGGCCTGGAACTTGTTATGTAGACCATGCTATCTGCCTGCCTCTGCCTCCTAAAGATGGGGCTCAAAGTGTGCACCACCACGTCTGGCCTTTAACTCTACTTCTAACTGATAGTGAAAACATAAAAAATCGTATTTATAGAGTGCCATGGGACATTTTGAAATCTGCACATATTTTTGATATTTAAATCAAGTCAAGCGCACCTATTCATTCCTTTAATGGTGAAACATCCAAAGTCCTTCCTTCTAGCCTTTCGAAAGGGCAGTGTCTTGTCTGCAGTTGCTCAGCTGTGGGACATCTTAGCCCACCGAGATTGGGGCTCACCAGTTAAACTCCCCATCTTCCCCTTTCCTATCCTCTCCAGCGTCTGGTCCACCATCACTACTCTACCTTCTGTGAAACCTACTCTGTGCTGAATCCAGGACCTGACGCAAGCCCAGCACACTCTTCTGTGACCTACACCCACAGTGAGATCAGTGCGTGTGCAGGTGTGCTCTGCCATGCCACATGTGTGGAGGGGACAGAATAACCTCATGGGTCAGTCCTCACCTTCCGGAAGTCTTGTCTCAAATGTTTTACGTACTTTTGAGGGTGGGGCACTGCTATATCACACACGGAGGCTGGGGAGGCTTGCAGGAGTAGCTTCTGTCTTTCCCCTGTGTGTGTCCTGGGTCTCACACTCAGGCCATCAGCTTGGAGGCAAGTGCCTTTACCACTGAGCCATCTCCACGGCCAAGTAGGTGCTGGGGACTGAACCTAGGGCCTCATAGCCCCAGCCTTCCATCTTGTTTTGAGACAGGGCCCATGTTTATCTGTTTTTGTGTTATTTGTGCGTGCGTGCGTGTGTGCAGCGCCAGGCTAGCTGGCCCGCCAGCATGCAGGGACTCTTCTGTGTTTCCTAATTCCCTGTAGGAGTGCTGAGAGTATAGATGCTCACGTTATGTGTCTGGCTGTTATATGGGTTCTGGAGATTTGAACTCGGGTCCTCATACTTGCATGACATGCACTTTTACCACTGAACTATCTCCCCAGCCTGAGATTAATGTTTTTGTTTTGTTTCTCTGTGTAGCCCAAGCCATCCTTGAACTCAGAGATCTGCCAGCCTCTGCCTCCAGAGTACTGGGGATAAAAGGCTGTGTCACTACTGCCCGGCTGAGACGAATGTTTTCATATGCCACTTCTGATTGGCAGGCGATACTTTTCTTCCCATGCCTGACTTGTTTCACTTAACATTGTGTACCCCAGTTCCAGTGATAACACAAATGACAGGTTTTTGCTCTTTCTTTCTTTATGACTGACTTATATTCCATAATTGATATGTTTACTTCCCTTATCCACTCATCTGCCAACATATATTTAGGTTGTTTCCATTTCTTGGTTATTGTGAATAATACTGTAATAAACACAGGGGTACAGATGTCTCTTTGACGCAGTGATTTCATTTCCTTCGGACATAAGCCCAACATTGGAACTGTAGGATGATGTGGGAGATCGCCTCTTTTCTCAGGACGTTTTCATGTATGTGTATTGTCTGATATATGTATGTCTGTCTGTGCACCACGAGCATGCCTTAAGCCTGGGGTCAGAGGAGGGCGTCAATAAGCCACGATATGGGTGCAGTGAACTAAACTCAGTTTCTCTGAGAGAATAACTACCGCTCTTAACCGCTGAGCCACTGCCCAGTCTTCTTAAAGTAATATCTTGTACGTGGTCTACACTGGTCATGAAGTCTTAGTCTTCCTGTAGCAGCCTTCGAGGTGCTGAGATTGTGGGCTTGTGACATCATGCCTGGCTTGGTGCTCTGGTGTAACCTGGAGGAAATTTTGTTAATTTGGGTAAAGCGGAGCTAGTTTTCACAGAACAATGGACATAGCACACAAAGAAAAACTGCTGGATAGTTTAAAGCCACCAAGTTGAAGGAGGAGCAGTTTCACTGAAGTCTGTGAGAAACCAAATGTCAAACTCTTAACACACTGGTGACTGGTGACCGGTGACTGGTGACTGGTGCTACTTTATCTAGAAGTTCAAATTGGGGTGCACCATCATTCCTGATGAGGTACACCTTAGGTCAAATTTACCTGCAAACAGCTTTGACAAACTGTAATATTTACATACAAGGAATTGAGATTGTTTCCTCTGCCCCAAATCAAAGCCATTCGGCACAGCTCAACCATCACTGGTGAGGGGAAGCATTATGAAGTGGCACTTACTTCTAGTGCTTGGTAATGTGCTGACTGAGATCAGGAAACACCACACAATACGTCTAAGAAAAGCCGGGAAGGAGCACTAAACGACAAATCCCTCGGCAGGGGAGGAAGGAGGAGTGGTATTAATTGAGTTAATTCTGGGAGGGCAGATTTTCTCCAAGTATAGGGATTGTCAATTTTCTCTGCCAGTAACAGCACTTGCCAGCCGCCAGGGTTCCAGTGTGGCAGCCGTGAGTTACTTACGACTAAGAGGAAACAGGCAGAGAAGTCTCTCTGTTACTCCAGAGGACACAGACAGGAGAAGGAGGGGATGAAACAACCAAGAGGAAGATGATTTTCAAATTCATAAAGTACTGATGTGGGGAGATAAAGTTTTAGTTGCCTGGGGAAAGGGGCAGGGTTGTGGGGATTGAGTCTGTGGAGCTCTCCATGTTTGCGTTCCTGTGTGAGTCTGCAGAGGGTTCTACACTACAACACACTGGGGGCCACGCACAGCACGGATTGATTTCTTGTAGCTTGTGGAGGCTAAAAACCCAAGAGCAGTCGGCTGGAAGGTCTGTTTTCTCCTAACGCCATCTTCCCCCTGACTGCTTCTCTGTGAAAGGCATCCCTGCTGTGGACATCAGACACTTTGGGTTCCAGCCCCACCTATTAGCTTCCTTTTAACTTCTTTCTTCAAAACATCGTTATTTTTTGAGGTCAAAATAAACTTCAGTATAGAATTTAGAGGGACACAATTGAGTTCATTACACTCCCCAGTGCTTAGAGGTCCTGTGTTTATCAAGGATCTGGTAATTTGTAGATGATAGGATGATAAGGTCAACAATCTCAAACTTAATTCCTAGTTTCCTGAACATATTATGTAAATATGAATTTCTAATAGCTAATTCAAAATAAGAAAGCAAGCTCAAAACAAAGCAACACCGTGCTCCCCCAAACATACACACACACACACACACACACACACACACACACACACACTGACATTCTGTGATTGACCAGGGCTACCACATTCTTACTGTCCTTTATTTTGAAGTGTTACTTAATCTGTGAGTACTGCCAGAATAAAAGCTGTCAGGAAGAGGATTAGAAAACGGCACACAAGAGTTTTCTACTCCCACTCTTAGATCTTGCGCCTTGTACCTTGCACGCATGCTGTGTTCGAATCTACACCCTTGCTCTGGCACACCATCCTCTGAGAGAAATGTGAGTCTGAGGGACAGCGAGGGCTTGCCACAGTGGGTGAAGTCAGATGGGGGCTCTCTAGCTCACACAGCTTGCTGAAGCTTTTGGAGGCAATGGGTGGAGGTGGCAGAGAGGAAACTATCTCTACTTTGAGGGTGTGTCTGACATCAGTCGGCACTGGGCCTTTGTCCAAACACAACGTGGTGTCTATAGACTGGAGACCTTTCACACACACGGCCTCACTTGATCCGATAACAGTCCCTGTTAACTCGAAGAGACAAACCCAGAAGTAAGCTACTCTGAACAATCGTAGAATTGGCAGAGTTTGCCCATCTGACCTAAAGAAGATTGTCTGAACCAAATCTGGGAAACTGTCAGAACGTATAAGGGATTTTATGGGCTGTGGTATTTTCTAATCCCACTGATAGAAAATTGAGATCTCCCATTAGCTCAGGCACAGTGTCTCAGTGGGTGGACCAACCCCTCATGGTCCTGACTTCCTTGCTCATATTCTCCCTCCTTCCACTCTTCAACTGGACCTTGGCAGCTCAGTCCAGTGCTCCGATGTGGGTCTCTGTCTCTATCTCCATCCACTGCTGGACGAATATGATGATATTCAAGACAGTCATCAGTCTGACTATGGGACAAGGCCAGTTCAGGCATCCTCTCCTCCACTGCCCAAGGTCCTAGCTGGGGTCATCCCTGTGGACTCCTGGGAACCCCTCCAGGACCAAGCCTCTTGCCAACCCCAAAATGGCTCCCTCAATTAAGATATCTCCTTCCCTGCTCCCATATCTGCCCTTCCTCCATCTCAACCATCCCATTCCCCTAAGCTTTCCCCACCCCACCCCCACTCCCCCCTCTCTCCTTCCCTCTCCCCACTCCCACCCCCATGCTCCCAACTTTTGCCTGGCAACCTTGTTTGCTTCCAATTTCCAGGAGAATCTATATATGTTTTGGGGGGTTTCACCTTATTACTTAGCTTTTCTAGGATCACGAACTATAGGCTCAATGTCCTTTGTTTATGGCTAGAGTCCACTAATGAGTGAGTACATACCATATTCATATTTTTGGGTCTGGGTTATCTCACTCAGGATAGTGTTTTCTATTTCCATCCATTTGCATGCAAAATTCAAGATGTCACCAAATTCAGCTGGACTGGGACTTAATGAGCATGTGATCAAACTGGACCCTCTGAATGTGGCTGACAGTTGGGGCTGACTGAGAAGCCAATGATAATGGCACTGGGATTTGTCTCTACTGCATGTACTGGCTTTTTGGGATCCTATTCTATTTGGATGCTCACCTTCCTAGACCTGGATAGAGGGGGGAGGACCTTGGACTTCCCAAGGGGCAGGGTACCTTGCCCTCTCTCAGGACTGGAGGGGGAGGAGGGAAGGTGTATGGGGGAACAGAAGGGAAGTGGGAGGAGGGGAGGAAGTAGAAATTGATTGGTATTATTTATAAAGTAATAAAAAAAATTGAGATCTCATTTACTTAAAACTGTCCACAACTCACAAACTGTGAAAGACAAAGGCAGCCAGCTCCTAACCAGGGAGGAACTAAGACCCTTTCCTGGCCACCATCATTCATGTAGGAGACTTTGAAAGCTTTGGAAAAAGTGGAGGAAAGAGAAAAGTTTGTGGGGGTGGACACAGGGATTCACTGCTGGCCCCTGGCAGAGAGGAAAAACTGCAGTGAAAGAAACACCAGGGCTGAGGATGTAGTTCAGCTGGCAGAACACTTGCCTCGGCGGCGCATGAGACCCAGGTTCTCACTGCCAGAGACACAGAAACGGGGGTGGGGTAGGGAGTGGGGATGGCAACACATGCCCATAACCTCAGCACTGAGGGAGTGGAGGTGGGAAGATCAGAAGTTCAAGATCATCCTCTGCTACACAGAAGGCTCAAGGCTAGCCTAGGCTACATAAGATTCTGTGATTCCGCTACCCCCTAAAAAAAGAGATAGCAGAAGGGAGGATTGTGGGAAAACGCTAGTGAATTTGAAGTTCAGAGAGAGACAAATTTATATTTAAATAATAGAAAATGGTAACTAGAGGGGCTGGAGAGATGGCTCAGTGGTTAAGAGCATTGCCTGCTCTTCCAAAGGTCCTAAGTTCAATTCCCAGCTACCACATGGTGGCTCACAACCATCTGTAGTGAGGTCTAGTGCCCTCTTCTGGCCTGCAGACATACACACAGACAGAATATTGTATACATAATAAATAAATAAATATTAAAAAAAGAAAGAAAGAAAATGGTAACTGGAATGAGCAACAAAACGCCAAGCCTTGTCCATACTTCATTTCAGATCAGTGAGGATAATTTTATCCAATTTTATAGAAAGATAAAGGATAATTTCTGAAAAGCCACAGAAGTAGAAGAGCCATTTTAAAAAACGTATCTGGCCAGGCATAGTTGTTCATGCCTATGACCCCAGCAATAAAGAGGCTGGGAGAGTCGGCATGGATTGGAGGTCAACCTGGGCTACATCATCCTGGGCTACTGAGAAAGACCTTGTCTCAAAGTCAACCAACCAGCCAAACAAACAAACAAAGCAAACTCAGTTCTGACTGGCTGGCTTTAGAACCTAAACACTTGTCACTTCACAATCTCAGTTAATATTTATACATTTATGTATAACATAAATTCCACCATTGACAGTTACTAGTGTATCCACACCTGAATGCTAGTCTCTGGCTCAGTTAACTTTAATAAAGACTCAAAGGGAAGTTCAGGTGAGGATTTAATTCTGTGGTAGAGTACTTGCCTAGCAAGTACAAGGCCCTGGGTTTGGTCCCATCCAGAAGAGGAGGGAAGAAAGGGGCGGGGAGGGAAAGAAAGACAGAGGAGGAGGCTGCAGATGGGCAGTGACACATCCTGCCTGTGTCTGAGAGCGCTGAGCATGAGAGCAGCCATTTAATGGGGAGAAGGCACAGCAGAGTTAATGTGGGCATGGGACCCAGGCTGAAAGCATGCTATAAGGAAGCTCAGTTCCTATGGCTTTTTATTCTGGCTCCTTCTGTAGTCCAACGGAGTAGGATGGGTAGGGAGGATTCACTATACAGATGTCTGTTATCATCAGCAGGAGAGCTAGAAACAAGACTACCTTTTTCTATGAACCCAAGTTCCAAACTTTTAGAATGAGATTCCTTCTCCTATCATGTCAATTTTAAGCCAGCAGAACCAGAACACCAGCTTGAACCTGGGGTGTTTTCCATCAGCAGGAAAAAGAAATCACC
The DNA here is from genome assembly GCF_950005125.1 of Chionomys nivalis. Taxonomy (NCBI): domain Eukaryota; kingdom Metazoa; phylum Chordata; class Mammalia; order Rodentia; family Cricetidae; genus Chionomys; species Chionomys nivalis. Next base: position 20,705,354 of record NC_080091.1, on the reverse strand, counting down.
AATTCTGTCTTGTCATCTAAGAAAATCAAATTAGTCATTAAAACCCAGATCAGGTACTTCTGGAATGTGAGAAGACAAATGTATTAAACTGAGCTTCAACTTTTAGTAGCCTTCATCTTTGACCCACATCTATCCTCCAGCTAAGCCAAGGATAAGATGGTGGGCAGGGAGCGTCTGTGAGCATGTCTCATCACAGAATCGAGGCTTGACTGATGACCGTGCAAAACACAGACCTGGCAGCACATACACTGTTATGAATAAGAACACAGCTGGATTCCATTCACTTGTTTATGGTTTACCTGTCTTTAAGGCTAGGGAACAAACAGGTCCTCGTGCATGTGAGGCTAGCTCTCCAGCTCTGAGCAGCATCTCAGCCCAACTCCTACAGCCTTAGGAAGTTTCCTGATCCTACCCGACAAACAAGCCATCCCTGCTCTGAATGTCTAGAAAACTTGATAACTACCACATCCTCCGCCAGTGTGTGGCTCTCTGTATGCTTTCATATCTGGTAAGTAGACATTCCATATCTAGTGAGCACGGGCTCTGAAGCCACACCAACCTAAATCCAAATCTAAACCAAGATTCCACCATTTTAGAGCTGTCTCAAGGTGAACTGGTTTGTAGTTTCTGACTGCATGGCTGCAGTGGTGGTTTTGAACAGGTCTACTGCTGAGGTCTCTGAGGTAACTCAGTGGTTCCCCGAGAAGTAAGCTTATGCAGCACACCTGTCTGTTTTATTTGTATCTTACCCAACACCATAAAAATGGTATTGGTTAGTTATACACTGTTTCTCTCTTCCAAAGGGAAAAGCTAAGTACTCACTCTGACTCACTCTAGGACTCTCCAATATAGTCTGGTCAAGGTACACTGGCAGCCTGAAGTCAGCCTAAGGCTGCCTCTGATACCCTTCTGCAGTATAACTCAGGAAGCACACAGCCATCAGCTAGTGGAAGAATACCAGAGGTGTGGCAGCTGGCTGTGGCGGGGCAGAAACACAAACAAACAGGGCTCCAGGCTGGAGCTGCCAACGCCCTGCTTATGGGCTCAGCTCCCAACTCTGTTCTCTTGCCTGCCATCACTGTCAGTCTTTAGACAGGGGAGAAGACCCAGTTCAAGTATTTTTCTTGTAATCAAATCGAGAAATAATTCTAATACTCAACAATCACATAGAAAAAGCGGGAACTGAGAGTTTAACTTCACATGAGCTGGCATCCAGGGCATCGCCCACCCATGGCGTTGGTGTGATATCCCCACCCTCTCTGTTCCTCAGAAAACGCCAGTGAAGGTTTTCAGTTCATGGTAGATTGACCCTGTCTGTGTCAGAGACACAGAGGGAACAAAGCAAGGGTGAGCAGCTGCAATATTAACTGTGGAGATACCGCCCTGGAGGCTTGGGATCAAATTTATTTATTTTTGTATTATTAACTCAAATATTCTGTCATTTGTCTTTTTCCCTATCTTCAAATGAAAATCAAATACTCCCTGGGGGTTGAGAAATAAAAAGAAACAAGAAACCTCTTGTATCCCTCATTTCAAGCTGCGAGGAAGGGCCTCAAGCAGCTGCTTCCGGTTTCTATCTGCAAATCTGAAGAGAAAAATTCAAATTATCTTTATCCATGAAAAGTAAAATACTAAATATGAACTTTAAAAGGAAATTTCTTCAGAAAGAAGGGTGACTCGGGGATAAGAACAGCACTTGCTGTCTTGCAGAAGACCCAGGTTCTGATCTAAGCATTCACATGGTAGCTCACACTCATCCCTAACTCCAGCTTCAGGGGACCCTCTTTTGAATTCTGCAGACACCAGGCACACATGTAGTGTATATACACACAAGCAGGCAAACACTCAAACACAAAAAATAAAATAATATCTCTAATAAAACATTTTAATAAGAATTTCTATAATTATGTGACTTACAGGGCAGGGGATAAGGGTTGAGACCGATTCTGAGAGATACATTACAACAGTTGTGTTGGGTTTAATTTAACATCCACTGCAGGGTAAATCTAAACATATTAACAACGAAGATGTGGTACCCAGAGATATTACTAGCCTCTATTCCTTAGACTATAACGGCTTACTGGAAATTACCAGAAATATATACATGCTTTTGCAGACGTAGAGACCAGTTCTTCTCGGTTGTCTGTGCTACGTTGGGACCCAGAGCACCGGAAGAAACGCTTCTTTGAAGTTCTACTTACCTAAAGGGCCCATCTTTCAGAAGATTAACTCCCAGGAAAAAAACCAAGAGTTGCCACCACGCCCAAAGGCTTGGTGAAATCTGGCCTAGAAGACTGTCTGTTCTCCAGGCTCAGTTATCACATGTCCCTATAATGACGTGTTCCTCTACAGCTTCTTCCTCCAGAGCTGCCTACACCTCTGTCTTCCCTGGCCCTTGTGAGAAAGGTTTTTACGGCCCAATCGTCTGGTCGTCTTTTAGTCTCACACTCTGTGTGACTCCCGGTGGCCTGCGTGTTAAGAGACATGCATTCCCTTTCTTCTGTTGTTTTGGCAGATCCAGCTGTCAAACCTTCAGAGGGCAGCGCATCCTTTAGCCCCACAACTGCATTACCCCTGAGATCCGGTACCTTTCTAAGTCAGTATACATTTGGAGCATTTTGAAAGTTAGAGTTAAGAAGGAATCTAAACATGCTACTTGTGTGTTTGTGTGTGTGTGTGCATGTGTGAGTGCGTGTATGTAGTACGCTTGAATGAATCATGCTCACACGCGTGAGAGGCAGAAGTTGCTGCACCGCTCCTCAATCACTTGATTTACTCCGCAGCATTTCTAGATGAGTCTGGAATTCACCAATGTGACCTCGTCTAGTCACACCCCCACCCCCACAGGGGGCAACCCTCATCTGTGACTTTTAAATGCTAGGATAATAGGCTGCTGCCAGGCCTGTCCAGCTTTCACATGGGCTCTAGGGATGCAAACAGTTCTCACGCTTACATTATCTACCGAGCCATCTCCCCAACTCCAAATTCTATTTTCTACCCAGTTTCCCTCCACAGAGAAGTCAGGAAGTAACCTTCTCCATCTCAGGTATCCATGAAACCCAACAGTATTGGGGGGGGGGGGTCACTGTTATTTTGAAGGTTATACTGCTCTAATTTAGATGTAGCTCCAGCATTACTGGCTGTGCAATTCTGGTGGAAAAATTAATTTGCTTAAGGTTTCCAGATGAGAAAGAATGGAAGAATGGCTTCTATTTTTATGTGCCTGTCGCAAAGGCTAATTAGCAAATATTCAAGCCTCAGTATTGCATTTTGTATGCAAGTGTCTCAATGTTCTCTCTCTATCCGCCACTCTATCCTGTCTCCAGCCACATTCCTCACCAGCCTCTTTCTTTTAAAACAGGCCCTTTGCTCTAACAGTGAGAAACGGCCATGTGAGGGATTTCTGTCGCCTAACCCTGTACCTGATAAAAACAGAAGGCTGTTCTCACATTGGGGCATCAACTGCATCCGGCAACAACAAAGTCCACAGTAAATCCTGCTTTGCTTGTTTTTACTGTGTGAGCCGTGAGAGTCTATCTCCTTGCAAGGATCAGGCATACTGTTTGCTCTTTTCCTTCTTAATAGATCATTATTTAACAAACCACCCACTGGATTAGAATATGAAGAACTGGTACAGACCAGGTCCAGCCGTAAGGAAACCGGCAAGGTCTCAGGACTGAACAGTGAGGTCTTCCTGCCCTTGAGAACTGGTATTTTCATGCTTCTATTCCCCAAAGCAGCAGAGTTTATTTAAAATGTATTTTCCTCATTTATAAAAGAACTTTTTACCATGTAAAAGACAGTAACAGAAGTCTGTAGTCTCAGATTGCAATTACAAGCTAATAAAGTAGTGCTCCCTATCGCTCCCACTGTATTGTAGACAGACCCCTGGCACCACTGTAAACTCCAAGATAAAGGGACGCAAAAGTAAAGGCACTACTGGGGGGGGCATGAAAGATGCCACCCTAAAATGATGATAAGACCCAGCGTATGTCTAAAATATGCCTCTTTCACATAAAAATTTTGAGAAACACTAAACATAGAAGCCCTGAAAAACACATATATGGGGTTTCTAATTAATCAGTCCACGTATGTGAACTATACCACGGCATGTACAGAAGTTAGCCTTCTCCTTCCGCCTGGATCCTGGGACTCAAGTGCCAGTCGTCAGGCTTGGTGGCAGGCGTCTTTACCTGCTAAGTTATCTCCCTTTACATTTATATTACAAAAATTTCTTTCTTAAGGACAAAGCAAGAAGATCAAATCACTACATATTCATATTAAATCTGCATAATAAATCTTACATTTGTTTTATGTACTTTTCTTGGCTATTTTAGACAGACCTTTTTCCTACTTCCTTCTTGTTTCAGAGAACAATGGGTTTTAGTTTTTAGACCTTGTTGAGATCAGGCTGTGCCCTGTCCTGAGTTACTCTTTATTCTATAAAACTGTTTTTGTTTTTTTTTTTTGTTTTGTTTGTTTGTTTGTTTTTTAAGATTGTGCCTTGCCCTCAGAGACTCCATTTTATGAGCAACATCTGAATCCATTCTGAATGCAAAAGTATCTTGATAGACAGGTGTCTAGGACCACCCAGGAGGCACTGACTGACAACTCATTCCTAATAGTAGAAAGGATGCCGGGCGGTGGTGGCGCACGCCTTTAATCCCAGCACTCGGGAGGCAGAGGCAGGCGGATCTCTGTGAGTTCGAGACCAGCCTGGTCTACAGAGCTAGTTCCAGGACAGGCTCCAAAACCACAGAGAAACCCTGTCTCGAAAAACCAAAAAAAAAAAAAAAAAAAAGAAAGGATGCCACTGTATAAATTTATTGTTATGAATTGGGACTACAGGAGCTCACAGGCATATGAAATCCCTTCAGGAAAGTAGGCTTGAGAACTGACCCAGACACAAGACTCAATTCTCACATTATTGTCTGTCTTCTATAGTCAGTTCCAACACTGCTATCCTTTGGTAACACAAGATGACATCATTTGTTGGGAGATAATGAAGACCCAGTATAAAATTACAGAACACAAGAGGAGAAGCCAGAAGACACGGGCTCTGCACCCAATCCTGTCACATAATATCCTGGGAACGGCAATGGCTCACTTAAACTGCTGGAGCCTGGCATTCTTCATCTATCGCATTTCAGAGATTTTTAGAAAGTTTTAATGATACCATAAAAGAACACAAAAACATTTGAAAACACTGAACAAGGTAACTATAATTCCCTAATCAAATGTCGACAGGAAGACTTGAATGAGCAAAGTCACAGGAGTAACTACATTTTCTTGACCAGAATAAGTCACTGCGTACACACTCCCACCTCCCAAAGTCTACCCTTCGGAGGAAACGAATCCTCCAAATGGCCCTGTCTAGTGACTGCTCTGCTTTACTGGGCCAAACCCACAGGTTTTGACAAGTATGATATCGGGGTTGGAAAGACTGCTCATTCAGGAACATGAAGACCTGTGGTTCCCAGCCGCTGTGTAAAAGCCAGGTGTGGTGTCAACCTCTGTACACACGAACATATGCATACACACAACCTAAAGACAAATAAAATCTTTCCTCTCCTTTTAAAAATATACACTATGACAGTTTCATATCCGTGTAATAATTCTGGCCACATTCATCCTCCTGTCTTCTCTTGTCCCCTTTGACCCCTACCTGGCCCCTCCAAGTCCCTGCCCCACTTTATGTCCCTTTGTTTTCTTTTTAAAAGTCTTTTATCTTTAAAAAAATAAAATGATTTCACTTCTTGGCATTCCACTCCACAATTAAATTCCTTATTTAGAAGTTACTCTTAATTATTTATAACTGGGAGAGAGAAGTCAGTTGAAAATTCCTTTCTTAACTATTAAGACACTGCCTACTGAGCACCCAGATGACTTCTCTACTCAGATGTCCCCGTTCTGTTTTCTTGGGTAGTTACAGCACCACCTTTTTTTAAATTATTATTTATTATGTATACAACATTCCTTTCATGTATGCTTGCAGGCCAGAAGAGGGCACTAGATCTTATTACAGATGGTTGTGAGCCACCATGTGGTTGCTGGGAATTGAATTCAGGACCTCTGGAAGAGCAGTCAGTGCTCTTAACCTCTGAGCCATCTCTCCAGCCCCAGCCACCACCTTTAATTCAAGCACGTGTGGGGGCAGGCAGGCCCAGGAGTGACCAAGTCAGGCAGCGCAGGCAGAAAGCATTGAAGAGCTGGGGTAAGCAGTGAGCAGCTATAATAAAGGGATAGCTGTGTCTGCTTTACCCTCTTATGTACAGGAAAGTGAGCTTATCTTATAGGAATGCTAGGCAGGGGAAATGGGCTATTTGCAGCTAGCTGTTTCCCATGACCATTTAGGACATATGAATGCTATGATCCATGGCCAATAACATCCCTTCCAAGTCAGACAATGGGTGCTTCTCCTGTCACAGACCCCTTTGGGACATATGAATGCCAACATGGTAGCATTCTCTGACATGCGCTGTGCAGTTGACAGTCTGTAACCCCTTACAAATTGTGTGGTCAGTAGCTGATAACACTCTTCGATGTAGACCACAGGAACACACCTTGCACAAACAAGTTCCAAGCCTTCCTGGGTCTTACAAAGCAAAATCAGCCTGAAGCCGGAAGGAAGAAACACACACACACACACACACACACACACTCCTACACCTAGAGACAGGTAAGAACCGGAGGGACTTAGCCCTTTACTGAGATGAGTGTGCAAATGCTCCCAGAGACTTAGAGACCTCTCACCCACAGATCTCTCCAGTCACACTAGTCAGAAAGCACAAGCCTCCCTCCTTCCCTCTTTCCTGGGCAGAACATGCCAGAGCCCTGAGCCCATCTACCCTGGCACTGTTGCTGTCTCACTGAAATGAAGCCTCCACCCCACCCAGCTGCTCCCAAGGGGCCACTACTGAGCCTTCCTGCTTTTTCCAGCTCTTGCTCAGAAACCAGAACTTGCTCTTCACTTTTCCTGGCTGCTGGGAAGAACCCCAGTTTATCTGGCCTGTTACGTTCTTTCAAACTCCAATAAAACTGTCCTGAGTTTCCTTTAAAATGAAACAAAACAACAAAAACAACACAAAACAAAACAAAACCCTCCTATTGATGAGATTAAAAACTTGCAAAGGGGGGTAGGGAGAAGGCTCAGTGGTCAGAGCACTCGGTACTTTCGCAGGGGCTGAGTTTGGGTCTCAGAACCCTCACAGCAGCTCCCAATTGTATGCAGCACCAGCTCTCTGGGAATACTGTGCTCTCTTCCGGCCTTCATGGGCACTGCACATGTGATAAACACACATACATGAAGGCGAAATGTTAATACACATAAAATAAAAAGGCTGAATTGTTTATTTTAAAGAATACTTATTGACATTGTGATTTTATTTATTACCACTTTCTGATAATGGGGAAGTATTAAGCTGGGCCTTGCACGCTAGAGATGGGAAATACGACACGCTAGGTCGAATAAACTGAATGAGCAAAGATCTGGGGTAGAAATCTGCCTGGTAAGTTATGGGGAGGAAACAGTAGAGGGATGAGCTTGCTGAAAGACTAGATTCCTTTAGAGGAAAAGGAACACAATTACCAATCTTTAATAGGCCTGAGGCAGACAATACATTTTGCTATTTGTAGGATGTGACTTAAGAGAACACCCCCACATTAAAATGTTAGTTTACATACAGAAATATCTCTTTATCCAAAAAGTTAACAATATAAATAGCCAGTATCTCAATGAGGTTTGGCTACCAGGACAGCAGACCAGGGAATGTTTACCAAGAAGGTGCTACTTACAGAGCCTGCACTTAGGAAATAGTAAAAACAGGTGTCTGCTGTTTCAGTAAATCTTAAATGGTTTGAAGTGACATCACCTACTGCAAGTGTTTTGTTGGGTATGAAAGGCATAGAATTTCACTTAGAAATTCTCAAGCTCTGGTTATTGCTAATTAAAAAAATTTCCCAGTTGGGTGGTGGTGGTACACGCCTTTAATCCCGGCACTCAGGAGGTACAGGCAGGCGGATCTCTGTGAGTTTGAGGACAAGAGCTAGTTCCAAGACAGGTTCCAAAAACTACAGAGAAACCTTGTCTCAAAAAACAAAAACAAAAAGAAAACCCAACAGGAAAGAAAATTTCATGTCTTTAATCTTTTGACCTGAGAAAAGGTAGTGTAACAACCCTCATAGTTCTATTAAAAACACTATGGACCTGGAAAGATTTAGAAAGATAACAGACATACTTTTCCTAAATTCACCCCCACCTTTGCTTTTAACTCTGTGTGAAGCTCATCTCTCATCTCTTAAAGACCACAGCTACTTCTGTAAATTGGGGTAATGGCATTTGCCTCACCACTTCAGAGGCAATTTGGGAATTATGAAACAATATTCTCAAAGCTCTTTGAAAGGCACAGATGAAAGGTCTTAATTATCACCGATCAGGGCAATTATTCTGACATCATTTTTCCTACTTAGAGTTTTCTAAAGCCTCTTGGAAAAGCAACCAAAACAAACAAAAAATTAAAATATAAATCGGCTTATCTAACCTAGATACAGGCCAATCACAACAGTCACAGAGCACCTGAAAACCACCAGTGAGGCAAGGCGCACTGTAAAAACAACAGGCAGCAATCGGGAACACTGAAAGGGATCTGAAGACGGCGAGATTTCAACAAATTATTTTTCAAAAAGCAAATGAGTCCTTCTGTTTTGTTCTGAGGCAAAGTCTCAAGTTTACAGTCGCCCTTCTGCCTCGGCCTACGAAGTGCTCGGGTTGGAGGTGCTGGTGTGGGCCCCGTGCCTGGCAAAAGAGCCTTTGTGGGTAGAAGAGGTGATGGTTGAGACAGTGTCGCTGTAGCCCTGGCTGTCCTGAAACTCAATGTGTAGACCAGGCTGGCCTTGAACTCAGAAAAATCTGCCTTGCCCAAGGGCTGAGATTAAAGATATGAACTACCTCACCCAGACAAAAGAATCTTTTTAAAGAGATTACAAAAAAGTTTTTTTCAATTATTTTTATTTTATGTGTATAATATCTTGCCTGGATATATCTATATCTGTGTGGCATCTGTGTGGCCTGGTTAGGCACATAGGTGGAGGCCAGAAGAGGGCTTTGTATCCCCTGGAATTGAAATTATAGATGTTTATTTATTATGAGATACCGTGTAGGTGCTGGGAACTGAATCCAGGTCCTCCTGAAGAACAGCACTTGCCCTTAACTGTTTAGCCATCTCTCCAGCCCCTGAATATTTGTAAATGAATTGAGACAATATTGTTCAAGCCCTCTACTTTCCTGACTTATAACAATGAAACTGTGGTTATCAAGAAAAAAAAAATCAAAATAGCCTAGAAGCCTGTTTCATTTATTTGTTTACTTTTAAATTTACATCTTAATGTATTTTTATTGAATGAATATTTTGCTCACCATGTGTGTCTAGTCCCTGTGGAGGTCAGAAGAGGGCATCAGAGCACCTAGAATAGGAGTTACAGGTGTCTGTGCGGCACTATATGGGTGCTGGGAATCAAACATGGGGCCTCAGAAAGAGCAGTCAGTGCTCTTAACCTCTGAGCCATCTCTCTAGCCCCAGAAGCCAAAGTTTTAAATTTTGCTATACTTAGGAGAAAACAGAAAGACACTAATTAAGAATTGTAAAAACTGACATAACTTCAGTAGCTAAGCAGACTGTGCCATGCGATCTGTGAAAAACTAAAGTGCTAGTCCCCTAACTGGGAATATCTCCCCTTATACCCCTATTTTGGTCCCCTCCTCTAGGGACTACATTCTTTAAAAGCCCATGTAGCAATCACAGACTAGACATTTCTTTTCCTCTCCTGGAGCAAAACTTCTGTTTAAAACATTCATTTACAAAATGTTCACAAAATTACAAAATGTTTCACTTCATAGGACACGGACGAATGACTGACTGGTTTGCTGTGTGTTGCTGTGATAAGACACTGACCATTTCAGGCCACAGGGAAGCCAGGGCGGGGACTTGGGGTAGATTACTGAGGCAGAGACAGAGGAGCACTAACTCTTACAGGCCTGCTCCCCCAGGCTCCCTCAACTAACTTTTTTATAGAGTGCTACCCCTCCTTCCTCAATAAGCAATCAAGGAAATGCCCCAAAGACATGCCCATGGGCAAATCTGATGCAGATAAGACAACCCTAAAAACACTGGTTTAGATACAGAAAGATCCAGGAAGAAGAGACTGAGCCTCTGTAGATTAGAAGTTGGCAGCAGGGCTGGCGGATGGCTCAGAGGTTGGGAGCATGGCTGCTCTTCCAGAGGACCAGGGTTCAATCCCTAACACCCACATGGTGGCTCACAACTGTCTGTAATTCCCATACCAAAGGACCTGACACCCTATTCTAGCCTCTGAGAGCACACTATGCAGACACATGCAGGTGAAACACCCATATACAAAAATATATTTAAAAAGGAGAAGGTGGAGGAGGAAGAGGCAGCAAGGATGTCCTTTTCTACATAAATTAAATAAATAAATGAATAAATAAATAAATAAATAAATAAATGAGAAAGAGAGAGAGAGAGCGCCAGGCAGTGGTGGTGCATGCCTTTAGTCCCATCACTTGGGAGGCAGAGGCAGGCAGATCTTTGTGAGTTTGAGGCCAGCCTGGTCTACAGAGAGAGTTACATCAAGAAACCCTGTATCAAAAAACCAAAAAAAAAAAAAAAAAAGAAAAGAAAAAGAAAAAAGAAAGAAAGAAACAAAGAAACAAAGAAGCAGCAAACTTCAGCTGCTAACCAGATCAAATCTGGCTTGTATCTGTTTCCTTTATCAAAGTTTGATTGGAATTTGATTGGAATACAGTCAGGCACATTCATTTTTTATGGTGTCTATGACTACCATCAGGCTAGTATGTCAGAGACAGTGTGGCATACTAAGATTAAATTATTTACAGTTTTTTTTTCTTATAGGAAAACTCAGCTATTCAAAACTGCAAAAAAAAAAAAGTGTCTCCTTTTTCCACATCACAGAGAAATAAAAACCTCATCATTGAACTAGAGAGATGACTCAGTGTTTTAAAACACCGGCTGCTCTTGCAGAGGACCTCAGTTCAATTTCCAGCACCCACATGGCAGCTCAAAACCACCTCTAGCCGGGCGGTGGTGGCGCACGCCTTTAATCCCAGCACTCGGGAGGCAGAGGCAGGCGGATCTCTGTGAGTTCGAGACCAGCCTGGTCTACAAGAGCTAGTTCCAGGACAGGCTCCAAAACCACAGAGAAACCCTGTCTCAAAAAACCAAAAAAAAAAAAAAACCACTTCTAACTTCAGCCCCAGCAAGTCCGTTAGGCACAGGATAGGCAAAACACCCATGCACATAAAATTTTAAAAACAAAACAGCATCACAAAAATTTTTTAAAGTATACAAGCTTTTGAAATTTGTTCTTTTGTATGGGAAATCCTATATCCAATTTCAATTCTCATCCTAGTGACAATTTGTATTAAAGTCATGAAAATCTGGTTAGCTTTGAGATCCAACGATAACTATATAAATATCACACACACACACACACACACACACACACACACCAGGAAAGGAAAATTAGAGCAACAGAGATGGCTCACCAGGTAAGGCCCTTGCTGACAAGCCAGAGGACCGAGTTTAATCCCTGAGATCTACTGGTAGAAGGAAAGAACGGACTCCTGCAATTTGCCCTCTGACCTCCACATGTGTGGGGGACATGTACCTCTATATAATAAGTAAATAATAAAAATAAAAGAGCAATTAGATCCTGATTTTTTACTACATACAAACACATTTCATTAGGTTACAAATTCTGTGTTAATGCAAAAGAACAACTCAAAGAGAAAAAAAAACAAAAACTAAAAGAGGTAGGATGTAGTTGGTTGCCTTTTGTTTTTGTTATTTTGCTCTTTTCTTTTTGGGGACCCACCACCCAGCTCCCAAATAAATACATGGAGACTATTCTTTCTTACGAATGCCCAGCTTTAGCTTGACTCCGATCTCTCTCCAGATTTCTCCTTCTGTTTATTCTCTCTGCCTGCCAACCCCACCTATCCTTTCTCTGCCTAGCTATTGGCTGTTCAGCTCTTTATGAGACCAATCAGGTGTTTTAAGCAGGCAAAGTAGCACAACTTCACAAAGTTAAACAAATGCAGCATAAAAGAATGCAAGCTGCCGGGCGATGGTGGCGCACGCCTTTAATGCCAGCACTTAGGAGGCAGAGGCAGGCGGATCTCTGTGAGTTCGAGGCCAGCCTGGTCTACAGAGCTAGTTCCCGGACAGGCTCCAAAGCCACAGAGAAACCCTGTCTCGAAAAACCAAAAAAAGAAAAAAAAAAAGAAAAAAAAAAAAGAATGCAAGCCATCTTTGCATCACTAAACAAATATTACACAGTATAAACAAATGTAACACAGATTCAACTAATATTCCACAAGAGTAGGACATTTTTAGAGGGGCTCTAATATGTTAGAAGTAGAAAATCTAAAATAAATGTGTATCAAGACTGACACATTAAATAAACAAAATAAAAATCCTTCCAAAGGGGAAGAAAGCATCACTAACAAAGTTTAAACGGTAATAAAAAGCAATACCCAGGTTTAAAATTTCTCTCAAAAAAGCTGTAACTTGACAAAAAAAATTCTAAACAATTCAGTAGAAAGTAACATGTATAAGATGCAGTGGGCAACTGATAAGGGTACATGTCAGCAGAAGCTAGACATATGGCCACATACTCAGCACCACTAAGAGACAAAAGAATATAGAGCAAAATAATAATAGGAAAGCTAGACTGCTAATACCCGCAATGGTGAGGAGGGAGGCAAAAGAGCACTATGCATTGTTAATAAAAGGGAATGACTCCAACCTTCTGAAAAGCGACTCAATAACTGCTAATTAGAAATTAAAATATAGGGTTGGAAGTGTAGGCGGGGAGTAGAGCCCATGTTCATGTGAGCAAGGCCCTGGATTTACTCCACAGCCCCCAGGTAACTCCTTGCAATAAACTCTTGCTTTGGGGGCTAATAAAAACAAAAGTATCAATATGTAAGAATACACACAGATGTACATGATTTTTTTTCTGGAATGTTTGCAGTGGTGCAAACAAAGAAGAGAAATGTTAAATGTCATTAATACAAGAACGACTGACTAGGAACACAATGTATATAATGTGGCTGCTGGAAATAATGGTCGTGCCTGTATCTAATGAGCTGTGGAGTTGCTCAGAGTCTAGCACAGTGGCAAAGCAATATACACAAGCAATATGCAAAACGTTACTGAAGACACCCAACCAGACTACCAAGCCCCGTATGTTGTGTTTGTATCTGCAAGGAAAATGATATGAAAAAGATCGATATCAATGGTAGGACTTGGAGATCTTATTAATATTCTGTATGTTTTTATAGTTTTCATTCTTTCTTTTAAAAATACAGTATGAATTCTTTTGTAATTTTTGAAAGAGACATTAATAAATAACATATTCTTGTGAAAGGAGTTCTTCAACCCACTTAGTGTAAAGAGAACCGAGGTAATTAACCACCATTCCTGCTGGAAGGCAACTTCATTTATCCAATCTTATCAAATTCCCACCAATTTCTCCTCATACCACAACTAGAGAAACAGACATCTCAGACACCAATAAACAAATATCAATTGCTCAAGTTATGTCACACCCGAAGCAAACTCACTGTCAGGCAGCTCTGCCCATCACTGGGGACTAAATCATGACACAAGGTGGGCCCTACAGTACTCTTCATCCTGGAATTCTCCGTGTTTTTGTCTGTTTGGTGCTAGAGTGAGTCCAGGACCTGGTCCGCTAAATACACACCACCACTAAGCTAAAGTCCTGCTGTAGCGATAAAACACCCTGACAGAGGACCTAGGGCGAAGGGCTTATTTCTGCTCACGGTTCAAGGCTACAGAGCTGTGGTGGTTGAATGAAAATGGCCTCTCTAGACTCATACAAAGTGGCATTATTGAAGGTATGGCCTTGTGGGAGGAAGTGTGTCACTGGGGGGTGAGTCACTTTGAGGTTTCCAAAGCTCAAGCTAAACCGAGTGGCTCACTCTCTCTTCCTGCTGCCTGCAGATCCAGACGTAGGACTCTCGGCTACCTCTCCAGAGCATGTCTACTTGCACGCCACCATGTTTCCCACCCTAATAATAATGAGCTAAACCTCTGAACTGTAAGCCAGCCACACTTAGATGGTTACCTTTCTATGAGTTGCTATGGTTGCTCATGGTGTTTTTTTCACAGCAATAGTTAAGCTAACTAAGACAGAGTCCATCACAGTAGGGAAGTTGTCCCAGTATACCTTCCTGCTGTGATGCATGCCATGATCAAAAGGGTTTGTTTCACCTTATGCTGGCAGGTCACCATCCATCACCGGGGCAGGGCAGGAACTCCAAACAGGAGCTTGGAGCACAGACCATGGAACACACGGGTCACTGGCTTCCTCCCTCTGGCCCGTACTCTATCAGCTTTCTTATTCAACCCAAGACTATCTGCCCAGGGGCAGAGCTACCCACGCAGGCTGAGTATTTACTAACATCAACTAGCAACTAAGAAAACGCCTCACAGGCCAATCTGACGGGTGCAATCCTTCGGTCCCTTTCCCCAGGAATGTCAAGTTGGCAACCAAGAGTAACCATCAACAAGTCAAGGGGGCAAAAGTAGGGCAGCGGATCATATACCTGCAACGAAGAAGGAGAGTAATGCTTGCTGCTGTTCAGCTCTCTTCCTCCACATACAGTCTAGTATTCCAGCCAGGGAATGGTGTGACCCACAATGCATGGGCCTGCCCACCCTAACTAAATCAAGCTAATCCCAGAGGCCCAGCTCCCAAGTGACTCCTGATTCTGCCAAGTTGACAAGTAACACTAGCCATTATAGCTACCTTCTGAACCTTACCCTAGAACCCTTGTTAGACATTCTTTGGAAGCATATTATTACTATTTAAAGATTCATTATTCAATTAACACATTAAAAGCATTTGAAGTATGATTCCTCCAAATGACATTTCAATTAAATACATTATTTTACTATAATAGATCCATTGAGGAGAAAAAAAAAGATATTGTTTATGTATTAAATCTGATCTCAATAGGTCCTAGGTCTCAGTTTGAATACTGTTAGGTCCAGAGGGCCCCAAAATGGCAGTGCTGCTGACAATGTCTGGGCTCTGCTCAGGCGACAGTGTCCTGAATGACAGGCTGGGCTCTGGGTAAACAGAAAGACTGCTAGTGTACACACAAAACCTAAACTCAGAATCCCTCACCAGTCTTGTGAAGCAGGTTTCTGTTTGTCAGGAAAAGCCATTACTTTCCTTATCTACAGCCAGTTACCTCCAGCAAACAAGCCTGCAGCAGATCAAAGTCCTCATGCTGGTTCCTGGCTGTTCTGGCTCAGGCATCCCCTGCCCCATTTTCCCCCTACAATGCTACCTGTTCCCTTAACACTGGCAAGAGTTTTCTGTTTTTTGTTTTTTTCCTCTTCTCTGCCCCTGAGGAACAGCTTGGCAGTTTGACTCCCCAATAAACCTTTCTAGTTTGGTGGTTTCCCTGCGTCCTTGCTCACAAATTTGGAATTCCAGGTAAAGTGAGCAAGCCATGTTAACAAACACCAAGATAAACATCCTTAAAACGTATTACTTATTCCTTTTGCTAGTTTAAATATTTTCGTATTCCCTGATAGTTCACAAAGAAAATGAAAACCAGATGCAGCAGTAGTGCCTATGCTCTACTGAGAGGCTAGGATAGAAGGACTGACTGAACCTAGGAGTCAAATCGAGGGGTAGGTGTGGTGGCGCACACCTGTAATCCCAACACTCAGAAGGCAGAGGCAGGTGGATCTCTGTGAGTTCAAAGCTAGTCTGGTCCTCAAAGCAAGTTCTTGGCCAACAGGGGCTACAAAAAGAGGCCTTTTCTCAAAACAGACAAAACATCAGAAAAACAAAACCAAATGTTCAAAACCAGTCTGGGCTACATAATGGCACCTAGTCTTGAAAAAATGATAGAAAGAAAGAAAAGAAGGAAGGATGGACAGACAAGACAAATGGATGTTTTCATTAACTCATTTCCTTCACTGGTCTTCTTCTCTGAAATGGCGTCCTTGGCGTTGAGTCAAGCACTTACTATGAATATGTAGTAAGGCTACTTACTGGTCTTGCAGAGCATTGCAGTGGCTTCTCACTCATGCCCATGATATGTGTGCATACACAAACAAACAGAAATGTAAAAGAGTGGCGACATGCTTCCATCCATAGACGTGGGGTGAAACTGCATGGCTTCTCTTTCCCTGCCAGCGCTGGCTGCTTCTCCCTGCTTAGCCACGCCCAGAGTTTGGGCTTCCTGAAGCTGAAGAGTGCTCTCCAGCATCACAATGTGTGAGCATCTCCTGAGCACTCTTCTTTAGTAGATAATTTTTGATTCTGTCATAAAAGACTTGCCATTAAGCAAGAGGAAAATAAGACTTTTGATTAAATTGTGTCAGTTATGACACTAATTCTAAAGAATTATTGTTCCTTAAAGAGAGAAAGAATCTCAGGTTTCAAAAGAGTCTTGAGAGGACTTGATGTATGCCATGATGTTTCACTCTTCTTCTATGTCCCTTGGCTGTGTTGCTCTGAGTTGTGGGGAGGAGGGACATCTGAGCCATTTCTTGCTACGTGCCTATCTTTATATGAGTTATATGGCACAGACAGGCGCCAGAGCAAGTCACACAACTCCAGACATTACTACAGAAGGAGATCTGAAGTTAACTACTTACATTTCCCAGGAAATAGAATTCTTAAGACGTTTTTATTTTATGCCTATCAGTGTTTGCCTACATGTGTATGTGCATGATGTTGGTGCCTGCAGAAGTCAGAAGAGGAGGCCCTGGACTGGAGTTACAGACTCTTGTGAGCCACCATGTGGGTACTGGAAGCCAAACTCAGATCCTCTGCAAAAGTAGCCAGTGCTCTTAGCCACTGAGCCAACGCTCCTGCCCTGAGAAGTAGAATTCTTTGGCGTGATTTCTCAAGGTGTTCTGGAAAGCCTGCATCCTGTAAGAAGTATCATGCTTTAACTGAACTCTACAACAATGACAAAAGTGGAAGAAAATACACGGAAGCTTAATTGTATTGTGCAGCAGCTTCCTTCCATCTCGGATGAAACTTCTTAAGACAGGATGTTTGCAGGAAGGTGAAGCCGCAGTCTGTCCTAAGTGTAAGCAAGGCACAGTGAAATCACCAAACTGAACCATTCTGTGGGCAGAAAGAAACGGTTATTGGAGATCAAACTGTCAAGGCTGTCTCTAGGGAGACAGACAGAAGCAAAATTGTGGAAGAGCAAGCAGATTTGATGTGACAATCAGCAAGATGGGGTCTTTGCGCTGATACAGGCTGTTTAGATTGACCATTGGGGTTCCTGTAAACAGAAACCCACCTTTAGAGATTCCTAAGGAATGCCAAATTTAGACTTCTGTTCATTGTCACTAGGACTGCCATTTGGTGGTCCCTTTTGGATCTAACATGATGGTGAGATTAAATACTCCAGGGAAGCTCCCTAAAAGTAATAGCTTCAGGAAGTCCCCAAAACTGACTGGATTCACTCAGACTCTCCCTCCCCAAGAGTATGTAAATAGTAAAGACTGTAAACTCTCAGACAAGCAGGGACCAGCCAAACTGCCTACAAGAAACAAAGACCAGCAGAGCTGCCTGGAAGAGGCTTGTACTAATCGAGACAGCTGGGAAGAACACTCTATACTTGTTGGGCTACCTGCAAGTTGTGCAGTATGCAGCTGGTTTATAGCTTACACGAGCTGTCATACAGGGGTGGACTTTGGTAATGCATCTGTCTTTGATTTATGTCTGCTCTTACAAGCAGCTCCTCACCGATATTTCTGTAAATAATCCCAATAAAACTCATTAGTTTACCAAGTTGGACTTTGGTCCAGGCTCCCTGACTGAGATGAGCAGACAATGGTTCACATCTCCACAAAGAAAATCTGTCACCCAGAGAAAAATCTACGCAACTGTTTAAAATGTTGGAACAAGGCTAGGGATGTGGCTCAGTTTGTAGAGTGCTTGCCTGGAGTTTCAGCACCACACGAACCATTTATAGGCTCATGCCTATAATCCCCAAACTTCAGGTGGAAAGAAGAGAATCGGGAGTGTAAGTCTATTCTTGGCTCACTTGAAGTTTGAGGCCCCATTGCCCTCACACACACACACACACACACACACAGAGAGAGAGAGAGAGAGAGAGAGAGAGAGAGAGAGAGAGAGAGAGAGAGAGAGAGAGAGAGAGAACATGTAACAAATGTTGAAACAAGTTTCCCATTTTGGTGCCATGACATGCACAGCAGTGACTCATTCTTGCTCAAAGCAAGAACTTTCCTTTGGGATTCTAAAGCCAATTTGTTCTCTCTGATTGCGCCTTTTGGTATAGTAACGTCGGGGCTTATAGAGCTTTGTTCTACCTTGAAAATCAGCAGTCAACCCGGGAAGAGAAAAAAAAATGTGGAGTTGCCTATTCTTTGCTTCCTTGCCCCCGTCTTGTCGGGTCCAATCCCTGGAAGCTGTGCAGGGCCGCAACACCGCCCTTAGTGCATCCCGATGACAGATCAATGGCAGAGACATGCCACCATGGAGCCGGCTGCAGGCAGCTCAGTCTAACTCTACCTTCTCTTTCAAATTTGAAACCATCTGCAAATAATACAGACACGAAAAACTAAAGCAAGTATCTCTCTATGATCAGAATATTTTAAAGTTTTCATGGGGACTCTTTTTAAATGTTACTCTCTCATAGATGTTCTTGCCACTGTTTCTTTTCATTCAGATATAGATGTGTACATGTCATCTGCTATGGACATACTGGCCATAATTATTTCACTTCCTTTCAGATAAGGTTTAACCAACTTTGGTTTTGTTCTGAGACAGGGTCTTGCCATGTAGCCCAGGTCCACGTTGGTCTTGAATTCCTAATCCTTCTGCCTTCCCCTTCAAAGTGCTGGGATTACAGGTATGCACTACTTCATCTAGTTTCAGCCAGCCACTTTTTAGCCTCCATCTAACTGCTAAGGCACCCAAATTCCCCTCAAATACCCTGCCAACACAAAACTTGATTTTCTTGGCATGTGCCCTACTTTCTGGATCTCTTCTTTTCCTCTCAGTACTTTTACTTCTGACTCCCATTCTGCAATGCTTAGACCAAAGACATCCTTGATACACAATCCTCTTGGGTGCCAACCCAGCTCTCCTCCTCAGTTTGGTCTCCATCAGTGTCCATCTGTCCTTCCTTCACAAAGGCCACACTTGGGAGTATCGTTCCTCTCTCTGCTGACTGACGCATTACTTTGAATATAAAAATGGTTTCACAAATTACTGACTGACTGACTGACTGACAAAAAGGTAAGTTCGTTCAAACCCGAGTCAGAGAGAAAGAGAAGTCAAATCCACTGCACAGGCCCTGAGTGCAACTTGAGTAACCGAGACAGTGGGACGGCCACAGGACTGCACTGGTTCCTCTTATCACCACTATGACCAGATACTGAAAGAGCACCTGAGAGAAGTGTATTCTGGTCCACAGTCCATCGGGAAGCAGAGGCAGGAGCAGTTCTGCTTGCTCACATCTCTCTGGTCAGGAAGCAGAGAAAGAGGAATGCTGATGCTCAGCTGGCTTTCTCCTTTCCCTATTTAATTCGATTACACAGTCCTCAGTCCGTGGCTGGAATTTCCACCCATGCCCATAATTATCTCTCTCTGGAAACATCCTCACAGACTCACTAAAACCCTAAAGCATTTCTTTCTTTTCATTTTCCTGTTTTGTAAAAGACAGAATCATATATAGCTCAAGCTGGCTTTGAACTCGTGTATACAAGAATGACTGTGAACTTCTGATCACCCTGTCTTTACCTCTTGAGTGCTGGGATTACAAGTATTCATCAGCACTCAGTTTATGTGGTGTCCAACACCAAAACCAGATCAAACCCAGTGTAGGGAGAGGAGGAAGCCCTGACTGAGAAAAGTCCTGAGTAAATGTGTGTTGTTGACATAGGCACAGCCCATGGGAAAATGGCATGCACGCATGCGCATACACACACACACACACACACACACACACACACACACACGTGCGCGCGCACACGAAGCTCACGAGGAAAACTGAAAGACCTCTCCTTCTGGCCTATATGTGGATGCTGATAGCATGTGTAGGGGATGTCCACCATAGCTGTCTCCCCTCACCCCAGGATATTTACAGCCTGAGACTGCTCCCCTACAGAGACTGCTCCACTAATTAGCTAAGCCTGTCTCCTTCATTCAGCTGATCACCATAACTCCACCTCTGTGTTTATCTAGATGTAATAGCCTCCCCACTCTGTTCAACATGGCTGAGGCTAAGTGCAGGGGTTGAAGACCACCCCAGCCTTTTGTCTGTGTGTCCATTTGCTTGTCTTTTCTCTGTTCCTCATAGCCTGTGAGGTATGCCCTGGCACCATGCTGGACAGCAACCCAGGGTTTGGTGTAAGCTAGGTAGGCAAGCACTCTACCAATTGCCACAACCCTAAGCCCCTGGTGTTTCATAATTGCATCAAATCAACAATCAATACCGACCATCACAGGATCCTTTCCACTCTGCTTTTCTTGCAGAATTCGAAAGGAATTTGTAGCAAGAATACTGTCAGATTGAGACCATCCAGCAGTCAGAACTTCCAAATCATCACACGTGAGACAACACATACTTCATGTCAATCAGATAACGACGGCTTCACTGCTGAGTTTTCATTTCAACAGACTTTAAACATGCTAACACACTCATTGAGCAAGAAGTTATACTAGACACCTAAACAGGCAATCTTAGTATCTGAAAATTCAGTTTTCAGAATAGGCCTGGATGGAGCTCGGGATAGGTGGACAGAGCTATAACCAGTAAAAAGAATGAGACAGCCCCATGGTAGTGGTGCATGCCAGAAGCCCAGCCTGGGCGCCCTTACAGAGTACATATAGAGTGAGTACCAGGCCAGCCTGGGCGCCCTTACAGAGTACATATAGAGTGAGTACCAGGCCAGCCTGGGCGCCCTTACAGAGTACATATAGAGTGAGTACCAGGCCAGCCTGGGCGCCCTTACAGGGTACATATAGAGTGAGTACCAGGCCAGCCTGGGCGCCCTTACAGGGTACATATAGAGTGAGTACCAGGCCAGCCTGGGCGCCCTTACAGGGTACATATAGAGTGAGTACCAGGCCAGCCTGGGCGCCCTTACAGGGTACATATAGAGTGAGTACCAGGCCAGCCTGGGCGCCCTTACAGAGTACATATAGAGTGAGTACCAGGCCAGCCTGGGCGCCCTTACAGGGTACATATAGAGTGAGTACCAGGCCAGCCTGGGCGCCCTTACAGAGTACATATAGAGTGAGTACCAGGCCAGCCTGGGCGCCCTTACAGGGTACATATAGAGTGAGTACCAGGCCAGCCTGGGCGCCCTTACAGGGTACATATAGAGTGAGTACCAGGCCAGCCTGGGCGCCCTTACAGGGTACATATAGAGTGAGTACCAGGCCAGCCTGGGCGCCCTTACAGGGTACATATAGAGTGAGTACCAGGCCAGCCTGGGCGCCCTTACAGAGTACATATAGAGTGAGTACCAGGCCAGCCTGGGCGCCCTTACAGAGTACATATAGAGTGAGTACCAGGCCAGCCTGGGCGCCCTTACAGAGTACATATAGAGTGAGTACCAGGCCAGCCTGGGCGCCCTTACAGGGTACATATAGAGTGAGTACCAGGCCAGCCTGGGCGCCCTTACAGAGTACATATAGAGTGAGTACCAGGCCAGCCTGGGCGCCCTTACAGGGTACATATAGAGTGAGTACCAGGCCAGCCTGGGCGCCCTTACAGGGTACATATAGAGTGAGTACCAGGCCAGCCTGGGCGCCCTTACAGGGTACATATAGAGTGAGTACCAGGCCAGCCTGGGCGCCCTTACAGGGTACATATAGAGTGAGTACCAGGCCAGCCTGGGCGCCCTTACAGGGTACATATAGAGTGAGTACCAGGCCAGCCTGGGCGCCCTTACAGAGTACATATAGAGTGAGTACCAGGCCAGCCTGGGCGCCCTTACAGAGTACATATAGAGTGAGTACCAGGCCAGCCTGGGCGCCCTTACAGGGTACATATAGAGTGAGTACCAGGCCAGCCTGGGCGCCCTTACAGGGTACATATAGAGTGAGTACCAGGCCAGCCTGGGCGCCCTTACAGGGTACATATAGAGTGAGTACCAGGCCAGCCTGGGCGCCCTTACAGAGTACATATAGAGTGAGGAGTACCAGGCCAGGCTGGGATGCGCAGTGAGACCCTGACCAAAAGCAATAAAATAAAGTGGTAATTCTAGATCTTGCATATATTACGAAGTTTTGGGAAATTCACTTGGGAAACTCATTTATAAGTTTTCATTTTCTTCAGGTTGAAAATGAAAGAAGAATTACATCACATGATTACATAAGAATGGATCAAGGCTTATCTACCCCCCTCCCCAGACTCTAAATGTCGGTTCTCCCACCACAGACTCTAAATGTTGGTTCTGTTTTTATTTTGGAGAGGGTTGTTGCTGTTTGTTCAGGTTTGATTTAGGGGTGTGTGTGTGTGTGTGTGTGTGTGTGTGTTGAGAGAGAGAGAGAGAGGAGACTAATAAATCTCAGGCTGACCTTGAACTCACTATATTGCCAATGGTGACCTCAAACTTGTGATCCTCCTGCTTCCACCTCTCCAGTGTTAGGATTACAGCCATGCACCAAGCTCCAGGGATACAGCTTTGGTGACTTGTCACACAGGCTTTCTGGTACTGCAGCTTCCTTTCAGTCACCCACCCTCCCGTAAGTAACCCCGACAGGCTCACCGGTTCGCCATGCTGGACTTGGTAGATTGCTGCTCTGGTCTGTGTTTACGTGCCACAAGATGCAATGAGAGAGGACAACTTGTCAGTTCTCACCACGTGACGACCAAACTCAGGTCATCAGGCCTCGTAGCAGGCACCTTTACCACTGAGACATCCTTCCAGCCCATGGTGGTTTGAAAGAAAATGGCCCCAAAGGGAATGGCACTACTGGGTGTGGCCTTGTTGTTGAAGTATTGTTAGAGAAAGTGTGTCACTATGGGGGCAAGCTTTAAGGTCACTTTCTCAAGCTTCAGTGTGACAGTCAGTCGACTCCCTGTTGCCTGCAGGATGCAGTACTCTCAGCTCCAGCACCACAACTGCGGGCACACTGCCATGATCCCCTTCATGATCATAATGAACTGGACCTCTGAAACGGTAAGCGAGCCACCCTCAATGAATGTTGCCACAGTCGTGTCCCTTCACAGCGATAGTAATCCCTAACTGAGACACAGTCCTATTTACACATTTAGACAGTGCTACACTGTTGGTGTTAGAACTTGGGAACTGCCTTTCTTAAAGAAGAACAGAAAACATTTATGCCCCTGAAAGCTTATTGTCATACCTTGTAGGCAAGGAACACAATCAATAAGGCTCCATCCTCCAGGCCCTAGTAGGACGTGTTACGATTGACCTTCACCCAGCTTTTCCTTCTGAGTGCAGTATTGGTTGCTGCCGTCCTCTGTGGACTTGGAGCTCCAGCTTCTTCAGCCTCTGAATGCAGACTCACACTGCAAAGTCTTCAACCTCAGAAGAGGGATGCACTACGAGTTTCGGGCTCTAAGATAAGCAGCTATTGGTTCCTGCAGCTCTCTAACATGTAGGTGTGCACGGTTGGGTCATCCAGCCGCTGCTTGTGGCACCCAAGCTAAATTATCTCCCTTTATAATCATCCATTCTATTGCTTCTGTCTCTATAGAGAACCCTGACATCTACAGCCAGTTTGTAAGGGAAGATACTCTTTATTTTCAATTGGTAAATAAATATATAAGAGAACTGAGTCATAAGGTGTGTGTTCAGCTCCACAAGCTTACTGCCACAGCCTGTAAGCTAAGAAATTCAATCTATAAGGGTTTGTCCTTCAGGCTCAGCGGCCCACACCTTTAGATATTTGGGAGGCAGAGGCAGGAGGTTCATAAGTTCAAGGCCAGCCTGGGCTACAAAAGTCTGCTTAAGAAGAGAGAAGAGGCTCCAAATCATTTCAAACTACTACTATAGCATATTCCAGCTGGACCAGGAATGTATAAGAGTTCCCATGGCTCAGCACAGTCAGCACTGGGAGAAACAATTTCAATGGTTCTAGCCATGCTAATGGATAGACGGTGCCATGTCCTAAAGCCTGACGATGCTGAGATCTCGTGTGTGTGTGTGTGTGTGTGTGTGTGTGTGTGTGTGTTCATCATTTGTGCATCTTCTTTGGTAATTTTCTTTACCCATTTCTCCCTTTGCTTGATATTACTGAATTTTGACAACTCCTTATTCAGTCTAAATTTTATATATGTTCTCTGCAAATACCTTCTCCCTATCTTTGATTTTTTCTCTAATAGATATCTCACTTTGATGACCCTGTGACTGGTCCTCCTGTGTAACTGTTCTGGGAAGGTCTGAGAAGGTACATCTTTTCACTGTAAAAACACAACCACCATGTTTATGAATATAAGAACTTAGCATTTCTTTTATGGCTCATGGGGTTTTTGTTCTTTGATATCTTGGTTTTCTTTTCATAAGATCAATCTCTCTTTCTCTCACGCACACACACACACGCACAAGCACATGCACACACACGCGCGCGCGAGCGCGCGCATAAGCACACACATACCCATCCCTGTTTCTTGTCTTACTCTGCCAAAGACACCAAGAGGAGAATGAAAAGCCAAGCCAGAAACTGTGGCAAACACTTAGAAGAGGCTTCATGGTTTATGACCCTTTTGAACTGGCTGTTTTATGCGGTTAAAGGTTCATTTTCTTGCCATCACACAGATGGATATCAAATTGTCTCACCCTCATTTCTTAAAAAGAAAAACATTTTTCCACTGAATCATCTTTGTGGAAAATCAATTGACCATGCATCTGTAGAGTTCAATTTTGGACTCTAATTCCTCCCCCACTTCCTCTCTCTCCCTCCATTTCCGTCCCTGTTCTTCCCTTCCTCCCTCCCTCCCTTTTTTCTTTAATTTTTAATTTACATTTACTTATTTGTGTGTGGGGTATGCTATGGTGCATACATGGAGGTCAGAGGAAAACTTGCAATTGTCAGTTTCCCCTGTGGGTCCTCAGATTTGGCAGCGGGGCCTTTACCTGCTGAGACATACTCAGCAACCTAGTTTCTCATCCTCTCTCCCCACACGAGACTCTGCGTGTGTGTATCAGGTGCTGTTCCAGTATTACATTTGACTGTCAGATGCTGATCCAGAGGGCTTCACAGATATGACCACACTCTCCCTTGGCTCCTCTCTCCTCTGGGTATCGATGAGGAGTGGTCAGGCCACAGTCGGATGTGACCCTCCTCTTCCCACAGCTCTCCCAAGAGCCAAGTCCCCCTCGACAGCCACTACAGCCAGGTCCTTAGAGGCAGCAGAGCACAAAACAAACAGGGTTACAGTGACCACAGTCTCCCCACAAACCCACCTCACCCTGGTCCAGGAACTGTTCTCTCCACAAACCTCATCTCACCCTGATCTAGGAATGTCTTTGGGCCTTTAAACACCCACTTTAGTCAGAAATACAAGAAAACATTATGTCTCTAAGTCTACATGGGTGATATCAGATGACTTTGGACCCATGTCCTACCGACACTGGTGCATATCCCCCCCTCCCACTCCCTCACAGGGGGCCTTAAAAGAACTAATTCTGCTCTCCCTGGGCAAGGCAAGCTTTCCTGGAGACCCTGCTGTTTATTTTGCCAACTCTAATAAACCTTTTCCCTGATGGTCAATCTAATCCCCCGCCCCGTGCCTCAAACGAGGTCTCTCCAACCCTAGAATCTAACCACTATATACTAGTACAAGCTCTAAAACACTGATGACCATGTCTAGCTCAGAACTCCCTGGCACATGGAGCATTCGAGCTGGAGGAAGATGGGGAAAGCCAACAGCAGAGCCTTCTCTGACCCTGTGTCTGTGAAGAGGGCAGGTTTCCCGCCAGGAGGAAAGAGGATCCACAGAGGCCAAAACAGTCTGGAAAAGGCAGACCATGCCCAGTCTGTTCTTTTCTCCCACTTTCGTCTAATTGTGCTTCTGTGAATTCCCTTTCATCACAATTATAAATATAAACACACAGTTCTCTTGGTTTTAGGTATTCATTTCTGAAATACAGTCTTATGGTTTTCTGTTCCGAATTTGTCTTTTATTTTATTGAAGCATCAGAAATGAACCTTGCGATGGGTGAGGAAACCTTTCTGCCTTTTCTTCTCAGAGATCACACCCTTTCCAAAGGCCTTGAAGAAAAAAAAAAAACAATGAAGACCGCTGAACGCGAATGGAAAAAGCAACAAAACAAAACAGGCCTTGAATGGATGGATTACATAAATTGACTCATTCATTCTGATCTTATATTTAGAAAACTAATGGCTATAATCAGCTAACTTAGTGCTGTTGTTTAGTACACTGCTCAGAGAGTGTATAGCAGTGACAGAGAGCCCAGCAGGCCGATTTTAAATGACTAAGTTCAACCGCCTTCTCTACCTCTCGAATATTGAAGCTTGAACCCGAGACTGCAGCAATAATAAACCCTCTTCAAATCTGTAGATATTCCATCTTGATTTGCCTCCCTGAGCAGTCATTATGTAAGTAAAGCAGCTGTAGTCAAATCTCCCCTCACCATCCCCTGGGAGTGCAGGCATTTTCATAATCACTTTCATGGAGACATTCTGCCCTTTCCTTCTTCCTCAATCTACTGCACAGATATTTAAATGCTAAACAAAGCTCTTACTAACTGTTAGAGCACAGCAAAGAAGACTGTGCAGAGCCTGGGGGAGGGTTCTTATAAGTAAGTCATTTTAGGAAATAACTGTGAGATCAGAAATGATAAATAATTCAAGAATCTCCAATTTTATCTTTCAAAAGAAACGAGGACAAGAACCCTTAGTCAATTCAAATGAAGCCTAAGGATGTCGGTTTCCTCGCCTCTCATCAGCCGTACTGAGTGGGAAATTCTGCTGCCGTTCTCTCGTGGGCGGGAAACGGAAAAAGCCAGCGCAGACACCTGGGCACGCCAGAGGCTCCTTTTATTGCGGCTAGTTCCTGTTTTTATTTCTCTCTTTTTCTCTTATTTTCTTTTGCAGCTTTTAAATTGAACTTTAGTAATTAAAGTGCAGAATCCAAATCATCACAGTGTCGGTTAGTTAAAGAGCTGTTCTTCTCCTCAGTTATCCTGGGACAGCAGGTTAATTGTTGCCTTGAGTTACTCCATCACAAGCTTTACCCATAAGACTTGTTAAAAAACAAATGAACAATTATACTAAATATCATTCCATCATTTAAATGCTGTTCCCCAAAGGACATCAGGAATAAAAAGGAACAAATTCCAGGCTCCCTTTCAGGCTATGCGTTAGAATATCCCTGCGGCGCTCTTCTAGGGCGCAGCGTAGAGAGGTAAGTAGTTGTGATTCGCATATTTCAAATCTTGGCACCTTATTAATTAAATCAAATTTTATTATATACTTGCCAGGTAAAACAGTAAAGACCCCAGCACTTGGGAGGCAGAGGCAGGCAGATCTCTGTGAGTTCGAGGCCAGCCTGGTCTACAGAGTGAGTTCCAGGATAGCTAAGGTTGTTACACAGAGAAACCCTGTCTCAAAAAACCAAAAACAGCAACAACAAAAACAGAATATTAAATACTTTCGCAATGATGAGTGCTTTAAAAAATAAGCCAGGTGTGGTGGACAGGACTGTAATCCTAGCATAAAAGTATACAAAAAAGGGTGGTCTTTATTTTATATATGTGTAGCCAGCTGTGCAGAATAGTTTTAATAATACTATCTTGGTTAAAATAACTAGAGTCGTAAGTTTCTGAAATCATAATTATGAACATCCCCTGAAACATGCCTCTTACAAATGTTGGATAAATAAAACACATACGCTTTTGAATAAATGGAAAAGCCACAAAAAAAAAACAAGTCTAGAGGGAGGAACCGAGAGGGACTAGAAAGAGAAAAATCATTAGAGTTCCTGACCATCCAGGCAGATGACAAAGCCTGAGGCCGGCAAGATGGGGGTAGAGGCACCTGCAGCTCAGAGACGTCTCAGCAAGAGATGCACCTGAAAGTAGCAGAGATCTCACAGTGTTCAATCCAAAATTAAAAGTGCAAGCAGCAAAAGAGCTGCTCTTAGTGAGATTAAGGAGAAACTGACTCAGACCTCCCAGCTCCACAGAAGGAACCGTCAGTCAAACACCCAAGAGCAGCAGCTAATTCAGAGAGGTTTTGAAAGAGCCAAATAAGATTCTAAGAAACAAAAATATGGTCACTAAATTCAAGTGGCTGTTCTAACCTCAAAGAAAAGCGCTACAAATGCCCCCCACTGAAGTGGGAGCTTATCCAAACAAGCAAGCAGCCCGAGTACTTTCCCAGACAACGCTGGCCAGCAACGCTGCTGTCAGGACTACCGTTCTGAGCTCCCGACAGGAAAAGCCATCTTGGTCACTTCTTCTGTAATTTAAGAACTATCCACTCTGTCCTCCTATGCTCTAGGCAAGTATCTTTTTATCATCTGTCAATATTAAATAGAATTGGTAATTCTCGGTTGAAAATAAGAGTTCAATTTTTGGAAGGTCAAGCTTCAAATAGATCAAATGACAATAAACATAAGAAAATATGAATACTGTCATATATGAAAAAGCTACGTGGAAATTTATGAAGCAAAGAAGCCTTGTCTCAATTTCTGACTTGTTAAATTGTAACACCCCTTGCTCTCTTCACTTCATACAAAGTATGAGGCTAATACCAAAATTTAAATATGCTAAGGAGATGTAAGGAACTGGCCAAATCACATTTTTAAAAGAAAACAGAACACAAGCATAAACCAACCCAAAATATGTTCAGGTGATCTGTCCTGGACCTGTTGGCTATGTGAAATTATGTCTTAAAAGAACGTATAGCACACCAGCATTGCGAGGTGAGTTCACACAGGCGCTCTGTGTGTCTGCAGAGCTTGTGAGCAGAGGTGTGAACCGCTTTCGGAGACATCGGCACAATGAATGGTTTTGGGAGACAGAGGTGTCAACCTTCAGAGCAGAGGTCAGATTCTCTGCCAAGGCTCCGGGCTCCTTTCCTGCAACACCCAACTGTGAGTTAAACCTCTCTGCACCACTCTCGCAGAAGTGGGGCTCAGTCAAAAGACGCAGATGCAAATGCCACAGCTGCAGCTACAACTGATAAACTCACTCTTTCCTCCTCCTCCTCCTCCTCCTCCTCCTCCTCCTCCTCCTCCTCCTCCTCCTCCTTTTTTGGAGACAGGGTTTCTCTGTGTGTAGCCCTAGCTATCCTGGAATTTGCTTTGTAGACCAGGCTTGTCTCGAACTCACAGAGATTGCCTGCCTCTGCTCCTAAATGCTGGGATTAAAGATGTGCACCACCACACCCAGCTAAAATCACTCACTTTTCTTCTAGATAGTGTCTACTGCTGCCCCAACTTGCCTACATACTTACTTGAGAGGCCCATCAAGTTCAGCCTGCAGCCAGCATCAAATCACAAAAATTTGGTGCCCACTTAAGTTTATAAAATGAGCTGTGACCACTGAGAAGAAAACAGCAGTGTGCCACAAATCACATCTGCCAGGTTCTGGGAGATCTGAGTATGTAGATTCATCTCACAAACACATGACCAGAAGCTAAAACCCAGAGACCTACAGGTGTCCGTCACACAACTCACAGTGCAGTTCTCCACTAGAGGAAGCCTATCACCCGGGGGCCGTCCAGCTGTGATGAGTTTCACCTTGACTCAACAGCTGGCTGACAGGCGTGTCCTTCACGGTCAATGCTTTACTGTCTAGTAGATAAGGGTGACACAAGAGTACAAGAGGCGGCTGCAGTACGAGCACAATGGCCCAAACAATGCTGAAGACCTTAACAAATCTCATAGATTCATAGGCTCTGCCGCCCCTCCCCTCCCCCACTGTGAAACAAGCTTAGGCTAAAGACTGACTTGACTGATATTAGCAACATCCATCCAAGTGACGGGGTACACACGCACTTGGGAATGGTGAGGCTGTGGGCACCCACAATACTGTGTTGTTTCTTCTTCAGAGAGTAGTTTCTACTTCCCAATATTCTACTTCTCACTTCTCAGTAGCTACTTGTTTTTCCTATTGGTCTAACTAAAATCCTACGATGTATCAAAAGCTGTTTCCACACCAACACAAAGGCCACAAGGGGCTCAGCGCCACAGTCCCCAGGACCACAGAACCAACAAATGAAATTAATTAACATTAATGTAACCTCAGATTTTAAAGAAACACCACAATACCAGAAGGCACATAGGTAAAGCCAAATGACAATACTGTGAAAGCTGGCAGTTCAAACAACACATTTCTAGAGCTTCAGATGAAAAAAAAGTTATATTACCTAGAAATTATAAAAACTATTTGGTCGGCGTAAGAAAAGACAACAGTTCGGATCTCTCCAGCCTGTGTCCAGCCTCTCTAGATTATGCTGACATCTAACTCTACTTTTAAAGATGGATGCAAACACCAATATTATCCATGTTTAGAGTTAACCAAAGGACACAGCGGCATGGCATATAATCAACTTATCTTCCACAAAGGAGAGCTATAAAAATTACAGATTCAGTATGCACTGCGTCTATTGACCAACTTAACCTAATTGACGTTTGTAAAATACTAGCCCCATAAGTCCACAAAATCTAGCCATCTCACTCCTGGTGCCTACTTCTGTCTTAGTGTGGGTTTTCATTGCACCCATGTAGCAACTTACACCATTTGTAAATATAGTTCTAGGGACTCTGACGCCCTCTTCTGACCTCTGCAGTCACTAGACAAACATGGGTGGTAGGACTCAAACTCAGGACCTCAACAAAGAGGAGCCAGTGCTTTAATGTAAACTGCCCGCATAATCCATAGGAAATGACACTATTAGGAGGTGTGGCTTTGTTGAAGCAGGCATAGCCTTGTTGGAGGAAGTATCACTGTGGGAGCAGGCTTTGAGCTTTCTTATGCTCAGAATACTGCTCAGTGTCTATAGACTTTCTGTTGCCTGCAAGATGTAGGACTCTCAGCTATTCCTCTGGCATGTCTACCTCATGCTCCTCACCATGATGATAACGGACTAGACCTCTAAACTGTAAGCCACCATCTCAATTAAATGCTTTCCTTATAAACATTTGATGTGGGAGTGATTTCTTTATAATCTGTTGCTTTCATTGGTTAATTAATAAAGAAACTGCCTAGGCCCATTTGATAGGCCAACCCTTAGGTGGGTGGAATAGACAGAACAGAATGTTGGGAGAAAGAAGCCGAATCAGGGAGTCGCCATGATTCTCCCACTCCAGACAGACACAGGTTAAGATCTTTCCTGGTAAGCCAGCTCGTGGTACTACACAGAATATTAGAAATGGTTAGATCAATATGTAAGAGCTAGCCAATAAGAGGCTGGAACTAATGGGCCAGGCAGTGATTAAAAGAATACAATTTCCATGTAATTATTTCGGGGCATAAAGCTAGCCATGCGGGTGGCCGGGTGCCGGAGACGCAGTCCTGCCGTTCCTATTTACTACAGAGTGGCGCCCAACGTGCTAATGAACTCCATGTAAAACCTGAGAGGGCTTAAAAAGGAGAGAGAGAGAATTTAAGACAGTTTTTTGCTGTTTGTGGGTTGTGTGCCGCAAATAAATTGTCCTGACTCAACAGCAGGAAAAAAACTGGCTGTTTTAAAATGCCAGCTTTCTGCACTGTGCCGCCATTGCAATCTCTGTCTGGCTCCTGCGGGAGAAAGAGTCTTTGAATGGAGCATTTGGAATAAAGTGCTATAATTTGTTTGATGGCAACTAGACTCGCTGTGTGCCTAAAAGGAAGTCACTGTGTGCTGTGGCTCAGGGGCACCAAATGGCTCTGAGGCAGGAGCGGCTCAGCTCCGCCATGCTGAACTGTGCTGGTCTCAGGCAGGAACTACTGTAATTATGTAATAACAGCACAGTTAACGTTTCAACTGGGCAGGACACAGGTGGTACCATATTACCCCTACATGGTGCAACTTAAGTTTTTGAGAAATGCTTAACATTTTAAAAAATGCTCCTGGATAGTAAAAAAAATTACAGATTCACAATAGTACAGATTCAGACACTGTTGGATGAATGTACGTAGGCTTGAGAGAGAGAAAAAAATATATAAACAATAAAGTTAATGTCTTAAGAAAAGGGTAAAGTCTTTAAAGAGACAGAATACAGATAGTTATAGATTAAAAGAAATAAAGAAAAATAAGCCACGTAAAAATGGAAAATTCACAGAGTCTGGATTCTTTGTATTATTGTGTTTTGTTTAAAATTTTTGGCTGTAAAGGAGCTAAGTGCAGAGAGACATTTCATTATATGGGCTGCCAAGCTAAACCAGAATGGATATAAGGGTATTATGATTTCAGAATATGGGTCTAAGGATATGATGCTTTGGAAAGGAGTTTCTTCTTTTGTTTTCACAGAGGACGAGACCCTGTTGATTGTTTCTATCCCAATATGGTATGATAGACCACACCCTCCTCAAAGGTTGCTGTGAACACCCTCAAAAAATTACTTCACTCAACTGCCAACTGAGATGACCCTGGCACACAGGTTATACCATGGAAGACCTAATTAACGACGCCCCCATTCAGCAGGAAGCAGTTTGGAGAGAAAAAACTGCACCCATGTTCCCAAATATAGTTTATAAATGTTCTTTTACATTTAAAGGGGGATATGATATAGATATGAATAATTTGCATTGGTGTGGATTTTAAGGTTAATTTTGTTATAAGTATATGTATTTCTGATATTAATTAAGGTATTGTGTAGTTCATTTAAAAATGTAACGTATATAAGTTGTTAATGGATAATCATCAATAATAGTCAAGCTTGTAGTCATGTTATTTAGATTTTCTAGATGTGCATAGATATATTTTAGATAGGCATTCTTCATATCTTTCAAAGACTGCAGAATATGGCATTTAAAATATTTTAATAACTTAGGGCTTTTCATGACAATGAGACACATCTGCTCCTAGCAGCACCAATCTACTTCAAGAGGAAGATGGGCATCGAAGAGGCTCCTTATGGAGTTTTATAGCCATTTGGGCAAGAAACTGCTCTTGCCTGGACTGATGCATAAACTGGACACAAAGAACCTGCAGAGAGGACTGCTGAACTTGCCTAAAGGTGAGATGGTCTTTCGGGGTTCCTGACCTATGAAAGAGTCTACGAGACATTCTGCAGGACACAGCAGAAAGTGAGTGAACTGCCGGGCGACGGTGGCGCACGCCTTTAATCCCAGCACTCGGGAGGCAGAGGCAGGCGGATCTCTGTGAGTTCAAGACCAGCCTGGTCTACAGAGCTAGTTCCAGGACAGGCTCCAAAGCCACAGAGAAACCCTGTCTCGAAAAACCAAAAAAAAAAAAAAAAAAAAGTGAGTGAACTGCTTTAGAATTTCCTGCTTCATGGAAATGTCTGCTGGATACTATGGGCCTGAAGGCCAAAGATGGATGCCCCAACGGTACAGAGGAACTTTGGGTGACTGTACAGGCAGCGAGATGTCTCTGTCATTTCTAGAGTTTTGGATTTCTTGTTTACTTAGGTAATATTATATCCTTCTGGAGTCTTTGATGGAGTTGAAGAATGGTTAGTTATAGTTATAGTTTTCCATTATTATGATAGAGAAAAGTAGATGTAAATATTGTAACTGTAATTCTTGCTTGATTACTGTTTTGTTATATGTAATTTTACTATGTTAAAGTTAAAGCCTTTCTTTTTTGTTTAAACAGAAAACGGGGAAATGATGTGGGAGTGATTTCTTTATAATCTGTTGCTTTCATTGGTTAATTAATAAAGAAACTGCCTAGGCCCATTTGATAGGCCAACCCTTAGGTGGGTGGAATAGACAGAACAGAATGTTGGGAGAAAGAAGCCGAATCAGGGAGTCATCATGATTCTCCCACTCCAGACAGACGCAGGTTAAGATCTTTCCTGGTAAGCCAGCTCGTGGTACTACACAGAATATTAGAAATGGTTAGATCAATATGTAAGAGCTAGCCAATAAGAGGCTGGAACTAATGGGCCAGGCAGTGATTAAAAGAATACAATTTCCATGTAATTATTTCGGGGCATAAAGCTAGCCATGCGGGTGGCCGGGTACCGGAGACGCAGTCCCGCCGCTCCTATTTACTACAAACATTGGTTTCTAAGTTGCCGTGGTCATGATGTCTCTTCATAGCAATAAAGACCCAAACTAAGGCAGGAGTTGGAACCAGGGGTGGGGTGTTGCTGTAAAAGGCCTCACCATGACATTGTTTGGAGGAATTTGGACTTTGGTACTTTGGATTTGGAAACCAATGGAATGCTTTAAGTGCGGCTTGATTGACCATAGTAGTAGAAGTATGGAAGACAGTGGTGCTGAATGTGATTTGGGGGGCTTGCTAAAGAGGTTACAGAAGAGAAGAGTTTTAAAGTGTTGCCTAGAAACCATTCTTGTGATATTTTAGTGAAGAAAGTGACTGTTTTTTGCCCTTGTCCAAAGAGTCTGCCTAAGACTAAAGTGAAGAATTTTGGGTTAATTACATCAGCAGAGGAATCAAAAAGCCTAGTACGGACTCTGTCGTGTGGTTGTCAGTGTTAACTCTAATGCAGATATATAATGAAAAGGAACAAGCAGAGCAAGGAAAAATATTTGAGAAAAACAGCACCAGAAAGTGGAATGGAGCTAAATTCTATGTTAAAGGAGATAAACAGATTAAGAAATGGAATAAAGGAGTGGTGACCTCAGGGGAAGATCAAACCCAGCTAAACGTCCAACTTGTAAAAAAGAACTAAAGAAAAGTTTAGAGCCAAGTGTCATGGGGCACACCTCTAATCCCAGCACTGGGAAGGTTTCAGGCCAGCCTGGTCTAGAGATCCTGTTTCAGGCCAGCCAAGCTTAGTGAAGAACAGAAAGCTGGTAAAGATGTAATTGAATGAGTGGGCCATGTTCCAGCCCCAGTAAGCAGCAGAATCTGGCAGCTTCAGTCATGTGGCTCTGGCTTTAGAGTTAAAAATAGAAGAAGCGGGTTATAGAATTTGCCTCCACACCTAAGAAAGCCGCTGAGGCCAGGCATGTGTCAGGGGTGTCCCTGAATGGAGGCCTAGAGAGGCCATTGCGTGAAGCTGTGAAGTTGAAGCCTGGACCGCTTTGGAGAATCCAAGATGTTAGAGATGCCAGAGCTGTGGGATAGCTGCCAAGGAGAGCTGCTAACAGGGAGTGGAACCAGCCCAAGAGAAAGAAGTGTGTTGCAGTCCACAAAGCTGAAAGGGGTTGGAGATCTGAAGAGCATTTTGGCATCAGACATGGAGATGCAGAGTTTGGAGTTTGCCCAGCTGGTTTTGGTCTTGCTTTGGCTCAGTATTTCCATACTGTGCTCCCTTCCCTACATTTTGGAATGGTAATGTACATCCTGTGATCTCCTTTTTTATTTTGATTTTTACACGTGAATACAGTTAAGAGATTGCATGAATCTCAGAAGAAACTTTGAACTTTGGATTTTAAAACACTGTGTAGACTATGAGGACTTTTGAAGTTGCGCTGAATATATTTTGTATTATGATATTGTTACAAACTTATGGGGGCCAGGGAGTGGGGTGTGGTCACTGGAATGTAACTGGCCCCCATAATCTCACAGGGAATGGAGCCATGAGGAGTGTGGCTTTGTTGGAGTGGGTATGGTTTCTGGAGGACGTGACACTGAAGGGGCAGGCTTTTTATCCTATGCTCAGTATGCCACCCCGTGTCTCGGTAGACTTCCTGTTCCCTGCATGTAGGGCTGTCAGCTGTTCCTCCAGTACCACATCTGCCTGTATGCCACCATGCTCCCCACCATGATGACAATGAACTGAACCTCTGAAACTGTAAGCTGTCACTTCGATTAAATGTTTTCCTTATAAGAGTTGCCATGGCCATGGTGTCTCTTCACAGCAACAGCAACCCTAACTAAGACCGTCTCTCTGGTCTCAAGCTCTTGCCCCTTCTGTAGTGCTGGGGTTATGGGAGTACGCCAACAACATGTGAGAATTAGTGTACATTAGAGCTGGCTATGCAACCTATGCGCTAATTTAGTCATCTGGAGAATGGACTACTGAGCCGCGGTGTGTTCAAATAATGGGATATACAGTAACTTCATAAACAGACAAACTACAAAGTCTTCCTCTATCTGGTTTTGCTTTCTCAAGTTTGAGTTACTGGCAGTCCCCAAATACAGAAAACTCCAGAAATAAGCAATTCACATGCTCCTAGGAATAGCATGATACCTCCTGCCATCCCACTTCTCCTGCCAGGGATATAAATTATACCTTTGATCAGAGCATTAAATATATATGTGTTAGTCACTTAGGCATCCTGGCTATCAAATCACCTACTTCAGTACTGCAGTGGTTTTTTTCAGTAACTCTTACTTTGTTTAACACTGGTAAGAGAGTAGTGATGGTGACAATTTGAATGTAGTACATTGTTTAATTGTCTATAATTGCTGTTATTGATCTCTTACTGTCCCCTAATCTATTATAGGTTTTTATGTATAGAAAAACACATTATACATATGGTGTGGTATGGTTTTAGGGTAGGGATCATGGGACATATTCTTAACAGATACTAGTGTATTGATAAATACAATATACATGAACCTCAAACATGCTGCGATAACCCTTTCACGAAACAATGCATATTGTGCAAACTTTCCAAGGTAATAAAATGCTCTGTACCTTGATAAGGGTATACTAGTATGTCCACTTCCCAAAACTTATGAAAAGATATATCTAAGGTTTGAGCACTTTATTGCATGCAAATTTTACCTTTAAAATCATAAAGAAAATTCCCAGCAACCACATGGTGGCTCACAACCATCTGTAATGGGGTCTAGTGCCCTCTTCTGGCCTGCATGTATTACACACAGACAGAATATTGTATACATAATAAATAAATATTTAAAAAAAAATCATAAAGAAAAATCCAGGTGGTGGTGACACGTGCCTTTAATCCCAGAATTTGGGAGGCAGCAACAGGTGGATCTCTGTGAGTTTGAGGCTAGCCTGGTCTACAGAGTGAGTTCCAGGATGGTCAGGGCTGTTACACAGAGAAATCCTATGTTGAGACAAAACAAACAAACCAAAAAGAAGGAAGGAAAGAAAGAAAGAAGATCTATACCAGGCAGGCATGCAGCCCGCCAGTAATGTGCTTGCCTACCATGGGAAAGGCCTTGTATCTCCCGCACAAAAAAAGAGGAAAATCAATTATTTATTCAATAAATAAGTAAACAAACAAAATAGGGGTGGTGAGAGGACTAAGAGAGGAGGAAGTCCTCAGAGGGGAAATGTAATGGTGTCTGCAATTACTTTTGAAGTGTAAGAAAACAGTAAGAAGTGTTGGCAGTGAACAGACAGACGGGGAGACAGCGACAAAAAAATCGAACAACTATAGTTATACAGGCCAGGAATATACTAGTTATGCCATAATTCTTTGAACTTTCTTGTATTTGAAATTTTTTCATAAGAAAATATAGTATGGAAATTCCTCTTTTTAAGATAAAAAAAGGGGGGGAGGCTAGAGAGATGGCTCAATGATTAAGAGCACTAACTGCTTTCTAGAGGGCCTAGCTGGGTTCAGTTCCCAGCACCCACTTGGCAGCTTGCACCTGTCTGTAATTAGTTCAAGGAGATTTGACACCCTCTTCTGGCCTCTGCAGACATCAGGCACACAAGTGGTGCAGGCAAAAAGCCCGTACAGGCACTCACTCACCCACCCACCCACTCACTCGGGTTCAGTCTTGGGTCTCCTTTCAGTCGGATGCAGGAGGCCCTGGGCTCAACCCCCAGCAACATGAAACTTCATCAGTGACTGGTACTGAGTGCTGTTTGTGCCCACTAAGAAGCTGGCTCTGGAAGTGAGGCTGCGCTACCTCCAGCCCCTCATTTCAAACCCAAGTATGTCTGTCTCCTGTCCTTAAAGACCTGGTGTCTAGAGATGAGCTGGCCAAGAATAAGAACAGTGCCTTTGAAAAGAGCTGGAAAGCAAGCCATTTCCAGTAGATGTTGCTATTGTTCATCCCACGGTGCAAAAGTGCCTATGGTGGGAAAGAGAAGCCATTGGAGGTGCATCCAGCCTCAGCTTCCGCAGTCACTTTCTGTGGATGCTGTGAGTGCCACATTTATGCCCTTATTGTTATCTGTTTGTTCTACCTAGAAGCCTGGCACAGGGAACACACTGGCCGGCCAGGAACTCAACCAGAAACTCCAGCTAACTGCCTCAACCATGTTTCTTCAATTGGTTTCTGCTGCAGATTTTGAGAATTCAATTTAAGATATTCTGTTGTCTACCTATTCCTCCCTCCCTCCATCTCTGATATTTAGTCTTTTATTTGGGCTTGCTACATGCTTAATAAACTCATATAAACCCAAAGTAGGACTATCATAGATCATTCTCTGGACAGTACAGGGCAGTCACTTCTAAGCAAAGCAATTTTTTAAAAAGATCTTTTCTGCATGTAATAATACTAAATACATGATATGATCACTTTCAGAAAATTTGTGTGTATGTGTGCATGTGTACTTGTGCATGAATGTACATGCCTGTGTATGCATGCATTTGTGTGCATGCATGCATGTGCATGTGTGGTGCTGGAGAGCAAATCCAGGACCTCATGCATACAAAGCAAGCACTCTACCCTGAGTCCTGATATGTGTCAAAGATAACTAAAAGAAAGTTTATTATAAATCATTTTACATTAATAAAATCACTAAACAAAAAACCCTGCAGAGTTCAAGTGAACTGCTTGTCAGGCTAGAAGCCGACCAGGGAATGTGCCGTGGTGGTTTGAAAGAAAACCCCCAAAGGGAGTGGCACTATTAGGAGGTGTGGCCTTGTTGGAGTAGCTGTGGTCTTGCCCGAGGAAATGTGTCACTGTGGAGGCTGGCTTTGAGGTCTCATATATGGTCAAGCCATGCCCAGTGAGTCTGACCACTTTCTGTTGCCTGTGGATCAAGATGTAGGACCTCAGCTCCTCCAGCACCATGTCTGCCTGTACATGGCCAGACTCCCAGCCGCCATGCTCCCAGCCATGATGATAATGGACTAAACCTCTGAAACTATAAGCCACCACCTCAATTAAATGTTTTTCCTTTGTAAGAGTTGCCATGGTCAAGAGGCCTGAACTAGGCCCCCTGAATACAAGTGACAACGCGGGGGCGGGGGGCAGTATATGTGTCCACTGGCAGTGGGACCAGGATCTAACTCTAATGCATGAATTGACTCTGTGGAGCTCATTCTCTTGCTCAGCCTAGATTGGGGGTGGGGGCTGGTCCTTCCTCACAAGGTGATGGGACAGACTTATTTGACTTCCAGGGCCTTACCCTCACTGAGAAGTAGATGGGAATGAGAGGGGGAGGGGAGAGCGGGAGGACAGGAAGGAGTGAGAACTGGGATTAGTATTTTAAAAATAAATTAATTAATTAAAAAAAAAAAGAGCTGCCATGGTCGTGGTGTCTCTTTGCAGCAACAGAAACTCTAAGACAGTGCCTAAACAAAGTAAGATTTAAAAAAAAAAAAAAAAGGCACCATATGAAAGCACAGAACACAGGTAATTTTTTTCTAAAAGGGTTACAGCTTTCTGACTAGGTGCTAGCAGAGTTCTCAATCTGAGTTGTGACACCCCCCCCAATATAAGATATCCTCCTGCAAATTAGATATTTACATTATGTTTAGTAGCAAAAACTACAGTTATGAAGTATCAGTGAAATAAGTTCATGGTTGAGGTCACCACGGCATGAGGATCTGTATTAAAGGGTCACAGCTTTAGGAGGCTGAGCACCACGGTGCTGGAGTTTGCTGTGTTTTGGTGTCGCTTGGTTGGCGCTACTGGGCTGTGGTATAAATCTATGGTATACAACGAGAAATCTTTGGGTCACTGGTATTTGTCCTTGAAAGATAGAGAGACCTCAGTCTCTTCCTCTCTTTAGATGCCCCTTCTTCCTCTCTCCCTCCCCCCTCCCATCTCTCCTGTCCACAGAGTGAACAGTCTTGCTCCACCGTACACCCGCACGATGATGTGCTGTGCCGGCTGATTACGGGCCCAAGCCTCTACAACTGGAAGCCACAAATAAACTTTCTCTATAAGTTTATTATCTCATTATTTCCACATTAAGTAGAGAGAAAATTAGGTTTCTGAAAGTATTTAACTCCTAGATTTTTGAGTAAGCTATACAACAAGTAATACCTGTACTTTATGTTTGCCATACATAGTATAATAAGGGGACTAACAAAGAGACTAATCAAGAAAAGGTCTCCATAGTTGAGAAACGTTTGGCACAGGAGGGATGGAAGGAACTGGTTACATTTCTCAGGCCATTCACAGGAAGAATATTAGCACTCCCTCGTTCTCTTATACCTGTTTCCACCTTTATTTCAAGTTCTCTGTACTTCAAACCTTACCTTATTCTGAATTTGAACAGTTT
Source organism: Chionomys nivalis (assembly GCF_950005125.1). NCBI lineage: Eukaryota > Metazoa > Chordata > Mammalia > Rodentia > Cricetidae > Chionomys > Chionomys nivalis. The sequence continues at coordinate 20,664,805 of NC_080091.1, read as the reverse complement.
GCATCTGGGCAAGAAAGAGAAAACTACAGCTGAGTCTGTCTTCTGCCATAGTGGCCAAACCTTTGGCTGGTAAATTTAGTTATTCTTACCTTCCAAAAGTAAAAATCAAGTTAATTCAAATTTGACATGAGGACAGAGCAAACATATGGGGTATTACTAATTATGAACACAAAACATTTTAAAATTCTTCTTAACGACATTAAAAATTATTCCAAACATATTTGGTTATAAAAATTGAGATATAAAAAATAAAGGGAAATCCTGGTAGGTGGCACATGCCTTTAATCCCAACACTCAGCAAGCACAGGCAGGCGGTTTTCTGTGGGTCTGAGGCCAGCCTGGTCTACATGGAGAGAGGACACCTAGGGCTACACAGAGAAACCCTGTCTCAAAGTGAGAGGGCCGTAGGGAGAGGACAGCTAACAAACAGTATGAGATGCAGAGCCAATCTGCAAACCATTTAAGAGACCCCTAGAGCGTGGCATAAGAAAGTAGAGCGCTTTCTTCAGTGAGTAGTAACTGCAGTTCTTAATCTCTAACTGGCCAAAATATAAACGATTCTCTTCGTCCAAAGCCACCTCCAATGTCACCAGCTTGGTGGCCATTTCCAAAGGCTCTGACTCACAGGCCAAGTGCATCATGGTGATGAAGCTTGGCACCTTTGAGACGAGCAATGAACATTAAGTAGATAGAAGACTGCACATTCATGTCTTACTCCAAAATCAGAGGATCCTTGACGCTCTTTTCAGAAAAATAGGTTTGGAGAAATGCTTGGCCTTAGAAATGAGTGTTTCCACTTCCTATGAATACCTCTGGAGGGAGGGCTTCTGCTAGCCTATCAGTCAACCTAGGCCAAGGTCTGTTTTCAGCCAGGTCACTATCATCCCAGTACTAGCATACAACATGCATTTAAAAACTCAGTAAGAGCCGGGCGGTGGTGGCGCACGCCTTTAATCCCAGCACTCGGGAGGCAGAGGCGGGCGGATCTCTGTGAGTTCGAGACCAGCCTGGTCTACAAGAGCTAGTTCCAGGACAGGCTCCAAAACCACAGAGAAACCCTGTCTCAAAAAACCAAAAAATAAATAAATGAATGAATGAATGAATAAATAAATAAATAAATAAATAAATAAATAAAACTCAGTAAGAGGGCTGGAGAGGTAGCTCAGAGGTTAAGAGCACTGGCTGTTCTTCCGGAGGTCCTGAGTTCAATTCCCAGGAACCACATGGTGGCTCACAACCCTCTGTAATGAGATCTGGTGCCCTCTTATGGCCTGCAGGCATACATGCAGGCAGAACACAACATGCACAATAAATAAATAAATAAATCTTTTAAAAAGAAAACTCAGTAAGAGTCGGGTGTGGTGGTGAGCGCCTTTAATCCCAGCACTCAGGAGGCAGAGGCAGGAGAATCTCTGAGTTTGAGGCCAGCCTGGTCTACAGAGTGAGTTTTAGGACAACTAGTGTTACAAAGAGAAACCTTGCCTTGAAAACACAAGCAAAAAATTCTATAGCTCTCCTATACACAAATTACAAACACACTGAGAAAGAAATCAGAGAAACAACACTCTTCACAATAGCCATAAACTATATAAAATATGTTGGGGTAATTGTAATGGTCTGTTCTGTCCCTTTAAGAGACAAGCCTGCCCAGTCCCCTCCATCCTCCCAGGCAAGGTGATCTTCCTTCTGCTTCTAATCTACTGTCTTCCTTCTCCAAAGAGGTAGCTTCTCTCCACCCCACGTCCCGTTTCTTTTCTCTTCTCCTCTCCACCCTTCTCCCTCTCCCTCCCTCCTTCCCTCTCTCCCTCCCTCCCTCTCCCTCTCTTCCCTTCCCCCCTCCCTCCCTCCCAACCTCCATCCGTCTCTCCCTCTCCCTCTTTTCCCTTCCCTCCCTCCCTCCCCACCCCCTCTCTCTCTCCCCCTTCCCTTTTACTGAATAAACTATATCCAAACTCACTCTGCATGGCTTGCCTATCTGTCTCTGTCTCTCACCCGCCACCACTTCTTGTGGGACCTGGCTGCCCCTCGTGGCCGACTGCCACCCCTCGGGGAACTGTGCGGAGCTTTATCTAAACTATTACAGTAACCCTAACCAAGCAGTGAAAGACTTGTACAACAAAACTTCAAATCTTTGAAGAAAGAAGAAGTTACCAGAAGATAGAAAGATCTCCCATGTTCATGGATTTGTAGAATATAGTAAAAATGACTGTCCAACCAAAAGCAAACTACAGATTCATTATAATGAATAATGCAAACCCCATCCAAATTCCAACACAATTCTTTACAGACTTTGAATGGAGGCCATTCATATCCAGACCACCATAAGAGGCTTGGCTGATTTCCCTTGCCCTCCCATTCACCATTTAATTAGAATAGCTCATAAGCTGCCTTCCATAGAAGATTTATTTGAAGACAGGCATCTGCATTTAACTTTGGAAACAAATGGGTTAGACAGAAATTTAAGGTAAGAATTGTAAATTGCCACCCTACTGTGCAGTGCCTAAGAGTGCTTTAGTGACAGCCCCCAAGTGCAATAATGCATGTGGGCTACAGCTTGTGTTCCATCACTAACTAAGAAAGCCTTAGATATGGAAGCTGTGGAAGTGGTCATTTTATTATGTTTTAGTCTCAATGTTTAGATTGGGATTTCATGGATTTCCTTTGGGAAATGAGCCAGGAAGATAACCTTCGATGATATTTTTACAGCGTGAAGCAATGAGTTTCTTTAAGGCACCCATCCCTATCTTGTATATTTGTTTAAACTGTATAGCTCGTGAACTGAACAAAGGTAATATTCAGAGAAGTCTAAGCAACTCTTGCAGCTTTAAAGACTCCTTTCTACCCGAGGAAGTATCCAAATGGCCTTCCTTAGAGAAGGTGACTCCCTCAGGAGCTCTTGCTCCAGCTGACATGTTAATTCACTAAGTCAGCAGACGCCAATCCCTAACATGCGACAGGGTTCACCTCGGAACGTCTTTTATTCATAGCTGCAGTTTATTTTAAATGAAGCTGTTTATACTCCATGGATAAAATTCCAGGTCTCTTTTTTTAAACTTTAATTATATGTGTGTGTGTTTATGTGTTTGGTGTGTGTGTGACTGTGATGTCCACAGAAGAGGGTCTGGAGTCCCTGAAGCTGAGTTAACAGGCAGCTGTGGTTGACCGCCATGGGGCGGGAACCAAATCTGAGTTCTCTGTAAGAGCAGTAACCACTCCTGATCATGGAACTGTCTCTATGGCCTCTTATTTCTTTATAATAAAAAATACTTCCAGTTTTCTTTGCTTGAAAACTTACATTTGTAGAGTTGGCAGGTTCTGTTTTGTCAGATTACATACTTACTGAGGTTTTTTGTTTTGTTTTGGTTTAGTTTTTTGTTTATTTATTTCAAGACAGGGTTTCTCTATAACAGCCCTGGCTGTCCTAGAACTCACTCGGGCCCAGTGCTTCTCTCTTCGGCTGCCTGTGCTTCTGGATGTAAAGCTCTCAGCTACCTCCCAGCACCATGTCTGCCTGTGTTACTGTCCTCCAGGCCATGATGACAATGGACTAAACCTTTGAAACTGTAAACCACTCCCAAGTAAATGCTTTCTTTATAAGAGTTGCTATGGTCATGGTGCCTCTTCACAGCGACAGAACAGTGAGGAGACACCCCACCAAAGCCCAGCACTCTGAAACACTAGACTGGGAACACAGCTGACAAAAGTAAGTTTATTCTTGAAATGCAAATGGTGAATATCATACGATGCTAATGGGCTAGCATCTGAAGCAGACAAGCACGCAAATTCCAATTTATATGCACAAGCAAATGAACTCAAATGCAAAGCACAGCATAAATTTCCTGTCCACACCACAAGAGCAAAGCATTATACATCACCATTTCACACATAGCTCATAAAAATAAAATATTATTCTAAAAACTCTTAGCACAGACTTTCCAGGATTTAAACATCAACATCCAGAAAACTGAGTTTATTAATCCCATGTGACAAATAGAATAAATCTCAAACTTAGAAGTACTTTACAAATAAACTTTAAATTCAAAAGATAAGTGGAGATTATTGACAGTCTGCACATAAAACCATATACAATGAGCGATAATACACCATATCTTCAAAGAGCATCAGGAAAAATTAGAATCAATGTCAAGTTTAACTCATATAAGACAAGGAGGCATCTGCCACAAAAAGCTTACATCCACTCCGCTTTAAAAAAAAAAAGATTACTTTTGATTTTTATTTACATGTCTGCATTCACGCTTGAGTATGCACAGGTGTGTACAGGTACCCACGGGAGCCCCTGGAGCTGGCCAGAATTACAGGTGGTTGTGAGCATCTGCTAGCCTGGGTGCTGGAGCTGAATGGGGCTCTGTGCAAGGACGGCAAGTGCTCTCATGCTGAACCGTCTCTCCCATCTCCCTCCACTTCCTTCTCACTACCAAACACATTCACCTACTAAATTAGCTTTTGTACCCCAAAGTTTACCTTGAAGTTGTAACACAAGAATTTATGATAAAGTGACCTTCACAGAAAGACAGTGAACTGAAACATTTGTTTCCCTCTAGCTTAAGCAAAATTACTCACTGCTCAAGTAATATCTTAATCCTCATTTATTAAAAAATTCTAGTGCCTACCTTTCCCACAATACTGTTGTAGTGACAATAAAATAACGTATACAAAGTAGAATTTAAGTATGGTACTAAATATCACGCAACTTGTGATGCAACACTATCAAAGTTCCACTCCACTACCCAATCACAACAATTAAGTTTAATTTGTACAGCTAACAGAACTTGAAAAGATTCCTTATTGACCAGTGCTGATGCAGAGAGAAATCCCTGGCCCTTATGCTAACTAAGAAAGCATCCTATCTGGAGAGTTACATGGTGTACGTGGCAGGTAGAGAACTGAGACTCCTCATCCTCCACAGGTCACTGTTGCTAACACGTACTGAGGTAAGTGGGGTACACTGCAAACAAGGCAGAGTTTTAAATGAGAGGGCCACCTTTTTTTTAATGTATCAACATACAAAATGACACAATTAGTTTAATCTGAATTGCCTATTCCACTCTGTCCCAGGCACAGAGGTTTGTGCTGGACTGGTTTGGGCCTACAAGCAATCAAACACAAGTGTTTAACATAAGGTACATACTCCCTGCATGCTTGACTGGGGAACCAAAGAACCGAGAGGTGAGATGCCCTCAGTAACAGGCTTGGGTTATTTACAGAAGAGTCATGACAGAGCGTGTGCGTTACAGATATCTGGGAGCTGCCATGTGGGTTCTGGGAATTAACCCAGTCCTCTAGAAGAGCAGGGCTGGAAAGATGGCTCAGCAGTTAACAGCACTGGCTGCTCTTCCAGAGGTCCTGAGTTCAATTCCCAGCAACCACATGGTGACTCACAACCACCTGTAATGAGATCTGGCGCCCTTTTGAGGAAGATACCTGGTCAGTCGTCCTCATCAACTTAGACCAGGGAACCCAATAAGGACACGTTCAACAGAACCACCATATACGGGCTGCCCGTGCATGCTTCAGCATTGCCAAGGCATAATTTTCAAAAATTTTTCATTTCCTCTGGAAGAATGGCCAGTGCTCTTAACTGTTGTTACACCATCTCTCCAGACTCTTGGATACATTTTCTAACTTTAGGTTACATCACAAACACAGAGTACAAAGCGGGCAATTGCATTCTTCTCAGGCTTGTGCTCTATAATGTGCTAACATAACATATTCACTAACTGAAGAGCTAGCATGTGAACAATGGGCACAGCAATCCAAATAAATGCTTCAGTTCCTACACTATGTCAGACAGTTCGAAATAAGTTTAAGGGAGCTTTTTTTCTGGTTTTCCTTCTCAAAGCTTGCTTATTAATCCAACGGTTTTCCAAAGGCATGTGGCCCTGTCCATTAACTGAGGAGAAGCAGGAGGAAGCACGGCTACAGCATTACCTTATCAGTCAGAGGAACCTTAGTTCCTCATTCGTCTCTGTACACAGTATCCTTTATACCAGATATTCTTGTTTTCAAAGGGAAGGGGAGGTGTATCTGATCCTGTAAAACTCCTGTCTTATGACTAAAGGCATGGACCACATGCAAAAGTACTTGCTGTGCAAGTTCAGAATCTGAGTTCAAACCCAAGAAACCACATAAAAATGACCGACACAGGGGAACACCCTTGCGATCTCAGCACTAGAGAGAGCAGAGCAGAGCAGGGGACCCTGGTCTCTATGGGCAGCCTATCTTACGTGGTGAGATGCAGACCAATGAGAGGACATTAGAAAAAATAAGGTATACAGAACCCAAGGAACAACACCAAGGTTAGCCTTTGGCTTACTTACGCGTGTACGCACACACGCGCACAGACACACACATACACACGCACACACATGCTCACTCACTCTTTACAAGTTAATAAAATATAGTGGCCAAATACAGGAGTCATAAATGGCCCGGAATCTAAACATAAGACTTAAGGTAACATGTTTACCTACATCCTGTTTTAAAGAAGCTAAGTCAATACAAAAAACTGCCAAGATGGCGGCAAGATGACTCAGTCAGAAAAGGCAAGTGCCACCAAGACTGGTGACCTGAATTCCATCCCGGAGGCCCTAAAGGAGGAGAGAGAAAACTGACTCTAGCAAGCTGCCCTCTGACCTTCATATTCAAGTCATGTCACACCTTACCTCCAATGAATACATAAACGTAATTTTAAAGTTTAGGAAAAGTTTCAAAGAACAGTTTGGGAAGTAGAGATGAGCACGTTGGGTTTCACTGAAGAATTCTCTATTTCAACAAACACACTAGAGGCTTTGAAGACCAGGTATATGCTTTTACTCTGAACAAATTAATAAGATTCATACACAGTGTCAACCCTTAATTACATAGCAATTTAGCACAGGCATATTCTCATTCTTTTCTGTATGCCCACACAGGAAGGGGAACGTCACACAGGCTCCCGGGAAGCAAAATCTTCAGAAGATTTCATGAAAAGCCCAGACGTTCTTCCTGGCTGAACCAGCACAAGAAGTCTGTTTAGTTTCTGTGGGGTAGGACTGTGTGAATGGCAGGGGCTGGGGCTATCAATCACTGGTCGAGAACTAGCCTAGCATTTGGGAGCTGTGGGGTTAATTAATCTCCAGTACTGCGATGAATCGTAACAAATACAGCAAACTGCATGTGTATAGTATATTTATCCCCAGACTATAATCATGTTATAAAAAATTCCTTAGGGTTATAGTTAACACTCTGCCAATCTTGTAGGCATTTTATTTAGTTGAGAAAGATCTTAGGTCTAGCTTCACTTCTAGCTGAACACAAGGAAATTAAAATAGTGCCGCCAACAGATGTAAGTTCAAATACAGTAGTACAAAGTTCATCACAGAGCAGCAAGATGGCTCAGCGGACAAAGGGACGTGCGGCCAAGTCTGGTGACCTGAGATTGATTCCCAGGACCCACATGGTGGAAAAAGAGGACTGACCCCTGAATTTGTGCTCTGACCTTGCCATGCGCGCACACTGTGACACACGCGTACCACTGTCACCCACCATCCTACCCACACAATAAACAAACATTATAGGGAAGGAACAAAGGGTTCAGGGGTGCACAACATGCACCCCTCTCGCAGAGGGCCTGAGTTCAGCCCCAGCACCCACGACAGGCAGCTCACGATTGCCCATAGCTGCAGCTGCAGGGACCTGACACCTGCCCTGCAGCACCTGTGCTCAGCTGCACTGCTGTTTTTAAGGTTTTAGTTACATTTTTAGTAATTAAGGAAAATGGACAAGAAATTTTTATACAGAAATTGCTTTGAAAGGTGCAGAGAATAAGAACTAGATCTCTCTTTTTTTTAAATATTTATTTATTTATTTATTTATTTATTTGTTGTGTATACAATATTCTGTCTGTGTCTATGCCTGCAGACCAGAAGAGGGCACCAGACCCCATTACAGATGGTTGTGAGCCACCATGTGGTTGCTGGGAATTGAACTCAGGACCTTTGGTAGAGCAGGCAATGCTCTTAACCTCTGAGCCATCTCTCCAGCCCCAAAGAACTAGATCTCTATTACACAGACATAACCACTATGAATATCTTTCATGTTGCCTCCTCCTCCTTTCCCTGCCCCCCACAACACTCCCAGCCTGACCAAAACTCATCATGCAGTCAACGGTGAACTTCTGATTCTCCTGTCTCCATCTCTCAAATACAGGCCTGTGCCGGGCGGTGGTGGCGCACGCCTTTAATCCCAGCACTCGGGAGGCAGAGGCAGGCGGATCTCTGTGAGTTCGAGGCCAGCCTGGTCTACAAGAGCTAGTGCCAGGACAGGCTCCAAAACCACAGAGAAACCCTGTCTCGAAAAACTAAAAAAAAAAAAAAGAAAAAAAAATCAAATACAGGCCTGTGTAACTATGGCTAGTTTATATGGTGCTAAGAACCAAACCCAGGGCTTCACGCATGCTAGGCAAGCATTCAACCTGCTAAGCCACAAATTCTAAAGTGCCTCTTTCATGTACTTTCTTTGCTGGTGATGCTGTCTTCCTACTTAAGCACGTATCCATTTGTAAAATTTGAATTATGATGCTTGAACATGATTTTGAATGTGGTAACATAGCATTGGTGGTTTTAGGTTATGTGTCTTCTTATAAGATCTTATTTATTTTTATTTTACATGTATGGGTATTTGCCTAAATTATGTCTATGCACCATGTGCATGCATACCTGAAGAGGCCAGAATAGGGTGTTGGCTCCCCTGGAACTGGAGTTACAGAGTACAGGCAGTTGCAAGTGGCCATGTGGGTCCGAGAAGTCAAACCCAGGTCCTCTGGCAGAAAGCCACTGCTCTTAACGACTGAGCCATCTCTCCAGGCCCATGTTATGTGTCTTTTGCAAACATAGAAATTTAAACTTGGATTATATCACATGCATACAATTCTACATCTCTGTTTCCCCACACTGAACATTCTCCTTTGGACATTTCCCATTAAGCAGTCTGTGAAAACAAAGGTTTGTTTTTAACTCTTCTGCCACACGAGCACACATGCTCCCGTCTGCCCTCCCATCTTCCACTGTGCAACAACACAATGGCCTCTCTAGATAACATTCAAAACACAAAGGGGGCTGGAGAGATGGCTCAGCGGTTAAGAGCATTGCCTGCTCTTCCAAAGGTCCTGAGTTCAATTCCCAGCAACCACATGGTGGCTCACAACCATCTGTAATGAGGTCTGGTGCCCTCTTCTGGCCTGCAGACATACACACAGACAGAATATTGTATACATAATAAATAAATATTTAAAAAAAAAAACACAAAAAGAACTCATACAACTCAACAACAACCAGATTTCTTTAAATAAAGTCACAGACTTGAACGGACTCTCCATTAATCTTTAAGCAAAACTCCAGAGAGGTACCACTACAAACATTAGGATGGCAAATATTAAAAACAAATCAACAACAACAACAAACAAAACAAAAAGGGGCTGGCAGGATTGCTCAGTGGTAAGGGCACTTGCCACCAAACCTGACAACCTGAGCTCATCACCCAGGACCCACATGGTGGAAGTTGAGAACTGACTCCCAAGGGTTGTCCTCCAACCTTCATAGTGGTGCTGGCAAACACGCACACACATACAAACATACCCAAAATTTTTAAAAAATAAAAATAAAGAAGCCCAGAAAACAGATTTTTCAAATGATTTATCCTGAGAGACAAAGAGAAAGCGAGTGTATGTGTGTCTCCATAGGCCAGCATAGGACACAGACACCTTAGAAACGGGGTAACAGACACTCGTGAACTGCCAACTCTGCTCTCATGAGCACCAAGTGATCTTAACCATTGAATCCCCGCAGAGCAAGTGTGTAAATTTTGTGGGGCCTGTTTTTGTTGAGACATGGTCTCATTTTCAGGCCAAACTGCTGGAATTCAGCTTAGGCTGCCATCACACTCCTGGGTGATTCTCTTGCCTCAGTCTTCTGAATGCTGACATAGGTGTTAGCCACCAAGACTAGATAGAAAATGAGTGTTTGCGAGGAAACGCGGGAATTGGAACGCTCGTGCACTGTGGGAGAAAACGTAACATTGTACAGTCAACTGTGGAAAACAGTTTGGCAGTTCCTCAAAGTTAAAACAAAACTGTTCCATGATCCAAAGTCTATTCCTAAGTATATGCCCAAGCAAATTAAAGGTGCAGACTCGGATACGATTTTTTTCTTTTTTGGTTTTGGGTTTTGTTTTTGTTTATGGGTGGTTTTTTGTTTTTTATTTTTGTTTGTTTGTTTTTTTTTCCCAAGACAGGGTTTGTCTATGAGGCCCGGGCTATCTAGAATAGGCTGGCCTCAAACTTACAGAAATCTGCCTGCCTCTGCCTCCTGAGCACTGGGATTAAAGGCATATTCTACCACGGCCTGGCTAAATTTGTTGTTTAATGGACACTGAATTACTATGCTCATTATTCACAGTTACCAAAAAGTAGAAGTAACCCAAGTATCCCTCAATAAACAGATAAACAAAACGTGGCAAACACAAGCAATGGAACACCAATCTGAAAAAGGAATTAAATTCTGTACATGCTAAAACATAGCTAAACCCAGAAAAATACTATCCTCAGTAATAAGACAGTGTGGTGGCTAGTCTCGGTTGTCAGTTTGACTGTATCTGGAGTGAGCTACAATCCAGAAATGGAAGGTACACCTGCGATCAGGATCTTAAGACAAGAAGACAACTCGCCTTTAGTCCAGATCTTGAGTCAGGAAGGCACACCTTTAATCTGGGCCACACCTGCTGCTGGAAGCCTATATAAGGACAATGGACGAAGGAAGGTCCATTCTTTATCCATCAGCTTGCCCTTGCAACCAGTCAACATCTAAGACAACTCATCAACATTGCAGGCAGGCACAGCAGCCCCAACTCTTGCCTTCTCAATGCTTTATTAAAATAGCCTCTACCTTCTGTGACATATGCCTAACATGACACATGGTAAAAGCTTTTTTTAAAGAGAAAAGTCTTACGTTATGTGTAAAGGTGTTTTGCCCGCATGTGCACCTGTGTACCACATGCATGCCTGGTGTCTGTAGAGAGAGAGGAGGTTGTCGGATTGCTTGGAACCAGAGCTATCGACAGTTATGAGCCACTGAGAACATGAAACTGGATCTTCTGAGAGAGCAGCAAGTTCTCCTGACCTCTGAGCCATCTCTCCAGCCCTGTAGAAGCCTTTGTAATTGGTCTTTCAGCTTTATCCCCCACTTTCAATCAATTTTAATTGGTTATGCTTGGGCCTATCAACAAATTTTGGAAGATACTATAATAAAATTTTAAAAGGGAATTATCCCAAACAAAGATGGAAGTTTCAGAAATCCATGCAATTCATTTTCTTTTTTAAAAGCAGAATATTGGATACATCTGTTTATGAACATCTATATCTTGTTAGCAGAAGAATAAAGTTCTTTAATATTTTATTTTTGACCTTGAGGTCCTGTGGTGGTTTGAATGAAAATGACTCCCAAGAGCTTATATATTTGAAATTTTCATTTGTTTCAGGTTTTTTTGCTGTCCTGGAACTCACTCTGTAGACCAGGATGGCCTTGAACGCACAGAGACCCATCTGCCTCTGCCTCCCGAGAGCTGGCATTAAAGGCGTGCGCCACCACCACCTGGCATATATTTGAATGCTTAGTTCCCTAGTTGGTGGAACTGTCAGGAAGGATTGGGTGTGGCCTAGTTGCCGGAGGCGTGTCACAGGGCTGGGCTCTGAGAATTCCAAAGCCCTGCCATTCCTGGTCAGTTCTCTCTGCTTCCTACTTTGCTATAGGATGTGAGCTCTAAGCTACTGCCCTGGAGCCGTGCCTGCTGGCCTGCTGCCATGCTCCACAGCCATGATGGTCATGGACTCTAACCCTCTAAAACTGGGAGCTCCAGTAAACTCTGTAAGAGGCCCTGGTTGTGGCGTGTTGTCACAGCAACAGGAAAGCAACTAAAACTTCCTATCAAATGACAGCCCGGAGGCAAAGGAGAAAAGTGTTTAACATGCAGAGAAACAACTGAAAGTAGCAGAACACTTGCCCTCCCCTCTGAACCTCAGCACCCTGACTTCTGTCTTGACTCAATCCATTCTCTACAATGAAATCAAATGATCCTATTACAGCATTCCCTGTGTGAAGCTTTCTGATGGTTTCCCATTATCCTCTGAATAAAATTCAGATTCCTTACCAAGGTTAACTTCTCAGCTTGGCTGTACCTGTATCTATGAGTTTTGCCTCCCAAATCTTCCTAGGACTGGCTCCTTCCTGCTAGTCAACACTGGCAATCTCCTCAGATCAGCCCTCCCTACTCTACCTGACGCAGCAGCCCTCGCGTGGGATGGAGTCCGGCAGCTGTAAGCTTCAGAGCCCCTCGGCGAGTCTGACACAGGGGCCATGAGAGTCACAGCAGCTTGCTTTTGCTTGTGTTGGCTCTTCGGCCAACTTAACTACTTCTTACTCCTGAGAGTTGAAAATGGAAGAATAATGTACAGGTGAAAAAGAAGTGGTGATTCCCAGAAACCTTTGCTAAGTCACTGCCAAAAGTGACAGCCACATAAATGCAGGGTATAAACCCAGAGAACTGGTTCTGTCTGTAGCGACTTCTTAATTTCCTAACTCTCAGCTCTGGATCAGAAAGCTGCAGTTTTCTGGAAGAAATCTGATGCAGGTGTCGGCTCCCAGAGTTCTGGAGCAGGTTTTGCCCACAGCATCGTGTGCAAATGAAGAGTTTACTCACAGGCGGCCAAGCGGGAGGAGACGGGAGACCTAAGACTGACCCTCTCCAAGGAGAGAATGGCTGTGGTTTACGGAAGGGAAACAACGAGGGGTCCATCTTCCTAGCTCCTCCTAAGACGGATGCTCAAAACACAGAGCGCTTGCATGAGTTGAGGGTGGACTGGGGCCTCCTGACTTTGAAAAAAGCCCACACAGGCCCAAGTGAAAAGTCTTTGTTTTAGACAAAAACAGTCACTGAAAAATAATCTAGGCTACACTCCCACCCTGTCTCACATGTCAGAAGTACAGGATACAGCAACGCTAACAGAGACTGATATTACTCCACTGCTGACCTGTACAACCTTCCAGATGAGCAGTGGAGGGAAGGAGTATCTTGTATACAGGGTCTCTCTATGTAGCCCTTGCTGTTCTGGAATTCTCTAGACCAGACTAACCTAAAAATCACAGAGAGCTGCCTGTCCCTGCCTCCAAGTGCTAGGACAGCAGGCGAGCACCCCCAGGCCCAGCTACACGAGTGATTTTTAAAGTGACCACAACCAACAGAAACTAGAAGGCTTGGTAAGGTCTTACCCAGTGTCTCTCACAACTGCTTTCCTTAATGTCCTAAGTAAGGACAGCTATTTCTTCAACCTGGCCTCAACCGCACGATCCTCCCGCTTCAGCTACTACGATGCTGGGATTACAGCTATGTCCAGGCGAGAAGCCATTTTTTTTTTAATTTTATGTGAATGGGTACTTTTCCTTCATGTATATCTGTGTACCACGTGCATGCCTGGTGTTCACTGACGCCAGACGAGGGCAATGGAGTCCCTAGAACTGGAGTTAACCAATACTTGCGAGCCACCGTCTGGGTGCTGGAGTCAAACCTGGGTCCTTTGGAAGAGCAGGTAGTGAGTGCCCTTAACGGCTGTCCCATCTCTCCTGCTCCACGGAGCCATTCTTAAAAGGCCCCTGCTGATTCAGCAGCAGTGAGATCCGGAGGCAAACATCCCTCCCTGCACAGTCCATTCTGGAAACCCACAGCAAGTGTCATGGGGCCTAGTCTGCAGTGCCTCTAGCTAGAGAAGAAGTCTTCTAATGAGAACCAGTCTTATGGAAGGTGTAAAACTCTCTTGAACTGTAGACTGTAGTGAACCATGCAGAGATATGCCCAGCACCCCAAACCCACACGAGACTCCTCCGACAGACAGATTTAAACCTACCACAAATTAAAAATACTTAGACAAAATATCTATATCAAACATTTTCAGACTTTGTTATTATTCCCTAACAATTCAGTATAACAAAAATTTACATAGAATTTATAGTTTTAAGAATTATAAGTAATCTAGAATTATTTAAAAATAAATGGGGATATATGTAGGTTATATGTAAAGGAATTGAGCATGGGTTTTGGTATCTGTGCAGGGGGACATGGTGTCCTAAAACAAATCCTCTTAGTGACACTGAAGAATGTGTATATTGTCAGAATAAAAAGTAAACAACCAGCAGGGCGATGGTGGCGCATGCCTTTAATCCTAACACTTGGGAGGCAGAGGCAGATGGATCTCAGTGAGTTCGAGGCCAGCCTAGTCTACAGAGCAAGTTTTAGGACAGCCAGGGCTATACAGAGAAACCTTGTCTCAAAAAACCCCCCAAAAAAAAAGAAAAAAGAAAAAGAAAGGAAGAAAGGAAGAAAGAAGAGAAAGATATTTCTAGAAGATAATATAATGATAGCACTTATTTGGTTATTTATGGGAAAATAAATGTAATTAAGTCAGTGGTCTGGACAGTCTCTAGTTACCAGTTTCTTTCCCCTCTTCCCCTCAGAAAATGTGAGCCAGGTCACTGGGAGACTAATCTGACATCTGGAGCAGAGACTAAACGGCTCTGAGAGAAATCACAGACACTACCATCTGTTATGATGACTGGAAGCTCACAGGAAAGCAGCGCTGGTCCATAGTCAAGAGCAAACTGAAAATTATTTGTGAGCTGAGGCCAGCGATGGCATGCTAGGTCTCCAGAATAAACATTAGCATGATTAAGATATCGAGATACGTCACCTCCCCTACCGGAAGACCACACAGGTGACCGGCCGCAGTGTGTCTGCGCTAACTTTAGCTAGCGTTCCCTACCCTACTGTCACCTCGAGACTGCAGCACAGGAGGCAACTCGGCTCTGAGACAACTCAATGGTCCTTTATAGACTCTGCTGTAACTGGCGAGAGTTTCAGATTTTTCACATGCATTTCACAGGATTAGATTATGTACAAACACTGTTAAGTGAGAGTAAAATGGGCGTATGGGCTAAGTAGTGAAAACACATCGTTGAACTCACCTGCCCACTCTTCCCAAACTCCAGCTCTACAATGGCAGCAGGGGTGTGTATCTGAGCTGCGTGCCTGGACTGCGACTTGCCGTCCACTCTCCAGCTCAGGCCCCGCAGTCCGTTGTCCCAGCGGCTCTGGTTCAGGAGGCTTTCTCGGATTCTTGTCTTGTGGCTCTTCCAAAACTTGGAAATGACTGCAGCTTGTTCACCGGTGATGCCACCCTGCTTTTTGGTCTGAGCAGTCAAGAATGCCTCTAACTGGTTGAAATCCATGTCTGCGGATGCGATAGACTACAAAGACAACAGAAACAGCAATGTGTGTTTGATTGGTAGACAACTAGACAAAGCTGCCTGCCTATAGAGCGCGTTTTGATTGACCTTAATCACTGACTATGCTTTCAAAAAGGGTCATCAAGTGACAAGAAAGACAATGAGTGATGATTATAGTACAAATGCAAAACATATTCCTTTTCCAAATAAGAAATTCTCTATCAAGAACAAGAAAATGACTTTAAATATGCACTTTCAGATGGCTGGAGAGACGGCTCAACAGACAAGAGTACTTGCTGCTCTTGCCAAGGGCTCAAGTTCAGTTCCCGGCACTCACTCGGCAGCTGACAATTGTTCATAACTCCAGTTCCAGGGGATCTGAGGCCTCTTCTGATCTCAACAGGCACCGAGCATGAACATGATGTACATACAAGCACTCAGGCAAAATACTCATACATATAAATTCAATAATTGTAATTTTTCATATCCAGCTTCATAGTGGGGAAACAAAAAATCAAATTAATTGGTTCTCTGATAAAATCTTACATAATTTATTGTCGGTAGACCTGGTTTGACATGTTCCAGTGATACCATGAGCTGTCCATTAGACAACTAAGTAAGTGTCGTTCAGTGGATGTTACTTGAACTTTGCAGTTACTCCGTCAAACAGCTCAGGAACACTACTTGACACTGCATGCTACATCACGCTTTCCTTACACTTTCAAACCTTAACTACCATTGAAGCTAGGTTCTCCACTCTAGCATTTAAGAACACACAGTAACCAGATGTGCTGGTTTGATATTTCATCAATGTTGACACAATCTAGAGTCATCTGAGAAGAGGAAACCTCAACTGGACTGAGAAAATGCCTCCATTAGATTAGCCTGTGTGCAAGCCTGCGGGATGGTTTCCTTTTTCTTTCTTTCCTTTCCCCCCTGAGACCGGGTTTCTCTGTGTGTAGCCCTGACCGTCCTGGAACTCACTCTGTAGACCAGGCTGGCCTTAACAAACTCACAGAGATCTGACTCCCTCTGCCTCTGTCTGCCTCCCGAGTGCTGGGATTAAAGGCATGAACAATGATGGGTTAGTTTCTTGGTTGATGATAGATGTAGGTGGGGTCCGTTGTGGGCAGTTCAACCCCTGGGTAGGTGGTCCTAGAGAAACAGAGCAAGTCAGGAGGAGAAGCCAGAAAGTGGCATTCCTCAATGGCCTCTGCTTCAATTCCTGCATCCAGCTTCCAGCTTTGGCTTCCCTCAGTCCACTGATGATGGACTGGAACCTGTAAGCCAAATAAACCTTTTCCTCCCTAAGTTACTTTGGATCATGGTGTTTTACAACAGCAATAGAAGCCAAACTAAGACACTAAATATAAGTATATTAAATGTAGAACAAAGAATCTTAAGATTGCACAGTACTCTACTTTCAAAGAGTTTTCACATCTATGACTTCTATTGAAACTCACGGTCTGATGGAGGAAGGTCATTGGTTAATTAATAAAGAAACTGCTTGGCCCTCATAGGTTAGAACATAGGTGGGTGGAGTAAACAGAACAGAATGCTGGGAGGAAGGGGAAGTGAGCTTAGACGCCATTTCCTCTCCTCTCTGGGGCAGATGCAATGAAGCTCCGACCCAGGATGGACGTAGGCTAGAATCTTCCCGGTAAGCGCACCTCAAGGTGCTACACACATTAATAGAAATGGGCCAGGCAGTGTTTAAAAGAATACAGTTTGTGTATCGTTATTTTGGGGCATGAGCTAGCCAGGCAGCCAGGAGCTGGGTGGCAGGAACGCAGCCCGCAGCTCCTTCAACAACATTCCATTTCAAAGACAACATGGTAGACAGAAGCACTGATAAGTGTTGATCATAGAAAAGCCACTGACTTCCAATAAAGTTCAATGAATTGGAGTCCTGACTGTTAAGCCACGGTTCTCTGATGTACTGGCTAGTTTTGTGTGTCAACTTGACATAAGCCAGAATTATCAGAGGAAGGAAACTCAGTTGAGGAAACGCCTCCATGAGGTCCAGTTGTAAGGTATTTTCTTAATTGATGATCGATGGGGGAGGGCTCAGTCCGTGGAAGGTGGTGCCATCCCTGGGCTGGTAGTGCTGGATTCTATAGGAAGGTGGGCTGAGCAAGCCACAGGAAGCGAGTCAGTACACAGCGCCCCTCTGTGGCCTCTGCATCAGCTCCTGGCTCCCGGTTCCTGCCCTGTTTGAGTTCCTGTCCTGACTTCCTTCAGTGATGAAGGGCAATGCTGAAGTGTGAGCCAAATAAACCCTGTCCTCACCAACTTGCTCTTTGGCCATGGTGCTTTATTAAAGCAATAGAAAGCATAACTAAGACACTGGTTAGTTGTCATAAGAGACTACACGGAGAGTTAGATACTGACATCACGATAATAATAATAATAATAGTAGTAGTAGTAGTAATAATAATAATAATAATAATAATAATAATAATAGAAAGTCAAATTGGAACTTTCTACCAATAATGATGCAAAAATGGCCCCACCTAACCTAAGGATTAGCTACAATGCTAAGTTCATTATCCTTCAAAGACTAATTACCATTATTATTTATTTTTAACTGTTTCAAGTGAGAAATTTGTGCTATTAGAAATTGCCCAACTAGTTCTATTTAACAACAAACAGAAAAACTGAGAGAAGCCGGGCGGTGGTGGCACATGCCTTTAATCCCAGCACTTGGGAGGCAGAGGCAGGCGGATCTCTGTGAGTTCAAGACCAGCCTGGTCTACAAGAGCTAGTTCCAGGACAGGCTCCAAAACCACAGAGAAACCCTGTCTCGGGGAAAAAAAAAAAAAAAAACAAAAAAACCAAAAAAAAAAAAAAAAAACTGAGAAAAAAAAATGAAAAGACAGTATAGAGTCAAAGTAGTGTGCCAAAACTCAAGACATGGTTATACATAGGCCATAAGGAGCCACAAAGGCTGGGCAATTGGGCAGTCAATTATGATGCAAAGTTAAACCTGGACACTAGAAAGCTAGATTTGAGAACACACCCAGTTGCGGTAAAGCGGGGAATCCCAAAGCCATCCTTTCCTTTGTCACTATTCTCCCTTCGCCACAGAGGCTGCTGGCAGGAGCACTACACCAGACAAATCAGAGCACCTCTTTTCTCGGGGTACACGGGAGGTCTAGGTCAGGGGATAAACGGCACTGCCCATGGGGATCGCAGTGCCAGCACAATGTGAGACTGGGATTGTGGACCCCCAGTCTCTTGAACTTTTTGGCAAAAAGTTGAAAAGAAAAAAAGAGGAGGGGTAGGGCTAAACGGGAAGAAGAGAAGGGGTTAGGAGAGCTCCCTGAAGCCCAGCGAGATGAAAGGGCACTCCCAGTATTGCCCTGTTCTTATAAATTGTCTTTCAATTGTGTATGCTACCTCAGCAACCTTCCAACTGCATGCACCTAAAACTTCCTCCATACCTTTTCTATTGCTTTGATAAAACCCCATAACCAAAAATCTTACAGAAGGGTAAGATTATCTGTCTTACAGGTCCAGAGGATGACAGCCTATCAGCAGGAGCAGGAGGCTGAGAGAGAGCCTCTTATTTACAGGTAGATACTCTCGCAGCCCATCTCCAGAGGTGGCTTCCTCCAGGAGGGCTGCACCTCTTAAACCTCCCCAGACCACCAACTGGGGTTCAAATACCTGAGCCTATGGATGACATTTCTCGCCCAAACCACAACTATTCAAATGATTTATACCATAGTCCTACCAGTTGGACCCACAAGCTGTCACTAAAACAGGACACCAGCAGGAAGAGCGAAGGGCTGTAGAGGCAGGCAGAACAGCTAGAGACAAGCTGCATTTCACTTCTCTATTAATAGCAAAACTTTCTGATAGATTATATTTCATGTTACACTTGAACACATTTGTTGCCTATTTACAAGATAACTGATCCAAAATCTCTTGCTGTGACTCGGAACAGGAATATTACTTCAAAGCCCAGCCTGGGTGGCACAAGGCTATAATCCCAGCACTCAAGAGGTAGAAGCAGGTGAGCAGCCGAAAGTAAATCTGGCCTGCCTGTACAACAAACCGTTCTAGGACAGCTAGAGCTACACGGCAAGACCCCCGGGGGAGGTGGGGTTACTTTGTATATTCTACTACAATCAAGTTAAATATTTCTATTGCATCTTGCTTTACACACAGACGGCCTGTATCATTTTCCTCATCATACAAAGAGACGTCTATTTTGAGATGTGTGCTGATGCACACGTGTACTAACAGACCCTGGGATTAGGAGCTACGTAGTGGATTCCAGGACAGCACATCTTTAAAAAGCAAACAAACAAAAAAACGATTCTGATACAACTGTGCCTATGACAAAAAAGTTATTTTGGTTAGATTTCAATCAACATCTTGTTATGTGGGAAGTCCTTCTGTATGTGTTGCTTTTATTGGTTAATGAATAAAGAAGCTGCTTTGGCCTATGATAGGGCAGAGTAGAGCTAGGCGGGAAAACTAAACTGAATGCTGGGAGAAAGAAGGTGGAGTCAGTGAGAAGTCATGTAGTCCTGCTGGAGACAGACGATGGACACGGGATGGAACTTTACCCAGTAAGCCACAGCCACATGGCGATACACAGATTAATGGAGATGGGTTAGTTCAGGATATAAGAGCTAGCTAAAAATATGTTTAAGCTATTGGCCAAAAGTACCGCAAATAATAAGTTTCTGTGTGATTATTTTGAGTCAGGGCAGTCGGGAAACGAACTAGTGGCCTCTGCCAACAATCTTGAACTAGGGTCAATTCATCTAATTTTAACACAATTGGAAAATAAATAAGGAACTGACTTTGGACTGAATTCAAAGTCATGAATTCTCATGTAATATCAGTTTTCATTTAATTCAAGAAAAGCCCTGATAAGCTTTGTTTCAGCTTTCTTCTCATTTTTAGACAACTGAAAATATAAAAAGCATTCCCAGTTTATGGACTATATAAGCACAGGAAATCTGGCCAACCCCTGCTTAAGAACATTCCCCAGAACAAACTGGCGCGTCACATGATTGCGACACCCCATGTGACAGAGGAAACCTGTTTGCAATCACTGGAGACTGGAAATTGACTCCATTTACATGAGAAAGTACTTTTTAACAGCTTTAATAAACACTGAATTTTTCAGGGATGCAACAAAAATAACTTGTACTTTGGTTAGGTTTCCACTTTATAAACAGGATGCTGACCATTTGGGAAAACCATTGCTGAGTTTAAAATCTGTGAGCTGCCAAGACAGCACAGCCGTATTAACTGCATTTGCTGCTATGTGTTCACAGTGATTCCACATATAGGGTAAATATATGCATACAATAATGCTTAAATACTTAGATCATAAAACATCTCAAATTACTTTGTTTTCATTTACATTTATGTCACGTTGATATGTCTTAAAAATACGAACTATGTATGCTTTGTGTGTGTGTGTGTGTGTGTGTGTGCATGTGTGTGGGAGTGATGATGCATGTTTGTGCAAGTACATGTGGAGACCAGAAGCCAACCAATGTCAGGTACTTTCCTTAATCGGTTTCCACCCTATTTTTTGAGGCGAGGTCTCTCACTAACTTCGAGCTCATGGACTAGGCTAGGCTGAGTGGCTAACGGGCTCCAGCAACCTGTGTGCCACCACTACCATCGATTAGACACTGGAGTCACTGGTGCGTTCTGCTGTGCCTGGCTGCTTACATGGGTGCTGAGAAACCAAACTCAGTTCTTCATGTTTCAATAGCAGACACTTTATCAACCGAGCCATCTTCTGGCCTCACAGACTTACACAGCAACTTATAAGGATATGAGAGAAGTCTTAGAAAATGTTTACTATAAAAAGTAAACATGGCTGGAGAAATGGCTCAGAGGTTAAGAGTGCTGGCTGCTCTTCCAGAGAACCCAGAATTCAATTCCTAGCACCCACATAGCAGTTCACATCTGTCTGTGACCCCGGTCTCAGAGGATCTGACACCTTCCCCTAGCCTCTGTGGGCACCAGGCATGCAAATGGTGCACAGACATTACATTCAGATAAAACACTCATACAGAAAAGAAATAATAATAATAATAATATTTTTAAATGAATAAACAATGAGCTACAACAGGTATGAGAACTACTGAGCATCAGGCCCAAGCTCAACAAACCAGGTCCTGGCCTATCTTTCAGTTCTTATTGACAACTTCCTGCCGCCCACAGTGAAGTCAGATAGCACCGACCTGTCTACACTTCCACACCTGCATTCTCAAAGGCCGTTTCTCTCTGTGTGCATCTGCGCCTAACACGTCCTCCTGTCGCCACCTCACCTCATCAGCTACTTTCTGTTCATCCAGGACTCTGTTCAAACACATCTTCCCCAGTGTGTTTTTCCCCAGCAGGGTAACTGCCCCCTTCAGTTCCCCAAATGCCCTAAAATCCCTATCACTGTCCTGACCTCGGTGGAATGAAATGACCCATTTCCAAGTCTCTCTACCCACTGATTCTAACCTTTGAAACTGTCTATACACATACAGCTTCTAACACAGTTCTCTGATAGAAGATTCAAATTCTAGCAGGCGCCTAGGTACCAGAATAAGAAAGCCTCTCAAACTGTAAATCTCACAGCTTTTATTAAACTTAAAATGAAGCACAAACTCATAGAAATGCATAGCTGTGTCTCTTAGAAGTGTATACATAGAAAAGAAAACGTCTGGGATCTAAGACTACGCAGAGTGTCCTTTGACAGGACAACAAAAGGCATAATTCAAAAAGAAAAAACTGATATATTTGCGCTTATCAAAATTGGCTTTTCCTCTGAGGAAGGGAGGAGGGAGTGAGCTTGCTCCCTCAGAACATACACAGCACACATACAAAAACTGGAAGAGAGGGTGAGTGAACTGTGAAGACGCAACAAAGGACTAGCATCTAATATGTAAAAGTCAGACTCAACATAAGAAATATAACCAGGGCAGTGGAGACCTTTAATCCCAGCACTTGGGAGGCAGAGGCAGCTGGATCTCTGAGTTCAAAGCCAGCCTGGTCTACAGAGTGAGTTCCAGGACAGCCAGGGCTACACAGAGGAACCTTGTCTTAAAGAAAAAAACAACAACCCACAATCAGGGCAGACAAGATGGTTCAGTGGGTAAAGGCACTTGTGGCACAAGCCTGGTGACCTGAGTTTGATGCCCAGAACAAACTCCACAAAGTTGTCTTCTGACCTCTACAGGCTTGCTGTGGTACGCACATATATAATGCACGCATGGTATATTTCTTTTAATTTTTAACTGCATTCCGTGTGTCTGGGTGTTTGGCCTGCATGTATATCTGTGCACCACTTGCATGAAGAGGCCAGAAGAGGTTATCACAAGCCCTGGAACTAGAGTGCACCTTCATGTGGGGGTGCGAGGGATCCAACTCGAGTTCTCCAGAACATTGCTCTTAACCACTGTGCCATCACTCACATCACAATCAAATTTTTAAAATTACCAAAAAGATACAATCTAATTAGAAGATAGACAAAAGGCATGGCAGAGATTTCACCAGCAAGAACACTTAAGTGGTAAATAAGTACATAAAAAATGTTTCTATCATTAGCAATTAGAGAAATGTGCATTAAAACTACTATGGGCTATCACCACTTGCTTAAAAAGTAGCCAAAATTTAAATACAATGACAAGCCCAAATGCTGGCAAGCCATGGATCATTCAGTCATTGCTGGTAGGAATGGGAAATGGTGCACCCACACAGGAGAACAGTTTAACAATCCATACAGAAAATAAAAATATAATTACCAAATGATTCAACAATTATACTGTTGTCATATTTAGTCCACATCCACATACAACCTACACATAAATGTTTCTGGTAATTTTTCTTATGATAACCCCAAACTAGAAACAAACTAGAGTTCTCTAACAAATCAATGGCTAATAAACTTTTATGTATGCGTGTCAACTTGACACAAACTAGAGTCTTTTGGTGATGTGGGATTTCTTTTGTACACTGTGAATATGTTTTGTTGCCACTGGTTAATAAAGAAGCTGTTTCAGTCAGTGGCTTAGCAGAATAGAGCTAGGCAGGAAAACTAAACTGAATGCTGGGGAAAAATAGACAGAGTCAGAGAGTTGTCATGTAGCCAGCGCAGGAGACAGACATCCCCAACGGAACTTTGCTAGTAGGCCATGACGTCATGGTAATGCTCAGATTAAAAGAGATGGGTTAGTTTAGGATATAAAGAGCTAGCTAGAAATATGCTTAAGCTACTGACCAAACAGTATTGCAAATAATTAGTTTCTGTGTGATTACTTTGGATCTGGGCAGCCAGGAAACAAATCAACAACCTCTGCCAACAATTTGGGGAAAGGGAACGTCTATAGAAGCATGCATGGGCAGCTATCTTTTTTTTCCCAACCTCTATAGAGAAAATGCCCCCACCAGACTGTTTTGTGGGCAAGCTTATGGGCAATGTTAAAAGATGACTGATGTGGATGGGCCCACCCCACTGTAGGTGGGACCTTCCCTAGGCTGGTGGTCTGGGATGTATAAAAAGGCAAGCTAAGCAAGCAATGAGGAACAAGGTATAGTAATCAGCACTCCTCTGACCTCTCCATCAGTTCCTGCCCTGACTTCCCGGAATGATTCCCTATACCACACGCTATAGGATGAAAGAAACCTTTCCTCCCAAGTTGGTTTTGGTCATGGTGTCTACCACAGCAATAGTCATCCTAACTAAGACAATATTCATTTATGAAATGTCACAAAGACACTCAACTTCTCACAAAAAGAAAAATTCAAAAGTGGGGTGGGGTCACTGGGGATGTCACTCAGTTGATAGACCACTCACCCACCATGCACATAACCCTGGGTTTGAGACCTGGCACCATGTTAAGTACTCCCAACACTCAGGAGGCAGTCAGGAGGGTCACAAGTTCAGGTTCCCCTTCATCCACATTAGTGATCTCAAGACCAGTCAGGGATACATAAGACCCTGTCTCAAAAAGAAAGAAACAAAAAAGAGCCAAGAGTCCAGCTCTTTGGCAGAGCACAGCTGAGCACCTGTGAGGCCTGGGTTCAAATCCCTATGAGGGAATAAGAGAGGGGTAGGAGTAAAGACCCTTTAAAGACTTTTTTGGCCTCGAGATTTAGGCTCTAATTCTTCACTGTGATGCCCACGGCCAGTAACTGTCAGGGCCTCTCCTTTTCTAGGAGATTTATGTTTTAATTCTTCACTGTGATGCCCACGGCCAGTAACTGTCAGGGCCTCTCCTTTTCTAGGTCTCTTTCTCGTCTCCTCATACTCATACTCTCCTACTCGCTCCTCTTCCCTCCTATGCTGGACCCATTTTATCTCATAAAATCCATCATTCTATCCACATCTAGGAACCTTTGCCTAAGCTGCTCCCTCTGCCTAGGAAATCCTAGCTGCTGTTCCTTTATCCCCACTCCTTGCTGGTGTCATTTAATCCAGGGCTTTACACAAGTCTTATTAAAGCCTGGGATAGTGGTACCAAGGCCTATAATCCCAGCACCTGGGTGTTAAGGCAGGAGGATTAGGAGATGTAGGACAGCCTGGGCTATGTGAGTCTCTGTACTAATAAAACAAGACAAACATAGATCTTATTTTACATAGGATACCTTCCCTGAACCTTCAAACCTGGGATCGGGGTCTCTTTCTAGACTTCACAATAAATCAGGGGTATTTACCATTGATATACATATAGATGTGTGTGAGTGCATACATACTGTCAGGCCTACCTAGATCTTGCTCAAACATACATGTTTTAAGAGTTTAAGGACTCAGTCAGGCACAGTGGCGCACACCTTTAATTCCATGGGGGGGCAGAGGCTGGCAGATCTCTGAGTTTGAAGCCAGCCTGGTCTACAGATTGAGTTCCAGACCAACAGAACCACACAGAACAACCCTGTCGAAAAAGACAAAACAAAAGAGTGTAAGGATCCTGCTCCAATTTTTATCATTTAATCTCTGTGTACAGCAGAGTGACTGACTCAGAGTAGGCACCTGTGGAAAATGAAAGATAATAAAAGGGTCAAAATCAGATGAGGTCCAGGGGACGTTTAGGGCAACCTTTATGCCTACCAAAATCCATAGAATGCTCTGAAGTGGTGCCACCCACCTTTAATCCCACCCAGCACTTGGGAAGCAGAGGCAGTGGATCTCTGAGTATGAGGCCAGCCTGGTCCACAAATCAAGTTCCAGGCCAGTCAAGGCCACACTGTCTCAAAAACTAAACAAGAAACAAAGAAACAAACCCTAAAAGAATGAGCCCTAAGCTGTAGAATTAGTGATATGTGATATGTTGGTCCATTCACTGTAATAAACAGCACTGTGGTTAGAATTTTAGCAAAATAGAAAGCTAATGGGGGCAGAGGGGAGGACAGGAGGCATTTGTGGACTTTTATTTTCTTCTTAATTTTGCTGTGAATACAAAACAGTTCTAACAAAATCTGTTTTCAAAAATGAGGACTGGAGATGATGGCTCAGCAGTTAAGTTAATGGCTGCTCTCCGCAGAGGACATGGGGTTTGGTTCCCAGTACTTACATAGCTGCTCACAATACCCATAACTCCATTTCCAGGGATCTAGCACCCTCTTCTGACTTCCTGAGGCACTAGACATGCACATGTACATATACACACATACAAACAGATAAACTGCTCATACACATAAAACTAAAGAAATAAGTCTTAAAAACTGTAAGTGAATTGGGAACTGGAGTTGTGCCGGCACATGCACAGACACTGAGTTCAGTAATATGACATATGCATGGCACACGCACAGACACTGAGTTCAATACACGGCACTGTACAAAAAAATGAAAAAAAGCAGAAGTGATGCTATAACAAATTTCTGGCTCACATTTTTGGAAACCTAATAAACACTTCTTGAGTGGCTTACTCACAGAGTCCAGTCTCAGGGACTCTCAGTCAACTACCAGAACCAAACTGCTGGCTACCTGGAAGGGGTGTTTTTGGAAGAGGATCCCCAAATCCCCATGTGAGCACACATCTTATGGAGAGGACCTCCCTGTCTGAGTTCTGCTAAAATTCAAATTCGGGAGGTAAGCAAAGGACTGTCCGTTTTTTGAATAAAAGACTAAAAGTAAACTTAAGGTAATGATACCTTTTCAGTAAACTGTTTAAGTACCAACTATACGACCTGTCCTCATAAGGAACTGAATCAGTCCCCAACCATTTCACACTTCTACATGGCCATCAACAGCCTCTAGCTGCTTGAAGAGGATAGTACTTCATATCAGTGCTGAAAACAAACCATAGTCAGCTCCTATTCTGCTCCAGTGACAAACACGGCTTTGCATTCCGCGTCTACGGTACAGAACACCCTCAGAAACCACTGAGTCCCAGAGGAGTTTTGACTAGGTTAATTTAGGCAGTTTAGAGTTCATGGGAAAAGTGAGCTGAGAGTCCCAACAGACTGCCTTCCTAAGCTAGCACAGCTTTCCCGCCAACATGGGAATCCATGCACTGCACTCGCCATGGTGAGGAACCAACACTGCCATCACTGAAGTTTCTAGCTTGCACACGACTCACTCTAGGTGTACAGTCTGCAGATTTTGACAAACGTAGAGCAACATGTATCTTCTACTACAAAACCACATAAAATGTTTTCTCACTGCACTGCTCCATGTCTTCATCTCTCCTACTCACTCCCAAAGCTTCTCTAACATTCAGTTTGCTCTGGTTGATCAGCCGTACTGTCCGACTGATTCAATAATATCCGTACTGATTTTCTGTCTGATAGATCTGTTCTTTCCATACAGAAGTACTGAATCTCTAACTTTATTCATTAATGAGTTGCATTTTTTTCAGGCTGTTTTGCTGCTCTGTGTTCAGGCACACACCTGTGAAGAACTGTTATATTCTCCGAGAGAACTGACCCTATTTATCATCGTTGACACAGGGAGCAAACCAGAGAGGACCATGCAGACACAGTTTATAGTCAACTGAAAGATGGTGTGGGATTCCCCTCTGTATGCTGTGAATATGTCTTATTATCATTGGTGAATAAAGAAGCTGTTTCGGCCAGTGGCTTAGCAGAATAAAGCCAGACGGGAAATCAGAACAGAGATAGAGAGTAGGTGGAGTGGAAGTGACACCATGTAGCTGCCGAAGGAGACAGATGTCAGATCCTTACCAGTAAGCCACAGCCTCAGGCCGATACACAAATTAATAGAAATGGGTTAATTTAAGAAGTAAGAGTTAGTTAATAAGAAGCCTGAGCTAATAGGCCAAGCAGCGTTGTGTATATATACAACAATATAGTTTCTGTGTGATTATCTGAATCTGAGAAGTTGGGAAATGAGCAAGCAGTCTCTGTTTACAGAAAGCAGAATAGAAGTCTTTATTCCAATCAGCTGGGACTACTAAGTATTCAAGGAACCCAGGTATATCCCCAGTGTCCAGAACATGGGGTTTTGAAGATAGAAACCACATCCTGGTACCTTGCTCATAAGCTACAGTGGTGTGTGTGTGTGGGTGCTTCATAGAAGCAAGCAGCTTAACAGAACAGAAGCTGAGAGAAGTTAGCTAGAACACCTTTGCTTCCTAGAACAGAGCTGGGCAATTTTCCATAGGATTCTCCATCAAGGAGACCAAATTTTCCATAGGATTCTCCATCAAGGAGACCAAACCTGAAATGGCCTCAGCAACAATACAAAATGGAGGAACCTTTACCTGTCTTAGCCTCTTACATTATGAAATGTCTTTCTATATACTTGACAACTTCCATTGCTCTCATCTTTTATAAATATTTATTTTATGTGTTAAGGGTGTTTTGGTGGCATATTCATGCCTGCACAGGCCAGAAGAGGGTGCTGGATCCCCTGGATCTGGAATTTGAGTTACAGATGGTTGTGCTCTGTCACATAGGTGCTAGGAATAAAAGTCAGGTCCTCTGGAAGAACAGCTGGTGTTCTTAAATGCTGAGCCATCTCTCCAGCCCTGCTCTGAAGTCTTCCCCATTTGAAATTGTTTGACACACAAACGAGTTATCTGGAAGATAAACACTAATTAAGAAAACTCCTTACAGCTGAATCTTATGGAGCTATTTTCTCAGTTAAAATTCCCTTCTTCCAGATAACTCTAGTTTGTGTGTCAAGCTGACATAAAACCACCAGCAAAGTGTTTATCATAGCAATAAAAAACTGACTAGGACAAGATCCATGCTGGGATGCAGCTGGCTATTTATTACTGCTGAGGAGCCATAAACATAGATGGCATTTGAATCCGTCAGCAGTCCAGACACCGGAAATAACATGGATGAGAGCACTATCTCACAAAAATCTAGCCAGGCGGTGGTGGCGCACGCCTTTAATCCCAGCACTCAGGTGGCAAAGACAAGCAGATCTCTGTGAGTTCAAGGCCAGCCCGGTCTACAAGAGCTAGTGGACAGCCAGAGACCTCTGCAAATCTAGACATTGTGGTCAGAAAAGAATAAGAATGTAGGCAGAGGAGGAGGAAAGATTTACAGTCAATTTGGAGACGGTGACAAGGTGTCTTTAGTTGGTAGGCTTGGCTGGGAAGGTGGTTTTCATTCCCAATAGTGTCAGATTCCCAACCAAAGTTAAATGGAAGAGAAAGACAAAGGGTTAATCTCCAGTGCTGCCTGGAATTTCTATAAACGTAAAAGATATAATGGTGAAAGAGAATATTTTCTGTTTAGTGGATGTTTTGCTTTATTTATAATCTAACAAACCTTCAAAATAACACAAACATAATCACAGCTGAGCTGATGGCTTTACCCAGAGAAATGGATGAGGTGATCATGGGGATCCAGAAACATATACCTTGTCTACAGAACTCCCAATTTCCAGTGGAATCACCTAAGACCTGGGCAGTCTGGAATGTAAATTACCTAGCTTACACTGTCTTCCCGGGAAAGGCCCCCAGTCTTTCACTAATGATCCTAAGGGTTTGGAATCAGATTTGCAAAAACTGACAAGAGTAGAAGCCAGGCCATCTGGTCAAAGACATCACAGCCCCAAATCCCCTATACAAAACTTCTCTCATTGGGTAAAAAGCACTTGCTGTGCCAGTCGGGCAAACCTGAGTTTGATGCCTGGAATCCATGAAAGCAGAAGGAGAGAATTAACCACACAATTGTCCTCTGATTTCAACACGTGTGTGATGGCACGCACACACACACACACACACACACACAGGGATTAGAGCGATGGGTCAGCAGTCAGGAGTGCTGTTGCTTTTGCAGAGGACCTGAGTTCCTTTCCAACAACCCTCTCAGGCAGCTCACAACTGCCTACAACTTAACTCCAAGGGACCAGTACCTCTAGCCTCCTCCGGCATCTGCATTCACATGATTATAACTATACATAAGAACATATAACTAAAAATAATAAAACAGATATTTTAAAAATAAAAATAATAGATTTGTTTAAGCAATTAGATCCTTAGCAAAACCTAACAGTTCAGTGGTGAGAAAAGGCATTAAAAATCTGTAAGTCAGGCATGGTGATGTACACCTCTAGTCCCAGCACTCAAGAGGCAGACACAGGTGATCTCTAAGAGTTTGAGGGAGGCCCAGTTTATATAGCAAGGATGTCTCAAAAAAACAAATAAAAAAAATCCATGATGAGGATAGATAGCTCAGCAGTCAAGAGCATATGTTGCTCTTTCAAAGAACCCAGCATCCACATGGTAGCTCACGGTCACCTGTAACTCCAGTTCCAGGGGATCGAACACCTGCCCCTTCTGACTTCCAATGGTACCAGGTGCATAGTACACATACACACATGCAGGAAAAATATTCATAGATACAAAATAAATCTAAAAAGAATTTTAATAAATAAATCCATCATGATTTACCAGGACAAATACAATGTACCCTATGAAGAATTTGCTGTGAATATCCTAAAAATATACATTGATATTTGCTAGTATCACTGCCCCTTCTTCAAAGCTGAGCATCATAAAGCCTGTATGACCTCATCTGAGCTTCTAGAATAAGGAGAGCCGACAATCTACTCCCTTCTTCTACCATCTATGCAAAAGCTCTACTCTACAAGGAAAGATCCTTCCTCTCATTTTGAGACAAGGCTTCACATAACCCAGACTTGTCTTGATTGTTATTTAGTTGAGGATAAGCTTCAACTCCTGATCTTCCCACCTCTCCCTTAAAGGCATGTGTCACCTTCACCTGGCTTTTAAATGGCAGGATTCTGAGGCACTAAGAAAAGCAGGTGGCAATCCTCACCTCTGGGCACTCTCCTCAGTTCTTCCGCAATGAAGTTCTTAAATAACCATAGCTTCCATTTCAAATTCTAACCTGGGAGCTCTTATCCTGCAACAAGACCTCTTCCATTGCTGACTGGCATCTATGCTGAGATAAACACCACAACCAGAAGCGGTGTAGGGAAGAGAGACTTCAGTTTACAGCTGTTTTTCAGTAAGTTAGCTGAGGCAGGAGCTGAAGCAGGGCCATGGAGGAACACTGTACACCGGCTTGCTCCCCATGGCCTGCTCAGCCTGCT
This sequence comes from Chionomys nivalis, assembly GCF_950005125.1. Classification (NCBI taxonomy): domain Eukaryota; kingdom Metazoa; phylum Chordata; class Mammalia; order Rodentia; family Cricetidae; genus Chionomys; species Chionomys nivalis. The sequence goes on along the minus strand of NC_080091.1, from coordinate 20,633,974 downwards.
TCCTTATACAACAGCTCTACCTGCCCAGGGTTGGCACTGCCCACACTGGTCTGATCCTCCCACATCAATCATTAATCAGGAAAATACCCACAGACTTGCCCACAGGCCAACGTGAGGGAGGCATGTTCTCAATTGAAGTTCCTTCTCCCAGATGATTCTTAGGTTGCATCAAGTTGACAAGCTGAACACCAGCCAGGACACTGACATAGTATGTTAGCAATCTTTTTGTTTTGTTATTTTGAAAGAGGCTCACTCTGTAACTCAGATTGGTTCAAACTTGAAATCCTCCTGCCTCAGCCTCACAAATGTTGGGTTTACAGAGATGTACCACTATGCCCATGAAAGATTTGCTTTCCAATTGTATTGGGTTTGTTTTGTTTTCATTTTTGAGACAAGGTTTCACGTATCTCGGAGTAGGCTAGAACTCCCGACCCTCCTGTTCCTGCTTTCTCAGTGCTGGGACACAGCAATGTAACACCACACTCCACTCATAACATATTCTTTTTTTTTTTCTTCTGGCAGAGTTTTTCTGTTTAACAGTCCTGGCTGTCTGACTATCCTGGAACTTACTCTGTAGACCAGGCTGGCCTTGAACTCACAGAGATCCGCCTGCCTCTGCCTCCCAAGTGCTGGGATTAAAAGCGTGCGCCACCACCTCCAGACTCATATCATATTCTTACTGTGCATGAGAGAATAAAACAAACCACAATAAAGAGAATTTTTGTAAATTTCAAAGGAACTAAAAGAATACAAATAAACTGTAGCTTTAGAATTTTTGACATTTACTAGTTGTTGTCTGTGCGTATGTGGATATCAGTGCGCAGTCTGCCAGAGTCAGTCAGTTCCATCCTGCCACCACATTGGCTTCAGGGAGCAAACTCAGGTCACCAAGTCTGACAGCAAATATTCTTACCCACTAAGCCATTGTGCCCATCCTGTAATTTAAATTTTTGAAACTATCGGGGCTGGAGAGGCAGCTCAGCACCTAAGAGCACTGGCTAAGAGAGAGCCAGGTCTGATGCCCAGCACCCACATCATGACTCACGACAGCCTGGAGCTCCAGCTCCGGGGCAACGCCCACGTCTGACCTACACTACACCAGAGATGCATGTGCTGCGGACACACATACTGCCAAAGCATCCGTACATATAAAACTAAAATAAATGTTAAAGAATTTTGAGCTATCATTATGTCTTGATAACTGTTCTATTGCTGTGATGAGACACCATGAAGATGGCAACTCTATTATAAAGGAAAGCGTTTAGCTGGGGCTTGCTTACAGTTTCAGAGGTTCGGTCCATTGTCATCGTGACGAGGAACATGGCTGCATGCAGGCAGGCATGGTGCTGGAGAAGTAGCTGAGAATTCTACATCCAGATCCACAGGCTTGGAATGTGCTTTCTGAAACCTCCATCTGACCCCGGTGACACACTTCCTCTAATATGGCCACGCCTCCCCTGGGGACCAAGCATTCCAATCTAGGAGCCTACGGGGCCATTCTCATTCACAGCACCACACATTCTGAAACAATGTGACTTACAAACCATTGTTTTAAGCGTTATTCATGTTGTAAGCATACAGTCTGTAAACCTCAATGCAGCCCACGTCCAAGTTCTTCTCAACCTGCCCATGTGCCTGAATATGATCAAACCTATTACTTGACATGACCAAATATAAAATTCTGTGACTATGATAGCAAAAGCAAATATCACACAGACTTCAAAAACACTCTGGATTCTACCTAACATCAAGTCAAATATAAGCCCCTTTAACAGTTCTAGCCAACCTCTCTCTTACCACAAACACTATAATGCTAATGAAGATCAATCTCGTGCCCACGTCACTTTAGCTCCCCTCCACCTGGTGTCTACTTGAGATGGTAATTACAATTATAATACATACATAGTTTCAAACTATATAAACATTTTGTGACGGCTATTCTTGGTTGTCAACTTGACTATATCTGGAATAAACCACAACCCAAAAATCAAGGGCACACTTAAATTCCAGAGCTTGACACAGGAAGACAACTCGCCTTTAATCCAAATCTTGAGTCAGGAAGGCAGGCACACCATTAATCTGGACCACACCTGCTGCTGGAAGTTTCTATAAGGACAACAGAAGATGGAAGGTCTATTCTTTCTTCACTGGCTTGCCCTCACCTTGACAACACATTCATTTCCTCACTAGCACTGGAGCTACTTTCTCAGAAGTCCAGCGTGTACAGACCAGCGTGTACAGTCCAGTGTGCACAGTACAGCGTGTACAGACCGGCGTGTACAGTCCAGTGTGCACAGTACAGCGTGTACAGACCGGCGTGTACAGTCCAGCGTGCACAGTACAGCGTGTACAGACCGGCGTGCACAGTTCGGCATGTACAGACCGGAGTGCATAGTCTGACGTGCACAGACTGGCGTGTACAGACCGGCGTGTACAGTCCAGCGTGTACAGACCAGCGTGTACAGACCAGCTGAGACACCCAGCCTTGTGGGCTGAACAACTACGCATTATTACACTTGCCATTCACAGCTAGCCACTGCTGGGTTAGCTGGACTGCAGCCTGAGAGTCATCCCAATAAACCCCTGATGTGGGAGAATCTTCTGTTTTGTGTTGATTTCACTGGTTAATAAAGAAACTGCCTTGGCCCTTTAATAGGACAGAAAATTAGGTAGGCGGAGTAGACAGAACAAAATGCTGGGAGAAAGAAGCCGAGTCAGGCAGTAGCCATGATTCTCCCACCCGAGACAGATGCAGGTTAAGATCGTTCCTGGTAAGTCACCTCGTGGTGCTACACAGATTACTAAACATGGGTTAAAGCAAGATGTGAGAATTAGTCAATAAGAGGCTATAGATAACGGGCCAGGCAATATTTAAAAGAATACAGTTTCCATGTAATTATTTTGGGTAAAGCTAGCCGTGCGGGAGCCGGGCGGCAGGAAGCAGCCCACAGCTCCAACTACAAACCCCATACACACACGCGTGCGCACACACACACACAGACTCATCCCATAAATTCTGTGGCTCTAGAGAACTCTGACTGATACACATTTAAACACATAAAAATTTACATCTTAGGCATTTGCAATTAGACTTTATTCTGAATAAATTAATAAATTACTATCTGTGTCAAAAAATATATTAGATAAATAATTATTGCACAAAGCCAAGTAGTCTCTAGGACTCTAAGAAACAAGTCATCAAATCAAAATTTAAGATCAAGCCGGGCGGTGGTGGCACACGCCTTTAATCCCAGCACTTGGGAGGCAGAGGCAGGTGAATCTCTGTGAGTTCGAGACCAGCCTGGTCTACAAGAGCTAGTTCCAGGACAGGCTCCAAAGCCACAGAGAAACCCTGTCTCGAAAAAAAAAAAAAAATTAAGATCAATTCACAAGCTCCAATGGCCAGGATCCATAATAAGGTCCACCAAAAGCAGATGAGAATGTGGAGGCATGAAAATTCTCTTTGCAAAGTAGTACAACTGCTTTGGAAGACAGTTTGGCAGCTTCTGACCACCTGTTCAAGCCAATGCTTTCCTTGGCATTCACCCAAATGAGCTGAAACTTCTGTCCACACACAACCTGCACAAGAATGCTTACAGCTTTATCTTAGTTACCAAAACTTCTAAGGGACCAAGATGTCTTAGCGCCAGATAATGGAATTGGTTTGTTCACTTGTTTGCTTGGTTTTTATTCTTGGGATCAAGCCCAGGCTTTCTACTACTGAGCTAAATCCCCAGCTCTCAGACAATGGAATATCATGGGCTATCATGGCATTAAAGGCTACAGAGTGACTATTACTAACTGAAAGAAGCCAGTCCTGCACACTGTATGGTTCCAACTATTAGGTCATCCTAGAAACGGTAAAAAACGGGAAGACAATAAAGAGATCTGTGACTTCAAGGCAGAGGGGGAGGAAGGAAGGGAAGGGAGATGCATGCCCAGAGCACAACCAATTGCGAAGGTCGTGAAACTACCCTGTATAATCCTATGGGGGACACCTCACCGTACACCTGACAAAATCCACAGAGCGCACAGCACCAAGTGTAAACCTCAAAGTGAACACGGACTTTGACCAACAATCTTAATTTCACCTATTATAATAAATATACAAGTGGCATATTGATAGTGGAAATGGCATAAACTGCTGCCAAAAATAGTCTAGCCGGGCACAGTGGTGTACCTCTTTAACACCAGCATTCACCGGCAAAGGCTGGCAGATCTCTGTGAGTTCTAGGACGGCCGAGGCTGTATAATGAGACCCTGTCTAAAAAGGAGAAGTCTACTTACTCTTTTAAAAAAGTAACAGCAATGTGCTCTGTGATCTTATTTATCAGGAGAGAGAAAGACAGTCCATCAGTTTGCATACCAAGAAACACTGGCCACAAAAAATTTTAGTCTTATCTTTGAAGTGGGCAAGACACAGTTGTCTCTCTAGATCTGACCTCTGTAGCAGAGCCAAAATAAATAGGACAAACCAGTACCAAAGCGTAAGCATGTCCAGTCTGTACTGTTTGCTTATTCTTTTTACAAAGAACAATGTCGATTCAGAATGGCACTTCAGCCTCCAGCACGAGAGCATCCAACACATTCTGATTATCTGACTCTGAAAAATGTCAAACTTGTTCGCTGAAGACTGTTCACAGCTGGAAGTAGTGACACACAGCTGTGGAGGAGAGCACTCAGACCAGCCTGTGCTACACAGCAAGCTCCAGCCTGGCTAAGCCACACCGATAGACTCAACCTCAAAAAATGGGCCAATCAGTTTATAATTGAAAAACTAAACAGTAAGCATAAATAATGGCTAATTTCCTCTTCAAATCTGTACTGCTGAAACAACCTGCTATCACGGAGGAAAAGAGACTCTAACGTATTACAAACAGATCTGCACGCCCTTCTCACATTCAATTCTTTTTTTTTTTTTTTTTTTTTTTGATTTTCGAGACAGGGTTTCCTCCATAGCTTTTGGTTCCTGTCCTGGAACTAGCTCTTCTAGACCAGGCTGGCCTCGAACTCACAGAGATCCGCCTGCCTCTGCCTCCCGAGTGCTGGGATTAAAGGCGTGCGCCACCACCGCCTGGCTCACATTCAATTCTTATCTGGAAGGGTTTGGAGGAGAGGCTGTGAGAGGTAATTAGTATTAGAAGCTGTGCGGTCAGGACTGTTATAAAGCACCAGGCAGCTCGTTTTCTCTACCGCATGCACACAGGATCACGCAGAAAGATGGAGGCTACCTGCAAACGAAAAGAAGCCTTAGACTAGAACCTACCTTACCAGCTCCCTTTAGACACATGAGAAATAAGTTCTCCTGTTTAAGCCAAACAGTCCATAGGATTCTCTTACAACAGCCGGAGTAGACTCAGACACAGTAGAAACTAAAAGCAAGGGCTGGAGAGATGGCTCAGAGGTTAAGAGCATTGCCTGCTCTTCCAAAGGTCCTGAGTTCAATTCCCGGCAACCACATGGTGGCTCACAACCATCTGTATTGAGGTCTGGTGCTCTCTTCTGGCCTACAGGCATACACACAGACAGAATATTGTATACATAATAAATAAAAAATTAATATTTTTAAAAATTAAAAAAAAAATTAAAAGCAATTATTACAGCCTACCTCAATTAGACACAGACCTAAACTGACTACCGTGACTTCCACATATTCACCCATCTGTTCTAAGTGAATTTGGTAGAAAAGAGTATAAACTCACAGCAGGACAGGAAGAAGCACAAAGACAGCAGACTACAAGAAGGAAACCATGTTGGGGGCGAGGGGTCAGCCTTTGGCCTTCTTTCTGCACCTGCAGCTCTGTGCCGCCCACTGCATTCAGTGTCCATTATCTTACTGACCAGGGCCTCGGTAAATGGCAGGGCTGGTAAATTCATATTAACCAACTTGGATACCTGTGGGCCACTTCTATTCTTTTTAATTTTACTGTTACTATCAGTGTGAGGGTAGGGCATACACACCACGGTGGACATATGGAAGTCAGAAGACAACTCTTGGGACTTGGTTCTCTCCTTCCACCTCAGTGAGAAGGCTCTCTTGTCCTTGCTCTGCTGGATACTCCAGGGCAGCTGGTGCGGGCTTCCGGGACACTCTTGTCTCCACCTCCCATCTTGCTGCCGGAGCCCTGGTATGACGTATGCACACCACCACATTTTCTGACTTTCTTACATGGGTTCTGGGGGTGAAACTCAGGATATCAAGCTTGCACAGCAAGTACTTTTACCTGCTGAGCTATCTCAGTAGTTTCAATTTTGATATTTTTTTAAGTCATTACAGGGAACTGGAGAGATGGCTCAGTGGTTAAGAGTGCTTAATGCTCTCGTAGAAGACCAGAGTTCAGTTCCCAGTATCCTATCAGACAGTTCACAACTTCTGTTATCCCAGCTCCAAGAACTCTGACACCCTGAGGCTCCTATGAGCACCTGCACATACATAGCACATATAGACTCTCTTACACACTTACACACACCAGATATAAATAAATCAATCTTTTTAAGTCACTATGAGCCATGTGTGATAGTGGACTCTTAATCCCAGCACTCGGGAGGCAGAGGCAAAAGGATCTCTGTGAGTTTGAAGCCACACTGGTCTACAGAGTGAGTTCCAGAGACCTTCTCTCAAAACAATCAGACAAAAATCTGCCACCAACAACAAAAGCCATTACAGTGTAAGATTGTGATTTTCAAAATACTTCTGACTTTAAAAATCAGAGGAGGCATGAAATGAGCTTCCCGAGACTGAGGAGGCTGAGGCAAACACCCGACGCTGGAATCTGTTACAGCTGGAGAATTACTGTAAAAGGCATTCTCATAGCAAAAGGTAAGCTTTACATGTATGTAATGGTGCTCAAAAGGGGCCAGACTAGGGTACCACTGCATCCTCTGCCACTTGTCACCATTTCTCCTAAGACAGAAATTTTTATAGTTGGCTAAGAAAGTTGGAAATTAAATCTAAGCCTATTTAGTGATGAAGTAAGAGGCCAGCCTGTCTCCTAGCAGTAAGTAAACTCATCTGAAATGCCATGGATCTACGTTCAAAACAGTCATGGTTCACGTTACTCAAAATATTTTCTCTCTCTCTTTTTTTTTTTTTTTTGTTGTTGTTGTTGTTGTTTTTGTCCAGACAGACCTTCTCTGTATAACAGCTCTGGCTGTCCTGAAACTTGCTCTATAGACCAGGTTGGCCTCGAACTCATGGAGATCCTCAAAAAGTCTCTTATAAATGTGAATTTTTGCTATGTGCCCAATTCAAACTTTTCCCTAGCTCCTTCTTCCTCACAAAACAAAACCCGGATGTCACTGGTAGAACGTTCTTGATAGTCAGATGCCATTGGTAGAATGTCCTGAGTAATTAGATGCCGTTGGTAGAATGTCCTCAGATGCTATTAGTGGAATGTCCTGGGTAATCAGATGCCATTGGTAGAATGTCCTCAGATGCTATTGGTGGAATGTCCTAGGTAATCAGATGCCATTGGTAGAATGTCCTCAGATGCTATTGGTGGAATGTCCTCAGTAATCAGATGCCATTGGTAGAGTGTCCTCGGCAATCAGATGCTATTGGTGGAATGTCCTCAGTAATCAGATCCCTTTTAGCAATTCCTACCTTACTTGTTTCATTATGACCTTGATGTTCCTGAGCTCGCTACACTATTCCATCTTAAGTATTAATGCTGCTCCCCATGCAGGTAGAACCTCCTATTTTGTCAAAATTTCATCGTCAGGAACCAATAAGTCAGCTCAGCAAGTACTTGCTGCCCATGCCTGATGACCTGACCAGAACCTATATAAAGGTAAAGGAGAGAATCTATGCCAGAAAGTTCTCCTCTGACCTCTGTTGCAGGACATCTGATCACTGTGAACCCCGAGATTGCATTATTTACTGGAAAAACCTGTGTCTAGCTGTGGTGTGGCTCAGTCCTAGCACACACCTCTAATCAAGCTTTCTGCTTGATTACTATAAAGAGGATTAAATAAAGTCAACCTTATGTCAAGAGGCGGCACAAGCAACCAATTGACAGGAAACAACCATAGAGAGTAAGAGGAAGTCAGGAGGGCAGAGAGATGCACACAGAGGAAGGAGAAGGGAGGGATATCTGGTTGGAGGAGTTTTGCTTGAGAAAACATAGGAGAAAGGCCTCTTTCTGGGAGGAAGGAAGGGGAAGAAGTGGTCGGGTGCTTTCCCTGCCTCTCTGAGTTAGCAGGTTTTCACCCCAGAATCTGGCTCCCAAGTCTTTATTGATAAAAACAGAATGATAGAGACCTCATTAAAACAAAAGACCTCTACTCAGCTACCATGGCACACAAGTGTCCCAAAGTTTCATCTTCAAGGACAGAGAGACGGTGGGTAAAATGCTTGCTACACAGGTGTAAAAACAGGTTCAAACCACAGCACCCAAGTAGCGTGTGGTGAGATAGAAGGCAACGGCAGGAGAACCCTTGGAAGCATGCAGGAGTGAGACCCTGTCTTGAACAATGTAGAAGACCTGGACCAACACTTGAGGCTGTCCTCTACCCTCCACGGATGTACTATGGCATTCACACACACATGCAAACACACATAATATACACACAAAGATAAAAATTTAAAAATTTAGGGCCAATAAAATGGTTCCATAGGTATAGCCCTGGCTGTCCTGGAACTCGCTCTGTAGACCAGGCTGACCTCGAATTCACAGAGGTCCGCCTACCTCTACCTCTCAAATGCTGAGATTAAAGGCGTGCACCACCACTGACTGGCCTCAAAAAGATAATTATAAGAATTGTTTTATTTTTTGTGTATGTACACGCATGCATGTGTGGAGGTCAGAGAATAACTTGCAGGAACTGGTTCTCTCCTACACTCTGTGGGTCTGCGGGATCAAACTCAGACAAGCACTATATTACCTGCTGAACATCTCATTAGTCCAGAAGTCCAACCTAAATGTTGCTATAACCTACAACTCACTTGTTTGGCTTTTTATTTGCTTTCAATTCTTACCATTTGCATCACTTCATTGTCTTCTAGTACACTGTGGACTCTTTGTTAAATACACAGTACCATACTGGTCTTTATATACCCTAACATACACTATTATAGTCTACATATGAAATACACCAACAAAGGCTTTTTTCCGGCTGTTGGCACTATTAAGAAGGGAAAGGGTGCTAGAAAGATGGCTGGGTAGTTAAGAACATGTATGCTCTTCAGAGAACCTAAGTTCAGTTCCCAATCCACGTCAGACATCTGACAACCACTGTAAACTCCAGTTCCGGGGTGACCCAGTGCTTCTAGCATCTATGGGCACCTGCACACATGTGCACATACCCATACACACAGAGACACACATAAACATACAATCAAGCATAAAATAAATTATTTTGAAAGAGAATAAATCCTAAGGACACTAATCTCATCAAATATTTCATGAGATCATAGTTAAATGGGCTATTGAGACATGAGAAAGGCTGCTGGAGAGATGGCTCAGCTGTTAAGAAAACTGGCTGTTCTTTCAGAGAACCTGCATTCAATTCCCACCACCAACATGGAATTGTCTGTATCCCCAGGTCCAGGGCATCTAACACCTTCAAACAGACATACATGTAGACAAAATACCAATGCGCATAAAATAAAATAAATTTCAAAAAAAGACATGAGACAGGGTTAGAGAAAGTAGCTCACTTGAGCCATGCCTTTTCAAAGTGTATCTTGTCCTCTCTCTCAGCCCCTAGTCCAACACAAGATGAGCAATGATGCTATACTATATGTTCCCACCACTGTGACATTCAGTCTTGTATCAAATCTGAAAGCAACCAAGAACTGAAAACTCTGAAACCCAATGCCCAAACAAACTCTTTCCTTGTTTGTCTCTGGCATTTCATCACAGAGATACAGTGAGTCTTTCTCCACTCCACCAGCCAGCTCCCAATTCACTACATAGAGACTTATTAATTATGAAAGTTTGGCCGATAGCTTGGGCTTGTTTCTAACTAGTTCTTATAACTTAAATTAACCATTTCTATTTATCTGTGTGCTGCCTGAGGCTTGTTTACCTCATCTTCATATTGTCCACCTTGCTTTCCTGCTTCCTTCATGCCTCCTCCAGTCTCTGTCCTTTATCCCAGCATCCTCTGTGCCTAGAAATCCTGCCTAGCTATGGGGCACTCAGCTTTTCAATAGCCAATCAGAGTAACATTTCTTCAGAGTATACAAAAAGATTATCCCACAACACTGTGACAAGGATTTGACTAACACACTTAGCACAATTTTGTATACAAGAATGAAATACCCCATATTTTGTTTTGTCACGTGATTAAAAGGAACACTCCAGTTAGGTTTACGAATGACTACATCTAGCCAAACAGAATGTTGAAGGAACTTTGCACTTAATAATGAAAAAAGGTGGTAGCTTCTGTCTTCCACTCCGCTAGTCAGACCAGTTTTCCCATCTCAACATTGTGAATATCTAAAAGAACAGCTTAGGGGCTAGAGAGATGGGTCAGTTAAGAGCGCTAGCTGCTCTTCCAGTGGACCCCGGTTCAATTCCCAGCAACCACATGGCAGCTTACACCTGTCTGTAACTCCAGTTCCAGGGTATCAAACACCCTCACACAGGCATGCATGCAGGCAAAACACCAACGAAGACAAAATAAAGCTTTAAAAAAAAAAGAACAGCAGCTTAATATCTGCTTCAGCAAGTTCCCAAGGCTAGATATCTTGAAATTGCTGTCTTCCACATTACCTAAGTCTAATTACAGAACATTACATTAGGATTATATTAAATTACACTGTTATTCAACAAAATGATTTATAATTTTAGTCATTCTAAAACTAATTCACAGTTAACCTAGACATCATGAAAAATAAAGTCAACTGTAATTCAATGAATTTGATTCTAACTTTCTCCTCCAAATGTGCCTGTCCTCAGCTGATCTCTCCTAAAGGAGACATTGTATTTCTGGCCAGAAGCTAAGGTGATTTATTTTTGTCTTGTTGCTTGAATCAAGGTCTCATGCAGCCCAAGCTGGCCCTGAATTAGCTACATAGCTGAGGGTAACTCTGAACTCCTGGTCCTGGGCCTCCATCTCCCAACTGTTAGAATTACAGTTGTAGGTAACCACATTTGATATAACATAGTTTTTTTTTTATTCGCATTTAATTTTGCTTGTGCATGTGCTGTGGAACAATCTTTGTACACTGTAAATATGTATTGCTTTCATTGTTAATAAAAAGCTGATTGGCTGGTAGCCAGGCAGGCAGTATAGGCAGGACAACCTAACCAAGAATGCTGGGATGAAGAAGGGCAGAGCTGGAAGAGTCAGCAGGAAAGACAGAGAGAGCAAGACATGCTGGAGGACAGGTAAAGTCACAAGTCACGTGGCAATATATACATTAACAGAAATGGGTTAAGTTGCAAGAGCTAATTAGTAATAAGCCGGAGCTATCCAACAAGCAGTTGTACTTAATGTAAGCTTCGGTGTGCTTATTTGGGAGCTGTGGGTGGGGCAGAAACTTGCGCATACATGCATGTGCACACATGTAGAGGCCAGAGGACAATTTACAGGAAGGGTTCTACAGATTCAGAACAGCAGGATTTGTAGCAAATGCCTTTACTTGCTTTGCCTGGCATTGTTATTTGAAACAGGGTTTCACGTAAGCCAGGATGGCCTTGAGCTCCACCTGCTACTCCTCCCAAGTACTATGATGCTGGAATTACAGTGTGAGTCACCGTGCAAGCTCTAAGCTCCAAAAGAACATTTTTGCTAACTAGGACATTTAAAGGTAGAAAAGTCTCCAACAATAATTACTAAATAAGAAAGAGAATCTTCCTTCCCCCTTCATTTTTAAAAGTACTACAGTACTTTCAACAGTACTTCTAGACTTCGAAGAGAATACTTGATTTGTGTGTATAAACTAAAGAACATGAATTAGTATTTGTGTCCTTTATGTTTATTTCATTTTATGTGTATGTGCGTACTGAGTATACTGGCAGAATTAAAACGACCATTAAAGAACTAGGAGAAGCTGGGTCTGGTGGTTCATGTCTTCTAGAGGCTGAGGCAGGAGGACTACAATTTCAAACTAGCTTGGGCTACATAGCGAGACTTGTCTCAAAATGACTACTCTCCTCCTCTTCCTCCTCCTCTTACTAATAAAAATAACAATAATAAAAACTGCCAAGCAATGATGACACATGCCTTTAATTCTAGCACTTGGGAGGCAGAGGCAGGTGGATCTCTAAGTTCAAGGCCAGCCTGGTCTACAGAGAGAGTCCAGGACAGCCAGAACTGTTTGTTACACAGAGAAACCCTGTGTGCGTGGGGTGGGGGTAGGGGTACAACACATGATGGAACTAAGAGAAATTCCGACTTTCTACAATAGTAATTCAGAGACAAGCAGGACAGGCACTGGAGGTGTTTGCAGACCTGGGGATAGAGCAAACCTACAAAAACAGGCAACAAGGAAGGCCTCGAAAGTTTGACAAGGATAGGAAAGTATAGAATCTGGGAGCTCTGGGAGTATAGCTCAGTAGCAGAGCGTGTACCTCACACGCAGGAGGCCCTGGGTTAGATCCCCAGCATCGTGGGAAAACAAGGAAATCTCTCTTTAGGGAAAATATATAAATTTATCTAATTATCTTCTTTGCAGCTGCTAAGAAAACTACTTCATTATGAAAACAATTCAAAAGAAACAGACCTGAGGGCACAGGTACCATGTTACAGTCTGTTCATCATGAAGCACAGAGCCACCATCAGCTGAACACACTCATCAAACCATTCTATGAACACACAAAAATGGTTTTATGCTCAATAAAAGAAATATGAGAAAAGAACAGCTCAAATTTGAGCATACAAAATAGAGTCAGATATGGCAGCGTGGCTGGAGCCCATCAACCCCTAAAGCTGAGGCTCATCCTGTGAGATGTGTGTGTGTGTGAGTGTGTGTGTGTGAGATGTGTGTGTATGTGTGTGTGAGTGTGTGTGAGTGTGTGTGTGTGAGATGTGTGAGTGTGTGTGAGTGAGTGTGTGTGAGTGTGTGTGTGAGATGTGTGAGTGTGTGTATGTGTGTGTGAGTGTGTGTGAGTGTGTGTGTGAGATGTGGAGTGTGTGTGAGTGTGACAGAGCAAGGGGAAGGCCAGCTTGGGACACATAACAAAATCCTGTCTTGAAAAATATAAGGTCGGCCAGGCGGTGGTGGCACACGCCTTTAATCCAAGCACTTGGGATGCAGAGGCAGGTGGATCTCTGTGAGTTCGAGACCAGCCTGGTCTACAAGAGCTAGTTCCAGGACAGGCTCCAAAGCCACAGAGAAACCCTGTCTCGAAAAACCAAAAAACAAAAAAAGAAAGAAAGAAAAATATAACAGAAAAAAACAGGATGCCTATTAACAGTAGAACTGCCAACACACTGAGGTGTATTCAAACTGCAAGATTCTTAACAGGCTCTGGGCATTTTTTCTATAAAAAGGCCAGACGTGAATATTTTAGACTTTGTCATCCAGTCTCTGTTCTAAGTGCCCAATTCTGCCCTTAGAGGGCAAAAATAAGACAATGTATCATACTGACACCGGTCATTCACATCATTTGCATGGGTTGCTGCAGAGTTTTTAAACATAAAAATATAGAAAAGCATCTCTCCAACCCTATGGCTGACTTTAAGAGATCTAAAAGGATTATTAAAGAATTGGAGGGATGGTTCAGTGGTTAAGAGAACTTACTCTTCTAGAGGTCATGAGCCTGATTTCTACACCCGCATGGTGGTTCACATCCATCTGTAACTTCAGTTCTAGGAGATCTGACACCCTCTCCTAGCACACATGTGGCACATATACATACAGTCAGACAAAACATTCAGACATGTTGCCAGGAGTGTTGGCGCAGGCCTTTAATCCCAGCACAGGCAGAGGCAGAAGCAGAAGGATCTCTGCGAGTTTCAGGCCAACCTGGTCTACAGAGCAAGTTGAGTTCCAGAACAGCCAGAGCTAAACAGAGAAACACTGTCTTGGAAAATCAGGGGGAAAAAAAACTATAGAAAATATGAACAATAGTCAAGCAAGGAAGGAAGGGAGAGTGGGAAGAGAGAAAGAGAGAGGGGGAGAGAAGGAAGAAAGAAAAGAGAAGGGGAGAGAGAGAAGAGAAAGAGAGGAGAGAGAGAGAGAGAGAAGAGAGAGAGCACACATACCAAGGGCTGAAAAGAAAAGGTATTCTTCAAAAGCATCCCCAGTAGCCTACTTCTTTCAACTAGGCCCCATATTATCATGCATGCCCACCTCCTCTGGACAGCTCATCAGACTGGGGTGCAAGCCTTTAGAACACGGACTTGAGTGATGTGGTGGTCTGAATGGGAATGGCCCCCACAGGCTCACAAATTTCAATCCTTGGTCATCAGGGAGTGGCACTATCTGAAAGAATTGGGAGGTGTGACCATGTCAGAGGAAGTGAGTCACTGGGGTGGGCTTTGAGGTTTTACAAAAAGCCCATTTCAAGCCCAAAGTCATTCTCTTTCTGCTGCCTACAGATCCCAATGTAGACTCCGTTACTTCTCCAAAATTCCTTGGATTTTATTGTTGTCACTTTGGTGATGGTATTTTTTTTTCCTGTTCCAGAAAAAGTATCAGAGAGCACAGACTGTAGTCAAAGATGACCTGATCTCCCAATCCCCTGCTTCCACCGCCCAATCCTGGGACTACAGACATGTACAGTCACTATGCCTGGCTATACAAAATTTTCTGCAATTTTTTTTAAATGAAAGAATTAGTTGAAACAATTACTTTTTAGGTTTTTCGGTTTTTTGGGTTTTTTTTTTTTTTGGTTTTTCGAGACAGGGTTTCTCTGTGGTTTTGGAGCCTGTCCTGGAACTAGCTCTTTTAGACCAGGCTCGTCTCGAACTCACAGAGATCCGCCTGCCTCTGCCTCCACTGGGGCGTGGTCTCTCAGCAGCTATTGGCTGAAGGAGCGGAAGGACCTCCTGCAGCACCTCCCCCTTTTGTTTAAGTAAGAGAGTTCTAAACCTACTATGAAATTATATACAATAAGTACAAATATCCTATTCTAACTAGCTTAGGTCTTGTATAATAAATAACTTGGCCAATCATGAGAGAAAAGTAACTACATTTATATAGTCTTCAACCCCATCAAAGATCTGAGGAGGGAAATAATGTTACCTGGGTAATTAGGAAGTTCAGTAAAACAACTTCCAAAACATGCAACAAATCACAGACAACTAGCTACCTGGGCAATCACCCAAAGTCACGTTTGCAGCGTTGAAGCAACCAACTTTGGCTAAGGCCTAACATAACTGACATACCATTTTCAAAGGCAAGCAACTTTTCAAAACTATCTTACCCTGTCTTGGCAGGATATGACAGTTCTGTTTTATCCATTGATGCACGCTCTGTATCTCTTTCAGTGGTTGAGGTATGGGCATTTCTTTGCCCAAAGGCCAGTTCTGCCAAAAAGAAAGGCTCGAGGTGGAGCGTCTTTGGTGCTCAACATTCTCTCGGGAATAAATCGGTGTTGCTGGGAGCAATTGTGTCTCACTACTACAAAACTCTGAGTTAGATTAAAGGCCATTTTCTACAGCTCTTTAAAGAGGTTGAAGATTACCTATCTATACTGAGTATAATCTCTATGTATCTAAAGAACCTGATTAGTCTAATTATAAATGACAAACTTAGATGACTATTGATCTATATAATTCTCAATATCTATCTAACTTAAAGATTAAGACAATAAACAACTGTAACCAATGAGGATAATGACCTCCAAATATAAACAATGTACAAATATACATTGCAATATGGCAAATATATATCAATACACAAACAATATATAAGTATCTTAATCAGAGGTAGAAATGTACACTGCAATATGGTAAATATATACAATATATATCAATACAATATATGTCAATACATAAAAAATGTTTTAAACAGAGGTAGAAACAATAGTCAATATAATTTAACTCTGTATCAATATACAAGAATTGATACCAATATATTTGTCTAAAAACAGTAACTCACAATTATAAATCTATTATCCCATCATCCAATTATCCCTCTCTTTTTTTTTTCAAATGATCCCTGAGTGTACCCTCAACCGTACACTAATTATAATCAACCCCTAAATGATGTCCCTAAACCCAAAGGCAAACTCGTGCTGGGATTAAAGGCGTGCGCCACCACCGCCCAGCTTGCTTTTAGTTTTTAGATGTTTACTTCACATGTATGAATGTTTGCCTGTGTGTGTGTATGTGCACCATTTGGTGGATGCCAGAAGGACTCTGTTCCCCTAAAACTTTGGTTCAGATGGTTGTGCACCACCATCTGAGTGCTGGGAATCAAACCTGGATCTTCCTGAAGAGCAACAAGAGTTGTTTTTTTTTCATTGTTTTGTTTAGTTTTGCATTTTGTTTTTCAAGACAGGGTTTCTCTGTGTAGCTCTGGCTGACCTGGAACTCACTCTGTAGACCAGGCTGGCCTTGAACTCACAGAGATCCACTTGTCTCAGCCTCTCAAGAGTTGGGATTAAAAAAAAAAAAAAAGAGTTGGGATTAAAGCCACGCGCTAACACCACTGCACTCCCCACTTTAAATAATAAAATTCTACTACATTAATTTATTAATCTGTATGTGGGCATGTACTTGTCACGTGCTTGTGAAGCCAGGCATTACCACCACCCCGCTCAAAATAAGAGCTCTCAATCAATGAGCCATCTCTACAGTCCCATTGAAACAAAATTTATTTTAAAAATCATTTCTAATTTCAAAATACAAAGCCAAATGTTTAGATTTCTTTTTGTACACAAAATTCTTAATGTTGAATAGCGAGCAAAAGCATGTTTCCAACTAGAACATTCCAGAAAGAGAAAACATTTAAGCATTGTGTGTCTGGAGTTCTACAGCATATCAGCAAACCAATACTCCACTGCCACCTACAGTAGGAAAATGAAACTACAGCTTATAGCTAAAACCTAGAGGTGTGCCCTCTTCTATATATAAACCCATATTTAGATCAGGACATTGCGTCATGCCCACCCTCAAAAGACAGATGCAAGCAAATCATTGCAAGTTCAAGGCCTGCCTGGACTCCCCAGTGAGTCCCAGGACATCCTGCTGTAAAGAAGGAAACCCACCGATGGTGGTGGTGCACACCTTTAATCCCAGCATTGGGGAGGCAGAGGCAGGCGTACGTCTGAGTTCCAGAGCAGCCTGGTCTACAAAGGGAGCTCTAGGACAGACAGAGCTGTTACAACTGAGAAACACTGTCTCAACTAAATAAATAAACAAAAATAAATTTAAAAAATTAAAAAAGACCCTATCTCAAATAATTAACTCGCATATTTTATTGATGTTTTATTATATTATCCAAACCGTACAGCAACAGTAAAGTCTACTGTAACCAGGCCCCAGACCTTAGTACAACTGACTCCATGATGGAAGTGTCATTCAGGCTGTAAACTCAACATGTAGACAACACCACCTGCCAAAAATGAAAACAAATAACTAAACCTTCCAAGTTCTTAGTTATGGGAAAGTCTCTTGTTTTTTGGTTTCTGTAGAGTGGCTTCCGGCTTTTTTTGTCAACTAACGTATGTCAATCCAGGATATAGCTTTTGTGCTTCTGGGGACACCGTTAGGAATTTAGAATGTGAACGTCATGTGATGGCAGTCTGCATAGTAAAATACAACTTTTCCTATACTACAAGTATCTATCTTCTTGCTTCCAACACAGTGGCAGGCAGATCTCTGTGAGTTTGAGGACAGCCTGGTCCACAGAAACCAGAAAGAATTCCAAGACAGCCAGGGCTATACGGAGAAACTGTCATAAAAACTTAAACCCATGTCCGAGCAGTCTTCTCTCGTGAATATCCCGAGACACAACATTACACAATGCAAATAACAAAACGCATTCGATGCTAAAAAACCATTCTAGAAGGGAACCGGGCTGGAGAGACGGCTAAGTTGCTAAAGCCCTTGCCAAACAAACATGAGACCTTCATTTCTATCAGCACACCCATAAAGGAGTCCAGGAGGGTGGGCTGCGGCACCCAGGGCTCCTGAACAGGAGGGAGCAACCCCCGGGAGGCGGAGACTCAAAAAGCCGGAAGTAAACACAGGGAAGCGTGGCCACAGGGCTGCGCATTCCAATCCACAAGCCGGCCTTTGACACCTGCGCGCATGCGCACAAACCTACTGGTGCACTGCGCTCACGGGTGTGACTCAGACAGCTCAATCCTCTAGTCTGGTGAGGAAAAAAAAGTCGGTTGAGCCTGACAGTGCCAGCTTGTATTCGCTGTTCAGAAAGGCAGCTTTAAAAAGCAGAACAATTTAGCAGTGGGTGAGATTTTTCAATCCACAGCGTGGGGGAAAAAGATAATTATCGCGAGATCTGGGAAGGGATCTGCGTTTTGTGGTAAGATGGCAACCCAAGAGACAGTGTTTCCTGAAAAACTTGGCCACAAAAAATACAGGGCTGCCCTTAAGAAGGAGAAACGCAAGAAACGTAGGCAGAATATGGCTCGACTGAGGGACCTTGCAGCCCCTCCGGAGGAGGACGATGATGTTTCTGCTGATGAACAACTTACAGAGAGATTGGAGATGGAGCGACAAAAATTACATGAAGAGTGGCTGCTTAGGGAGGAGAAGGCACAAGAAGAATTCAGAATAAAGAAGGAAAAGGAAGAAGCTGCTAGAAAACAGAGGGAAGAACAGGAGAGACAGATAAAGTTGGAATGGGAAGAAAAACAGAAAAAACAGAGAGAAGAGGAGGAGCAGAAGCTACAAAAAAAGAGAGAAAGAGAGGAAGCGGTGCAGAAGATGCTGGACCAGGCTGAAAATGATGGCACTTGGCAGAACCCAGAACCACCCAAGGAATTAAGACTGGAGAAATACCGAGCGAGCTGTCCCTTCTACAGTAAAACGGGCGCGTGCCGATTCGGTAA
Organism: Chionomys nivalis; assembly: GCF_950005125.1. Lineage (NCBI taxonomy): Eukaryota > Metazoa > Chordata > Mammalia > Rodentia > Cricetidae > Chionomys > Chionomys nivalis. The sequence goes on along the minus strand of NC_080091.1, from coordinate 20,615,057 downwards.
CAGGTGTTCACGGAAGCACGACTTCCCCACGTCAAGTCCCACGCTCCTGGTGAAGAGCATGTTTACGACCTTCGGAATGGAGCAGTGCAGAAGGGACGACTATGACTCGGACGCCAGCCTGGAGTACAGCGAGGAGGAGACCTACCAGCAGTTCCTGGACTTCTACTATGATGTGCTGCCCGAGTTCAAGAACGTGGGCAAAGTGATTCAGTTCAAGGTGAGCTGCAACTTGGAACCTCATCTGCGGGGCAATGTGTATGTCCAGTACCAGTCTGAAGAAGAATGCCAAGCAGCCCGCTCTCTCTTTAACGGAAGATGGTACGCGGGACGACAGCTGCAGTGTGAATTCTGCCCGGTGACCCGGTGGAAAATCGCAATTTGTGGTTTATTTGAAATGCAAAAGTGTCCAAAAGGAAAGCACTGCAACTTTCTCCATGTGTTCAGAAACCCCAACAATGAATTTCGAGAAGCTAACAGAGACCTCTACCTGTCTCCAGCTGGGGCTGGCTGCTCTGGTAAGACCTCCTCAGACAGGAGGGAGAGGAAGGACCACCATGAGGAATACTACAGCAAGTCAAGGGCCTCCCACTCTAGCCCACACCGCTCCTCCAAGAGAAGCAGGGAGTCGGAGAGGAAGAGTACTCACAGGAGGAAGAGATCTCACAAACAGGAAGCACAGGGTCATGAGAGGCACAGTTCCAGAAGAGGAAGAGAAGAGGACAACAGTCCAGGCCCACAAAGCCAGAGCCACAGGTCCTGAGCCAGGCATCACTTGGGCCCAAGAATCTGAGACCAACCAGTCAACCCCAGTATCCTTCAGATACCCCAAGACGCTCAAAACAAAACTGATTACGAAGGAAAGGCATGGTGACTCAATCTAATTCCCAGCCAAGTTACAAAGTCTTGTGGCTTTAACAGAGACAGAACCAGGTATTATTTCTTAGTCTTTTGATGTTGTAATTCATGTTATTGGCGTTATTTTCCGTACAGTTTAAACTAGCTTTTATATGTTGAGTTTTTGTTATTGATGTTATTTTCCATACAGTTTCATGTGTTGTTTTCTTGTGATAACTAAGATTATATTAAACTGTGATATTTTATTATACTAATTTATTAACATTTTATATCCTGTGAATATGAACAAAATTTCCAAATATAAATTACATCTATACTTTACTAAGAAAGAGCACATAGGAGTAAAGAAACCCTATGTGTTTTTTTTTTAAATATTTATTCATTTATTATGTATACAATATTCTGTCTGTGTGCATGTCTGCAGGCCAGAAGAGGGTGCCAGACATCATTACAGATGGTTGTGAGCCACCATGTGGTTACCGGGAATTGAACTCAGGACCTTTGGAAGAGCAGGCAATGCTCTTAACCACTGAGCCATCTCTCCAGCCCCCCCCCCCATGTGTTTTTGTAGACAGACTCTCCCACTGTAGCCCTGGCTGGGCTGAAACTTGCTATATAGACTAGACTGGCCTTGAACTCATAGAGATCTGCCTGCCTACTTGTCAGCTGCTGGGGTCTCAGGAATGTACCACCACCACAACCTAATGGTAATTTTTTTTTAATTTTTTGAAACACAGTTTTTCTGTGTAGATTTGGCTGTCCTGGAACTCACTTGGTAGACCAGGCTGGCCTTGAACTCACAGAGATCAGCCTGACTCTGCCTTCCAAGTGCTAGGATGAAAGGCCTACACCTTTTTTCTTAGTTTTTTTTTTGAAGGGTATGTGTGTGTGTGTCTGTGTGTGTGTCTGTGTGCACTCACATGAGTGCTTTAACCTCTGAGCTATCTTTCCAGCTCATAATGATGTTATTTTTTTAACCAAAGATCTCAAGTCTTAAGAACAAGTTAGTGAAATTTTTAGTTATCTACCAAATAACCAGCTTCTAAATATTATTTACACATGTCATTTCCAAATAGTGACATTGTAAACTTAAGAATATATGTTTAAGATAAGCATCTTTATGTAAATGTCCAGATGTTAAATACTTTAGGCTTTTAATATCAAATAATATTGTCACCAGGTGGTGGTAGCACATACCTTTTATCCCAGCACGTGGGAGGCAGAGATAGGTGAATGGATCTCAGTGAGTTCGAAGCCTGGTCTACCAAGCGAGTTCTAGGACAGCCAGGACTGTTACAGAGAGAAACCCTGTATGAGCCTGTTATTTATCAAAACCAGAACAACGGGGAATGTACTGAGCTGCAGAGCACTTGCCTGGCATGCCCCTGGCAACGGCCATGGGTTTAATAACCCCGAGTACCACCAAACAAAGCTATCAGAACAGTAAGGATGTGGCATGAGTGAGGAGCAGAATGGGGCATCAGGCCAGATTAGTCCTACAGCCATAATTCACTACCCCTGACTTAGTATTTTCTGTTCTCCCCACACAGATATTTCGCATTGCCCACCAAGCTCATGAGTCTCCTGCCTCAGCTTCCCGTAGTTAGGACTGCAGGCACATACCACTGTGCCCAACTCTGTTGCCTTTTCAATGCAGCTGGCACATTCAAGCACTACCCATCCAAATGTCCTACAGATGTCTAACAAGTGCCTACCACATGCCAGAAATAAGTATTAAATAAAGTATATAATAAAGTTCTGCCTTCTTTACAGATGTACAAGGTAGTAAGTATATTATAAAAAAATCACATAGTATTATTGATTCTTCATACCAAATTATAAACGTAAGCTGAAAAAATTAGACAGTGTGCTGTCGCTGGTGGTCCACATCTTTAATCCCAGCACACTCTACAAATCCAAGGCCAGTGTGAGCTACAGAGTGACACCCTGTTTCAAAAAAGCCAATAGATACTGGCTGGAGAGATGGCTCAGTGGCCAAGAGCACCAGCTACACATATCATGACTACCTTATTAATTTCACAATTCCTTGGGTGCTACGCAGAAGTCAGAACTGTAGTGGTGGGGCCAGCAAGCACTGGGTAAATGTGCAGGCTACCAAGATGGGCGTTTGATTCCCTGGACCTACGTGGTGGAAGGACAAAACTGACTCCTATAAGTTGTCTTCTGACCGCCACATGTGCACCATAGCACACGTGTACACGTGTACACACACACACCATAGTGTGAATGAATGGGCTGCTTTATATATCCATAAGCAGATGAAATGGTTGCCCTTTGTGATTGACAGGTAAAGCTAGAGTGCTGTTGTCCCAAACAAGGACATCATTCTACACAGTGATGAGTATGCAGTACAAATGTCAGGAAAATAGTAGGTAACATTTGGAAACAGTGTGAAAGTGAGGAATCTGAACCATGGTAGTTGGTAATAAGGAAACTGTTACCTGGAGTCAGGCTTGGGTTTAGCTCAGCATTGCCAGCTTACCTAGAAGTATAAGACCCTGGGTTCAAGCCTCAGCACATCGGAAAAGGAGACTACTAATGAGTGCCCACTAGGAATTCCACGTCTCCTCATGTTCTGTCCTCTGTGTCTCCTTTTGCCATTTCTATGCAGAACATGATTTTCTTTCTTTTTTTTTTTTTTTTTTTTTGGTTTTTTGAGACAGGGTTTCTCTGTGGTTTTGGAGCCTGTCCTGGAACTAGCTCTTGTAGACCAGGCTGGTCTCGAACTCACAGAGATCCGCCTGCCTCTGCCTCCCGAGTGCTGGGATTAAAGGCGTGCGCCACCACCGCCCGGCCAGAACATGATTTTCTAGGTGAAAGACATGACGTCTACTACCATCTGTATGTTAAGTGTATGGCCTACTTCAGAGCAGGAATGAGAGCAGAGTTAAAGGAGTAAGTGCTTCACTTTTTCTTGCCTAATCCACCAAATAGTCCTTACTCCATACCCTAATATGACCAGATTGGACAGTTCACCATTTGTGCGTGTGTGTGTGTGTGTGTGTGTGTGTGTGTGTGAGAGAGAGAGAGAGAGAGAGAGAGAGAGAGAGAGAGAGAGAGATGTGTGCATACACATTCACATATGTGACTACGGGAGTGTGTGTGCCACAGTATCCACACAGAAATCATCTTAGTTTGAGATGGGTTTCTCTGTTGTCTTTCCACTCTCTGTGCCAGGCTAATGGCCCTAAGCTTCTGAGATTTTCTGTATCCACTCCCATCTCCTCAAAATGTAGACACTTACACTACATGACCAGTTTTTAAGACTTTTTTAAAAAAAGATTTATTTGATGTGTACGAGTAATTTGCCTACATGTATGTCTGAGCACCTCAGGTGTACGGTGCCCAAGGAAGCCAGAAGAGGGTGTTGGATTCTCTGAAACTGGAATTACAGCTAGTTGTGAGCCATCATTTGGGTGCTGGGACCCAAACCCAGATCCTCTGCAAGAACAAATGCTCTTAACTGCTGAATCACCTATCCAGCCCCTACACATGCAGTTTTTATGTGGGTTTTAGGGATTAGAACCCATGTCCTCACACTTGTGCAGCAATCACTTTCACCTACTAACCTATCCCCAGCCTAGTTATCATCCCTTGAACGTGGTCTACATTTTTCCTACCCCACATCTGCTCTTAACTTTGACTATCCCATAATGCTGACCCTTATCTAAGTCTAAAAAAATCATTATGTTCAAAAGCAGCAAAATAGCATCTTAAGAAGCCTGCCAGAGGCTAGAGGGGGGCACACCTTTAATCCCAGCACTCAGAAGGCAGAAACAGGCAGATCGCTGTGACTTCAGGACCAGCCTGGACTATACAATGAGACCCTGTCTTAAGGGGGTGGGGAGGACTGGAATCTGGCAGGACAGCAGGGGTCTTACTGTGATTACACAGCGTACATCTTACCCATGACTCGGTCTGTGAGGAAGACACTGCAGCCATGGGAGACAACAGGAATGTGAAAGACATCCGATGAACAGTGGCTGCACCACAAGGGAGGAGACCTCCAGCTCCACTCTCTGCCCCTCCTCCTGAAGGGGTCACCATCCTACCTGCCCCATCTCCCGGGTCCTCCTCACTCTGGTATAATGCAAGCACCCAGTGGGCTTGCCTCCTCCTGGCATGATGCCTGTGGAACCTGTTCCTATGATGAGGCCACACATGGGAAACCACACGCCCTTGAGGCCCAGGCCTCCTAAGACTGAAATGGCAATCCTGCCTCCACAAATTCTCAGAACGAGACTGAGCTGAGACCTGTCTCCTCCCGTCTTATATTCCTCTCCAGTGCTGGGATTAAAGGCGTGCGCTCTACTGCTTGGCTTCTGTGGTGAACTAGTGTGGCAAATGGGATTAAAAGTGTGTGCCACCACTGCCTGGTCTGTATGGCTGACCAGTGTGACTGTTTTACTCTCTGATCTTCAGGCAAGCTTTATTTATTAAAATACAAATGAAATATCACTACATTTAAACTCAAACGTAGCACGAATAATAAAAGCCAGAGACTGATATTGGGGTTCAACCTGAAGATCAGGAAAGCAAAGCAGCCAGCCACTGGCTGGCACCTGAACAGGGATCCAAGAACAGAGGATTCTGGACACTCTTAAAAACTGGAGGAAAGTTCACTCTCAGGGTAAGGAGACTCCAGGATTGTCAGGGCTGCGGGGAATTTAAACTCCCCATTTCAGGAGCAACAAAATGTACAGTTGCTAAAATGCTTGTCAAAACAATAAGCAGATCATTTGTTATGTTTCCCTCTGATAGTTTTGAGACAGTTTGATGTATAATTTCGTTCATTTGGTAAATACACTCTTCACCATAAAGTAGATTCTTTAATGGTGTTTACTCCCGCTAATCTAACCGTATCTCACTAACCACCTCATTACCACAACGCAGGAAAGCTGGCAAGCGCGCTTTCACTCTCTCTTCAAACAAGGGTCTCACTAAGTAGCCATGGCTGGCTTGGCTGGCCTGGAACTCACTCTGCAGACCAGGCTGGTCTCGAACTCACACAGCTCTCCGTCTGCTTCTGCCTCCCCAGTGCAGAGATTAAGGGCGTGCACTACCACGCCCTGCTGCAACCCATCAATCTTACAAAAGTCCGGGACGGAGAAAACTCGAATATACTACAGGCACAGAGAAGTCTTAAAAAGCCAAGAGTTCGTGGGTATGTGTCCGTCCCTAAAGCAAAGAGCGTCGCAGAGCGAGGGCCACGGCTCCGGAGGAGCCGCACCGGGCAGCGCCCGAGGCTGGGGGCGGGTCTGAGGCTGAGAGGTGGGCAGCGCCGCCAGGTCTAACCGCAGTACCTTTAGAATGCCCCTCATCTTCGCCAGGAAGGGGCGGAACTCCTCCGGCGGCACTTCCGGATAGAGTTGACTGTGCAGCAGCTCCTCGGTGATACTCGAGTTTCCGTGGAACGCGTTCTGCGCCAGCCCGCTCAGCAGCCCGCTCAGGGGCTTGCAGCCCTCCAGCTCACCCGCCATGGCCAAGGCGGCAGCCGCCCAGCGGCTGAGCTCGGCTCGGCTACGGGGGCCGAGATGGGCCGTAACACCTAGCAAAGGCACCGTCCGGCCGCGAAGCCGGGCTCCTCCACTAGTCGGAATAAGCAGTTCTCGCTTTTGTTCTGCCACACACATCCACTGTTTCGATCACGGTCCAATCCGCTGAGTTTCCCTTTGGGTCGCTGTGCTTTCGCTGTTTCCTTTTTCACTCCGAAAGGCACTCAAAGATGGCTTGGTGAGATTAGTCCTATGAGCTGTAACTCAAGAAGAGCGTCACTTTAACTCTTTGGTGGCTGTATCTCGTTCCAGAGTTTGCCGTGGTGTCTGCAGAAACCCCACACAAATGTTTTTTTTTTTGTATGTTTGCTTGTTTGTTTTTGTTTGTTCGTTTGTTTTTGAAACAGAAACTTATTATATACCCCTGACTGGCCTGGAACTCACTATGCAGACCAGCCTGTCCTCATAAATATCTACCTATCCCTATCTCCTGAGTTCTGGGATAAAGGCGTGTGCCATGCCTGGCTCAATCATTTTTTATATTGACTTTTCAGACCTAATTTAAGAAATCGTATTGTCCCTGTTTGTGTACCGTTAAGTCCTCAATGAAGGGTACATTATCCATGATTTTCTAAAAGGCAACTTGAGAAATGTTTTTGTGCATCCATGAAAAACAACCTTGAAGCAAACTATACTTGTGTGTTAAATGTTCCTATAGAGATTGCAAAAAGGCCAGGTGTGGTGGGCACACATTTACTCTCAACACCCAGGAGGCAGAGGCAGTGCCAGCCTCTTCTACATAGTGAGTTCCTCGAAGCCAGGGCTATATAGAGACATCCTAGCTCAAAGAAAGCAAACAAACAAAAGAGGTTGCAAGGAATGGATAGAAGAGAAAAGAGGGCAGAAAGGTAGCAAGTGGGACAAAACAGCACTCCAAGCACAGAACTTCTAAATCTCCCGCCTGAAAAGTCGAGGTCAAATTATTCTCTGTGGTGTTTGTCATCTGACACATAGAAAAAGTTTTCTTGCAGTTTTTCGTTTCTCAAATTTTTGTTATGTTTACTTCGTGTGTGTGTGTGTGTCCCTACATGCCACAGCATGCATGTGGAAGTTAAAAACCAAATTACAAGAATGGGTTCTCTTCTACCACGTGAATCCCAGAGACTGAACTTGTTAGGCTTGGCGGCAAGTGCCTTAACCCACTGAGCCATCTCTCTGGCTCCATCTCTTTTCTTTTCACTAAAGATTTGTTTATTCATTTTATGTGTATGGCCCTAATGTGTGTGTGTGTGTGTGTGTGTGCTCCACCTTCTGTGTGTGTGTGTATGTGTGTGTGTGCTCCACCTTCAGGCAGGTGCCTGAGAAAGTCAGAAGAGCGCTTTGGAGCTGCTGGAAATGCAGTTACCAGAGGCTGTGACCCACCGGATGTGGGTGCTGGGAACTGAACCCAGGTGCTCTGGAAGAACAGTGAGTGCTCTTAACTCCTGAGCCGCCTCTCAAACCTGGCCCCATTTTTTAGGTTTTGAGAGTGAATGCTACCTGGATATATTTTGGCTGCCTGTATTCCTACTTATTTACCCATTTTCTATAAAGTTTCTGTCACTTCAGTGATTGCCAAGAACTGGGTTTTTTTTTTTAGCATTTATTTACTCTGTGTATGTATATATGTGTATGAGTAGCTGCCATCATATATGTGTGAAGAGATCAAAGAAAAAAGGAAGTTCGTTCTTCTGCCACCAGGGGCCGCTATTGTCACAGCTGCTGCTGCAGGTCGGCACCAGCTGCATTTTAGAGTGCTTTTCAAACAGAAGGCTCAAACTACAGCCGTCTTTTATCAAATTTCAAGTCACAGGTATTTCAGATGGCAAACCTTGACACAAGGCTATCGAGAGAATTTTCAAATGCAACAACTAAGACAAGACCCAGTAGCTCAACTCCAGGGAAACTTCAAACCCTGTGAACAACCCTTCTAGGCAAGGTTCCCTTCCATCATGGCCAAATACGCTAGTCCAAGCGAGCAAATGGTTCCAGGCAAGCAAGTAATCATTTTATAAACATTAAAAATGTAAACTGGGTGGGCGATAGTGGCGTATGCCTTTAATCCCAGCACTTGGGAGGCAGAGGCAGGCAGATCGCTGTGAGTTCAAGGGCAGCCTGGTCTACAGAGTGAGTTTCAGGACAGCCAGGACGTGTTGCACAGAGAAACCCTGTCTCAGAAAAACAAAAAACAAAACAAAACGTAAACTGGGAGCCGGAGAGACAGGTCAGCAGTTTAGAGCACTCATTGCTCTTACAAAGGACCCAGGTTTGATTCCCAGCACCCACACAGATGGATTCCAGCCACCTTACTGTAACCCAGCCCCACAGGTTCCAACACCCTCTTCTGACCTCCACAGGCACTGCACATATGTGTGGTACATACATACATGCTGGCAAAACACACACATATGTAAAAATAAATAAACAAATCCTTTAAAAGTGTAAACTAGAAGGTTAAAGAGATGGGCTCAGTAGTTTAGAGCATTTGCTGTTCTTGCAGAGGACCCAGGTTCAATTCCCAGCACCCTCATGGTGGTTCATAACCATCTGTAATTCCAGTCCCAGGGGAATCCAGTGCCCTCTTCTGACCTCCAAGGGCCCTGAGCATGCATGTGGTGCACGCAGATACACACGCGCAGGAGAAATACATATAAAATAAAGTGAATGTTTAAAAATATAAACTGACTGGGGCTGGTGAGGTGCCTCAGCAGATAAAGGTGTTCGCCAACAAACAATATGACCTGAGCGGGAAAGAACTGACTCCAGAGAGTTGTAGACCAGGCTGGTCTCGAACTCACAGAGATCTGCCTGCCTCTGCCTCCCAAGTGCTGGGATTAAAGGCGTGCGCCACCACGCCCGGCTCATAGAGTTGCTTTCTGACTTCCACACACATGCAGGACATGCAAGCCTCCCCTCCTCGTCACACACATATGCACCCAGAAATAATACCTGTAATGTGAACTGACAATGCAGATGCAAGGACCCTGTGGTTTTGCAATAAACTCTCCCTGCCTCGTCTCATCTCTACCTTTTCCAACTCTGCCTTTATTACTGCTTATTCTTCTCTCAGCAGTTTGTGCTAGCCATTCTACTAAGCTGCAGAGGATACAGAGATAAATGGTCTTGTCTTTAAAGCATATATTTTTGTAAGAAAAAAATTACATTCAAAGAAATTAATTCGAGTACAACGTCTTAGGTTCTTTACTAATTAGTACCTAGAAGTAGAGACTAATGAGCTTGCGCAGGTTATGGACACAGTGAAATGCTGTCTCCACACGGAGGTGTGAAACAGTAACCTTGAAGCTAGTGTAGGTAGCATTGCAAGAGTGGTAATCCAGGGTAATCATCTGAAAGATGGAAAAGGACTAGGTAATATATACATTCAGAAATCTATGTAATGCCAATTTTTATACTTGACCAATAAGAAGGAACAAAATCCTCTGGTCATGTTGGGTTCTTGGATAGAACTTTTTTATTTTTATTTATTTATTTTTTTTGAAGACAGGGTTTCTCTGTGTATCTCTGGCTGTCCTGGAACTCACTCTGTAGACCAAGTAAGTCTCAGAGATTCACCTGCCTCTGCCTCCCAAGTGGGTCACCAGGCGGGCTTTGGAAACAACTTTGTAACAAAAACAGATAAATAAAGAAAAACATAAATTTAAGTTTTACGGGACATAGAAGACTTTAGGAGAAAACGAAGAACAAAAAATAGTTTGAGCCAGACAATCCTATGCTAACTAGACAAATTGTAAATTTCAGAAAAGCGACGCGTGACAAAGGGGTTTGAGCTAAGGCCTTTTAAGAAGATAAGGAAGTTGAAGATCACTTTAACAAGGTTTGTGTGTTCAGACTTCACTCAGCTTCCGGGTTCCAGGTCTCCTCCTGAAGGCATAGTGAAGGCCCCTTTCGTACAACACTTCTGGCTCCTGCTTTCGGGGTCAGGAGACATCAGAGGGCCTGTGGTGGTTACTTTTCTGATGCTGTGCTAAAACACCAGGACCAAGGCAATTTATAGAGCAAGGGTTTTATTTGTTTGTTTTTGTTTCTGAGGGGGAAAGGATATGGTTCCAGAGGGCTAAGAGTCCATCACTGGCACTGCAGGGAAGCTTGGCCACAGTCGGGCACAGCGGCAGGAACGAACAGCGGAGAACTCACATCTCAACCTGAAAACTGGAAGCGGACAACAAACTGGGAATGGCCGGTAGCTTTCAAAACAAACTCTGCCCCTAGTGACATATTCACTCCAGCAAGGCTACACCCCTTAAGCTTCTCCAATCAGAGCTGCCAGCTGGGGACCAAGCATCCAAATATCTGGAACTATGGGAGACATCTCGTTCAAACCAGCACCAGTAACTGTTCCCCTCATATTACAGCAGTTGTTTCAACAACCATAGAGTATTTGTGTGCTGCAAGGGGTAAACTGGTCTTTGGAAAAGATGTCTCCACTAGGGGCAGGCTTGAACACTTCATCTCTTAGTCCTAATAGCCTGAATGCATGTAAAAGCTCCTCTTGATGGCAGGGGCTAAGTCCATGAAACAATTCTTCCTTAACCTACTGCGGGCATCTGGCACCTTACGGGCTCTTAATAATTAATTGTGAGCTAATAGTATCACCTATATGAACTGCCTTAGTCAATGATAATGGTTATAGGAACCTGGCAGCTTACCTAAAGACGGAGTTCTGGTTCTGGCCTGGCTTTTATTTGGGATTCAGCTTCATCATCCACGAAGACGATGGCACCCATTTCGTGGGATTATGATGAGGATTAGTTAAGGTAAAGGGTGTAAAGACGTCTCACTTTGCTTTTTTTTTTAAGATTTATTTATTTATTTATACAGTAGTCTCAGTATTCGTCTGCATGTATGCCTGCAGGCTAGAAGAGGGCACCAGATCTCATTACAGATGGCTGTGAGCCACCAATGTGGTTGCCGGGGATTGAACTCAGGACCTTTAGAAAGAGCAGGCAGTGCTCTTAACCACTGAGCTCTCTCTCCAGCCCAGACGTCTCACTTTGTTTAGCAATTAACTGCTAATCGGTTATTGGATGTTTATATTCCGTATGTTTACGGGTTTGGCAGGCAGTCTCCACAACTATTAAGATTCGGTGCCATTTATTTAACCAGTGTATGTATGTATATTCCTAGGTAGCCAGAATGAATACAAAACAAAAGGGGAGAATCTACCCACTGCAAATCTCTCCTCCGATACCTTTACAAAGTGAATAAACTAGGAATAAAATTTAGATTTAGACGTCGAGAAAAAGCCGACTGCACCACACCCACTCCGGAACAAAGCCAGGGCTGTCATGGCTTCGTCAGCACACCAGCATGAGCTAGAAGCCTCACATCCATCCGCGGAGGATGGGATGAGGAGACAGCAAGTCCCCAACCACGCCTATAAGTCCTCCCGCTCCCTCGCAGCGCCCAAACTCAGGGCAAGGTGGGCAGTCCGCAGGCCGGATCTCCGCGCGCAGTTCCCGCACCCGGCGCGCCGCGGACAGCCTCTTACGTCACGCCTGAGCCAGGAGCGGCGAAGGCCCCTTTCTCGGCTTCCGCCTCCTCTGCCGGCGTCGCTTTCTGGAAGGTTCGTGCAGGAGGAGGCGGCGGCCAGAGACCGTTACTCCGCAGCGGGCCGGAATCCGTGTCCATCGGTCCTCCTAAACCCGCGCCCACGTCGCCAAGGTCGCCATGCCGGAGAACGTAGCTCCCAGAAGCGGGGCGCCCGCCGCGGGGCCGGGCAACCGCGGGAAAGGCGCCTACCAGGACCGCGACAAACCGGCCCAGATCCGCTTCAGCAACATCTCGGCGGCCAAAGGTATCGCCCTCCTGGCGGCCGTGCGGGCCCGGGGTGCGGGGCGCGTTCCGATCCGCGCGGGTTGTTCCGCCCTGGGGAGCGCCTCTTTGTGCCGAGCGCTCCCGCCCGCGAGCGTGGAGGCCTTTGGACACGCCCCGTCGTGGGTCTGGGTGCCCCATAGTTTTCTCCCGCGGGCTTGTGCGGTGTGCGTCACGTGGGTGCGGACAGCAGCTGCCTAAAAGCCGAGGGCTGGGGCGGTGATCTTGAGATCTGACTCTTGTGAAGCAAAGTGTGACTGTTTGTTAGGCCTAGTGGTAGACGGTGCCGTATTTTTTTTCCTTTTAACCATAGTCTATGAAGATGCAATTTAAATGGGCTTTGCTTGGTTCGGTGGTACTGTCTGGACCGTAGTGTAAGTGGGGTGTGTTCCGTTGAGCTGGCAGGTGGAGCGCTATCACGGAACTCATGGTGAAAACCAGACAGACCTGAGTTTTAGTCTCTGCGTGTTGTTATTTTATGTTTTTTAGATTCTGAGCCAAAGTAGTTCCCTTACTGCAAATTCGGGGAAGATAGCTTTCTGTAGTTGTAAGGATTTAGAGAAACAGCTGAAACAGAAGGAAAGTGGAAGTAAAGTTAGGAACAGAGCCTTAGAGGGCCTTGCCTGGGTATGTCTGGAATGTAGTTGTTTGGGTTGGAGAAAAAGAGGCATGGTGTGAGAAGTGAAATTGCAAAAGCCCATGCCTTGAAGGACCTGGGATCCTGGAAAACGTGTGGCTCTGTTTCCAGTACCACCTTAAATGGGGTGAGGTAACAGTTCATTTGTCGGGTTGCTGGGAAGATGAAATGTGAGGTGTGTATACCTCGCAGGCATCGCAAGTCACCAGCCCCGCTGTAAGAAGAGCGGGCAGGAGGATAAAAGGAAGTCAGTTTGATCAGATGGGCGCTTGCAAGTTTGGAGAGGCTACCTAATACCTGGAAATCGAGTTCAATAATTACTTAAGTAGTGGTGGAATCTTGAGATGTTGAAAAATAAAGTCTAGGGCCATCTGAGTGCTGTGAGGAAGCACCGGTGACCAACACTAACTTGGGGGGCGGGGTTATTTGGTCGGAACTCAATTGGCAGGAACCTAGAGGCAGGAGCTGATGCAGAGACCGTGAAGAAGTGCTGTTTACTGGCTTTCTCCTCGAGGTTTGCCCAACCCGCTTTCTTACAGAACTCGGGACCACCTGCCCAGGAAATGGTCCCATCCACAGTGGGTTTGGCCCTCCTCCATCAATCACTAATTCAGAGCATTTCTTACAAGCTTGCCTGCAGCCCAGTCTTAATTGTAATTTCTCAATTGAGGTTCCCTCTGAGATGTCTTTAACTGTGTCAGGTTGACAGAAACTGTCTGACACTGTCACCTTTCAAAGGCGAGGTGCACCAAAAAGTTCAAACAGGACAAATGAAGCCATACAATTTGGGGGGGGGGTCACCCAAATTGCCTGTCAACCTAACTAGTTATTCAAAGAGCAAGGGGCAAACTAGTTTTTCCAAAACAAAACCCTAGGAAGTGAGAAAGGCTTCTGCCAGCTACAGCTTAAGTTTAGTTCTGGGCACTAATTTATTTTGGTGTTATCTGGTTAACTATCCCCTTATCCTCAAAGACAATAATACCTGCTAATGATGAGGAAAATTTCACAGACACAAAATACTGGTAGCTCAGTGTGAATCATTTAACAGTCTCTGTCTTGTACTTAACTTGTGCTACAGATTAACCTTCTAGAAATGTAGAGTCTGAAATACTGTATTTCTTTCGGTAGTGAGTATCTTGAAGCCGGTCCGCTAAGATTACCTGAAACTGATACTGACTGCTAGACCAAAGTCATGAAGTACATGAGACATATTACCGCTCATACTCTGTGTTTCCTGTTAAATTCTCTACTCTTTACCTGATACAGGCAAAGGTATACTAGTTGTGGAATACAGAAAATTTATTAGACTATGGGCCCTACAAATGTGTTTCCAGAGAGAAAGCAGATGAGTGAGTTGTGTACTGTGTTAGGCCGTCTAACTGTTCCCTTGCTGCTTGTCCTGTTTTAACCAATAAAGGAAATAAAACTCTCAGAACATAAGACTAGATTGTGCCAGTTTGAATCTCACAGGCATAGGCATAACACATGTGAAGTGTTCTGGTTTATACCATAATCTGTAGGACAGATTTGAAACAAAGCACTTTGCTTTTTTAAGTCTTGGTTTCTGTTTTTCTTCTATTTAACAGCGGTCGCTGATGCCATTAGGACAAGCCTTGGACCTAAAGGAATGGACAAAATGGTATAAATAAATAAGTTATTCTTGAGAGCTCCTGTTTACATCCTGAGGTCTGATGAAAGTTTGTGCTGTCTGGGGCTGGCACATAGTTCTATGGTAGTGTGCTTGCCTATATGGAACAAGGTGGAACCCTTGCATGTGCGCCCCCTCTCCCTCCTCGAATCCCTTCAAAGTGTTAGAATTCATTAAAAGGAGAGATTACTTAGATAGCATTTAACTATATAGTTTAGTTCTTTTGAGTTGTTTGTTATTTGAGTCAGACTTAGAAATATCTGAGACTGTCCTTGATCCTCCTGCCTCTGCTTCAAGTGTAGGCATCACAGGCTTGTACCGCCATGTTTGGCTCTGTATTTATTCCTTTATAGGTGCTAGGATTACAAGTATGAACTGCCATGTCCCATTCAACTTTTCAGATGGTCGTTACCCCACCCCACTCCCCATGATCCTGTAGCCCCTTCCCAGCCGCCTTTCTTCTAGTCCTTGGACTCAAACTGTTTTCTTAATTGACTGGCAGTATAAGACAGATACAGTGTAATAACTTTGGACTGATGTATCCTCAAATTTAAGAGGTAGATCTCTGAGCGCTGCCCTCAGATGTGTTATACTAATGAAAGAAAAGAATTGAAGATTAAGCAGTATGTATACATTAACTTGTTTGTAATAGTAAATGGAATAACACTTGTAGAGTACTGGATTAAATTTCTCAAAAACAAATTTTCTAGATTCAAGATGGAAAAGGTGATGTGACCATTACAAATGATGGCGCCACCATTCTGAAACAAATGCAAGTGTTGCACCCAGCAGCCAGAATGGTAAGTGTAAATAAGTGGTTTGTTTTGAGACAGGATGTTCACTATATATAGCTCAGGCTAGCCTTGAACTTGGCAGCAGTTCAGCTTCATCCTCTGGAGTACTGCAGTTATAGGCATGGGTATGTGCTATCTGGTTAAACTGTATTTGTATAATATTTAATGAAGTTGAAATGTATGCTATTTAAACAGGGAGGGGATTTTTTTGGTTTGGTTTGTTTTTTTTGTTTTTTTTTTGGTTTGTTTGTTTTTCTGAGACAGGGTTTCTCTGTAGCTTTGGAGCCTGTCCTGGAACTAGCTCTTGTAGACCAGGCTGGCCTCGAACTCAACAGAGATCCACCTGCCTCTGCCTCCCAAGTGCTGGGATTAAAGGCGTCCACCACCACCGCCCCGCAAGAATTTTTTTATCTTTACTAAAAATATGCATTTTTAAGATACTGTTTTTTTGAGTATGAGGTATCCTATAAGAGAACTAATTTTGTTTGCTTATTCTGTGCTGTAGATTGAACCCATGGCATTGTAGATGCTCACCAAACACTACTGAGCTACATCCACAGTTCCTAGAATATAAAATCATTTTAGTCACATGCTAGTTTTCACTGGTGTTTATTAAAAAATAATAATTCAAGAGTCACAATTAGCCTTATGGCGAGAAGCTGTGTTTGCAATAATGTGCTTTAAGAATTGCTATCTTTTAAAACATACTGTTGGCACAGCAATGAGTTTCTGTAATCTTAAGTGCTCTGGATGTGAGGCAGGAGGATCATTAGAGCCTGTTAAAGACAACATAGAACCCTGCTTCAGAAAAGGTCCCTTATTTAAATGTGACTTGTAAATGGGTAAGATCATGCTTACTGTGGTCACTTGAGAAAAACTTGGCAAAGGTGTTTATACTCCCACGTGGAATGACTTCATGTGTTCTCCATCTACATAAGATACCTATGAGACCTTACTGCATTTTTTTAAGAAAGGGTATCTTTTTGGCCTAGACTAGTCCTAGAACTGGCTGTGTAGCAAAGGAAGGCCTTGAACTTGATCCACCTCCTAGGTCTTGGATTTAAATGTGCACCACCACACCTTCATTATGCTGGTTTGGGGCTCAAACCCAGGGCTTCAGGGGTTCTAGGCAAGCACTCTTCCAACTGAGCCACATCACAAGCCCTAAGTATTGATGCTTTTGGATAGGACTTTAAAGAGAATTTTCTGAGAACTTCTCTGCACAATCCACAATGTAAACTAGAGACCATTATAAGAATAATTTTGTGTACCACAGTTTGTCTTTAAATGAAGCCCAAAGTAAACTAAAAATCAAATGTCAGGAATGTATTAAATTTTGTAATTCTGTGTTAGTGACATTGGTGTGATGGTTTGAGTTAGATGCTGCTGGGTTCTCGTTTCTCAGCATCTTGGCATGTTCTGTTTACATAGCTGGTGGAGCTGTCTAAGGCTCAAGACATAGAAGCAGGGGATGGCACCACATCGGTTGTCATCATTGCTGGCTCTCTCTTAGACTCCTGTACCAAGCTTCTGCAGAAAGGTATGTAGAATATGCTTGCTTACTAAGAATGACAGTTTTTTTTAAAGGCAAAATGCATAAAAGCCAGGTTATTAAGTAATGTGGAATTTAATATTTAATTTGTTTTTTGTTTGTTTTGTGTTTTGTTTTGTTTTGGTTTTTGGTTTTTCGAGACAGGGTTTCTCTGTAGCTTTGGTGCCTGTCCCGGAACTAGCTCTTGTAGACCAGGCTGGCCTCGAACTCCCAGAGATCCGCCTGCCTTTGCCTCCTGAGTGCTGGGATTAAAGGCGTGCACCACCACCACCCGGCTTTTAATATTTAATTTGAAGTAACTACTTTTTTATCAAGAATTTTTATTTTGCTTTTGATTTGCAAGACTTTATAGAAATTAGAGTTGTGCTTTTCAGAAATCAATGGTAGTAGTGTTACTAGTCTAAGGCTTACAAAGACGTCTTAGATGATAAAATAGAACTCTTACTTTGATAAGTAGTGTTTAATCATAGTAACAACTCTCTGGTCACCCTGCTTTAATTTTACATAAAAATATATTGATCTATTTCAAGTAGAACAAGTAGAAGTTAACTGCTGTCCATAACCAGCAATTATTTAGCCATTCTCTTTACAATTGAATTATAAATTAGTTTGAATGAAAAATATTTGGAGGGGCTGGAGAGATGGCTCAGAGGTTAAGAGCATTGCCTGCTCTTCCAAAGGTCCTGAGTTCAATTGCCAGCAACCACATGGTGGCTCACAACCATCTGTAACGGGGTCTGGTGCCCTCTTCTGTCATACAGGCATACACACATTGTATACATAATAAATAAATAAATATTTAAAAAAATATTTGGAGCCTCGTAGTATAGTGTAGTAGTTTTTATATTTGCCTAGCGTGCTGGAGGCCCTGGGGTCAACCTGAGGAAAAAGGAGGAAGGGAAAGTTTTAAATTACTTTGACATTTTAATGAGTAAAACATTTTAAAATATGACATGGTAATTTGTCATAATTAACTTGGTTCACAAATGACAGGTATCCATCCGACCATCATTTCTGAATCATTCCAAAAAGCTTTGGAAAAGGGTCTTGAAATCCTTACTGACATGTCTCGACCTGTGCAGCTGAGCGACAGAGAAACTTTGTTAAATAGCGCAACCACTTCATTGAATTCAAAGGTGAGACTATCACTAAGGGACAATTAAATTACAGCTAAAGGTGTCTTATGGTATTGTCATAAATGATGTACTGCATCTAACATTGCCTCAAGAACAACTGGGTGGGGCTGGACAGATGGCTCAGAGTTAAGAACACTGGCTGCTCTTCCAGAGATTCTGAGTTCAATTCCCAGCAACCACATGGTGGCTCACAACCATCTGTAAGGGGGTCTGGTGCCCTCTGCTGGCCTGCAGGCATACACACAGACAGAATATTGCATACATAATAAATAAATATTTTTTAAAAATGTCGGGGCTGAAGAGAAAAATATCCATACACATAATTTTTTTAAGTTTATAAGCAAGAATTTTAATAAAAACTTTTCATGTTACCATCTGCTCTATCATTGTTTCTCCAAGTGCATTTCAGTTTTTTGCATTCATTTCCTCTAGTTACAAATCTAAATGGTACATAGAACATAGTAACAACGGTGTCTTTTTAAAAAAATTATTTATATTTTAAGTACATGGGTGTTTTGCCTGCATGTATGTCCAGGTGAAGACATTGGATCACTTGAAACAGGAGTTAGAGCCAGTTGTTAACTGCCGTGTGGGTCCTGGGAATTGAACCATTCCTTTGGAAGAGTAGCCAGTGCTCCTAACTCAGCCATCTCTTCAGCTATGGTGGGGGGACATCTTTAACCATTAGTCTCCTCTGGGTACCTTCTAGCTACCATATCCAAATAGGTGGTAACAAGCCCTTGCAAAGCCAAGATTGTTCGGTTGTTTTGTCTTTTTAATTACCATGTCTCTGAAAGTAACTTTCTGTTTTAAATCTAGGTTGTGTCTCAGTATTCAAGTCTGCTCTCTCCAATGAGTGTCAATGCGGTGATGAAAGTGATTGACCCAGCCACAGCTACCAGTGTAGATCTTAGAGATATTAAAATAGTGAAGAAGCTTGGGTAAGCATCTCTAATTTCAATTCCAGTGTTACCCAAATGAGATTACAGCTAGGTGTGGTGGTTTAGGCATGAGGATACCTGTGAGTTCAGGCCAGCTTGGTATATTATAGTGAGTGCCACATCAGTCTGAGCTAGAGTGAGGTTCTATCTCAGAATTTTTTTGTTTGTTTGGTTGGTTGGTTTTGGTTTTTCGAGACAGAATTTCTCTGTGGCTTTTGAGCCTGTCCTGGAACTAGCTCTGTAGACCAGGGTGGTCTCGAACTCACAGATCCGCCTGCCTCTGCCTCCCGAGTGCTGGGATTAAAAGCGTGCGCCACCATCGCCCGGCTCCTATCTCAGAATTCTTTAAAACAAAGCACAACAAATAGATTCTTAGGCTGATCACCTTCCTGGGCCAGTAGATATAACATGGGTGAAAAATAACTTCTCTGAGAATAAAAATTAGGAAACATTTGCTGGCTTGAACTTTTTTGGTATGGTAATCTCAAAGGTTTGCATTTACTTCCGTATGGTGGGGTGGAAGTGTATTCTGGGAATGGGCTCTGAGAATGAAACCGAAGCACTTTTCATTGTTCTGATTATTTTTCATAGGGGGACAATAGATGACTGTGAGCTGGTGGAAGGGCTTGTTCTCACCCAGAAAGTGGCAAATTCTGGCATCTCAAGAGTTGAGAAGGCCAAAATTGGTCTTATTCAGTTTTGCTTATCTGCTCCTAAAACAGATGTAAGTACAATCCAAATTGGTTCCTGTTGTAACTTCATAATAAGATATGTTCTTTTTTTTTTTTTTTTTTTTTTTTTTTTTTTTTTTTTTTGGTTTTTCGAGACAGGGTTTCTCTATGGCTTTGGAGCCTGTCCTGGAACTAGCTCTTGTAGACCAGGCTGGTCTCGAACTCACAGAGATCCATCTGCCTCTGCCTCCCAAGTGCTGGGATTAAAGGCGTGCGCCACCACTGCCCGGCATAAGATATGTTCTTAAAGATAAAAATTGAAGATACTGTATTAGTGATGTCTTTAAAATGTAGATCTCAAAAGGATTAATTAAATCGAGACAAAAATAAAAATTGTAGCAGCTACAACCATCACAGAAAACCCATGTATATGTCGTATTCACTCCTTGTGTTTCCATATTGTGTTCAGCTGTCAGTACGCTGAGACACCACTTACTGGAGCCCACAGGGATTGTATTTTTGTGTGCAAGTAAGCCTTAGACTAACTTGATAGCCAAACTATAAAAATCACTTCATTCTTAAGATATCCCTGTATTAGTATAATTCCCAGCAACCACATGGTGGCTTATAGCCATTTGTGGTGAGATGGCATCCTCTTCTGGCCCGCAGATGGAGCAATACATAATAAATAAATCTTTAAGAAAAAAGTTTCAGGCAGTAGAGCCTGCTGTGGTCCACACCTATAATCCCAGCCCTCAGAGGTGACTGGATGTTGAATTCAAGGCCAGCCTGAGCTACATGATGATGCTTTGTCTTTCAAATATACAAAAATCAGTTGATGGGTATGCTTAAAATTTCATTTAAAAAAAAAAACAGCTTTAGCCAGGTGGTGCACACCTTTAACCCTAGCACTCTTGATTTCCTGGATGGCTTGGATGATACTGAGAAACTCTGTCTCAAATAAAATCTAAAAATAAATAGGACCAGCCTTTTTTTATATATATATTTATTTATGCATGCATGCAATATTTTGTCTGTGTGTATGCCTGCAGGCCAGAAGAGGGCACCAGACCCCATTACACAGATGGTTGTGATTGCTGGGAATTGAACTCAGGACCTTTGGAAGAGCAGGCAGTGCTCTTAACCTCTGAGCCATCTCTCCAGCCCCCCAGCCTTTTTTATATATGTTTTAGGCCTTTTTTCTGTGCATGGCTATTTAACTGTTTGGTGTGAGTTGGTCTTTTACTTTCTATTAGAATCTCTTGCTGTAAATAATTACTGTATTCTTCTGATCAGATGGATAATCAGATAGTAGTATCTGACTATGCCCAGATGGATCGAGTGCTTCGAGAAGAAAGAGCCTATATTTTAAACCTGGTGAAGCAGATAAAGAAAACGGGATGTAATGTCCTTCTCATACAGAAGTCTATCCTAAGGTCAGGGACTATTTATTTTCTTAATCCTGAATTTATAATTGGTTTGTGATTCCTACTAGTAATTTTTAAAAACATTTTATATATGTGTGTGTGCCTGAGTATGTACACTACATGTGTACAGGAGCCCTTGGAGGTCTGAAGAAAGTGATGAATGCCATGGAACTAGAGTTTATAAGGCAGCTAAGATCTGCCAAATAAACAGTTGTTTAGTATCTAACGCATGGAAAATTTAGAGTTAGCATTGTGGTGTATCATATTTTCATTAATAAAGTTATCTCTTGATAACTTGAACATGGAATATATAATTTTTCTAGATTTTAAGAAAATGAAGGCTGAACATAGTTGTCCATGCCTGTAATCCCAGTGCTCAGAAGGCTAAGGCCAAAGGATTGCTGTGAGTCAGGCCAGTCTAGGATGGAGTAAGACCTTTTTTAAAAAAAGAAAAAAGATTAGAGAATGGCTGGTTTGTTTTTTATTTTTGTTTTGTTTTTGAGCTCACTTATTGCTTTGGGACTCAGGTTTGTTTCCCAGCATCCACATGGCCTCACATAGAACTCCAGTTCCAGGGGGTGACGCCCTCTTCTGAAAGCCATGGACAACAGGCAAAGCACTCATACATATAAATGTAAAAAAGCCACAAGTAAAACAAGCATGGCATAGCTTTTAAAAAACTATTTGTCCTAAAACTAACTGGTTGAGTCACTAGTGTTTGCTTATGTGCACAAAGCCCTGGTTTGATCCCCAGCATGACAAACTGGATGTGGGATCAATACTCCTAGCAGCAGTGGTCCGTAGATAATAGAATTCTCAAATTTGAGCTCTTCTTACCCCCTATTTCTGGAGTTTATTTTGCTTTTTAAATAAATAGACACATTCCCATTTGCACTGACGATAAGCTATGTCAGAAGGTACCATGGGGACACAGATTCCTTTTTTAGAAGGTAAAAGGCAGTTCTGATCCCATCATTTACTCACTCTGAGTAAATTTTTCCCAAAACTTGGTTTTTGCTTAACTTTGATCAGTGATGGAAATATCTTTCTTGCTAGCATCACATGACTACTTAGTTCTGTCTAGGATTGTTTCCTAATGTTCACTCAAGAAAATGCTCATTTATTAAGAATAGTGATGAAATTACTTGTGTTGTATAGTTTTGTGTTATAAGTTTCCTGGTAAAATTAGAAACCTTCAGAATTTGAACTTCTGGGTGTAATGACACAAGCCTTTGATCCTAGCACTTAGGCGGCAGAGGTAGGCAGGTTCTGAGTTCCAGGTACAACAGGGTACATAAGGAGACTTTGTATCAAAAAGAGAACTTTGAACTTTTAAATGAATATCAAAAGCGTTTTCCCTCATAATTAACCATTTGAATAGCAATAAAATTAAAATCTTAACTACAGAATAATAAAATTCTTTAATCTAACGTAACACTTTATATTTCAGAGATGCGCTTAGTGATCTTGCATTACATTTTCTGAATAAGATGAGGATTATGGTGGTTAAGGATATTGAAAGAGAAGACATTGAGTTCATTTGTAAGGTAAAATAGTAATGTATGTAAAAATGTTCATTTGCATGTGTGGGGTTATTTTGAGTGCTGCACGTATGTCTATGCACCACATGGCACCCTCAGAGGCCTGCTAAACTTAATATGGGTCTATGAACTGCCGTATGACTGCTCTAGAAGAGCCCTAGTCGATTACTGAGCCATGTTTCTAGCCCCAGCAGTGGGGTTTTTTTTATTTTTTATTGTTTGTTTTGCATGCTGAATATTGGGTCCAGTGCCTTGAATAATATACCAGACAAGTGCTTGTTCTACTATTGGGTTCTGTCTCCAGCAATGTTGTCTTGACTAGTGGATGTATTATCTTTTCCCAGACAATTGGAACCAAACCAGTTGCTCATATTGACCAGTTCACTACTGACATGCTGGGTTCTGCTGAGTTAGCAGAGGAAGTCAGTTTAAATGGTTCTGGAAAACTGTTCAAGGTAACAACAGTATTACAGTTAAGTTTTAGTATTTTTCTTCTCTCTCGTCCCCCCCATTACCTAATTTGTAATTTGTTCACTAAAGATTACAGGTTGTTCAAGCCCAGGCAAAACAGTTACAATTGTTGTGCGTGGTTCTAACAAACTGGTGATTGAAGAAGCTGAGCGCTCCATTCATGATGCTCTCTGTGTTATTCGCTGCCTAGTAAAGAAGAGGTAATGACAGTTTTTGAATTTTGATTACATTTATTGGGGGGGGGCATGTGGACATACGGCATGTTTATGGAAAACAAGTTGAGAGATCTTTTCTTCCATGTTGAAGGTTTAGGGACCAAGCTTCGGTTGGTTGTCAGGCTGAGCATCTTGCTGGCCCTGGTATTTTGAAGACTAGTTTGAGGTCCTGGGATGTAGTTGTTCGGTTTATAGTACTTCCTAGTTGTGCAAAGGCCTGGGTTCAACCCCCACCCAGCACTGCTTAAACTGTGTGTGGTGGGGCACACCTATATAATCCTAGCACTTAAGAGGTGAAAGAAGAAGGGTCAAAGGTTCTGTTTCTACCTCCAGTTAGTGCAAGTCCCAGGCTAGCCTGAATACATGATACCCTACCTTTTTTTTTTTTTTTATTATGTATACAATATTCTGTGTGTATGCCTGCTGGCCAGAAGAGGGCACCAGACCTCATTACAGATGGTTGTGAGCCACCATGTGGTTGCTGGGAATTGAACTCAGGACCTTTGGAAGAGCAGGCAATGCTCTTAACCTCCGAGCCATCTCTCCAGCCCATGATACCCTACCTTTAAAAGACAGCTAAACTGTTATATTTTAGCTTTTTTTTTTTTTTTTTTTTTTGATTTTTCGAGACAGGGTTTCTCCGTAGCTTTTGGGGCCTGTCCTGGAACTAGCTCTTGTAGACCAGGCTGGCCTCGAACTCACAGAGATCTGCCTCCCTCTGCCTCCCGAGTGCTGGGATTAAAGGCGTGCACCACCACTGCCCGGCTATATTTTAGCTTTTTAAAGTTAAACAATAAATTGTTATTTAAATAGCTTCCTTTGGGGTAAAATATGCTAAAATTATTTGTGAATTTCAGAGCTCTTATTGCAGGCGGTGGTGCTCCAGAAATAGAGTTGGCCCTAAGACTGACTGAGTACTCACGAACACTGAGTGGTATGGAATCCTACTGTGTTCGCGCCTTCGCAGATGCCATGGAAGTCATTCCATCTACACTAGCTGAAAATGCTGGCCTGAATCCCATTTCTACAGTAACAGAACTAAGAAACCGGCATGCCCAAGGAGAAAAAACTACAGGCATTAATGTCCGAAAGGTAATTTATGCTTGTTGGAGAGAGGGTTGGTGAAAAGAAACATTTATCGTTTTGTCATTGTTGGTTGGTTGAAAGGCTTTGTAGTTAAAAGTAGTGTGATTTTGTGCATGCTTTTAATCCCAGCCTGGTCTACAGAGCAAGTTCTAGGATAGCCACGGCTACACAAAGAAACCTGGTCTTAAAGAGAGCAAAATACAAGTAGTATAATTCTGAATTGAAACCTGGAAAGATGCTAATATCCTTCAGAGTAAAGATGATACCATGGAAATAGCGTTCAGTAACCGCCATTTACTAACTTCTAGGAAGTTAGTCTGATCTTTAATTTCCTTAGCTGTAA
Source organism: Chionomys nivalis (assembly GCF_950005125.1). Taxonomy (NCBI): domain Eukaryota; kingdom Metazoa; phylum Chordata; class Mammalia; order Rodentia; family Cricetidae; genus Chionomys; species Chionomys nivalis. Next base: position 20,590,353 of record NC_080091.1, on the reverse strand, counting down.
AGATACAGCACGTGATAGGTCTTTTGTGGGGACGCTAGTTAGGCACGTATGTGTGCGTGTGAATTGTTTTTTCTCTTTAAACATCCCTGTTAGCATGCCAGGAAATTACAGGAGAGTGACAGCTGTCCCCTTACTAATTGTTTGATTGAGAAGACAATACATGATGGGAAATAATGAGCCTAGATCCTAGTCCTTGAGTGTACAGCACTCCAAAGAATGTCACTTCCAGGTTTGTTATGTGTGGTCGAATACTGAAAGTGTCTGCCTCTCTACAGGGTGGGATTTCCAACATTCTAGAGGAAATGGTCGTCCAGCCTCTGTTGGTGTCGGTCAGCGCTTTGACCCTCGCCACTGAAACCGTCCGGAGCATTCTGAAAATTGATGACGTGGTAAGCAGATGGGGGTTGACAATTCCCTGGGAGGTCAAAAGGGCGCCCTTGGGAGTTTTATTTTTTGCTTAAAAATGTGCTGCCCAGGCCGGGCGGTGGTGGCGCATGCCTTTAATCCCAGCACTTGGGAGGCAGAGACAGGTGGATCTCTGTGAGTTCGAGACCAGCCTGGTCTACAAGAGCTAGTTCCAGGACAGGCTCCAAAAACCACAGAGAAACCCTGTCTCGAAAAACCAAAAAAAAAAAAAAAAAAAAAGCGTGCTGCCCACCAAAATGATAACAATTTTTATCTTAATTTTCTTATCTGTAAAAATGAGAGAAAATTTAGATAATTACCTTAAACACGATACAACATTTTATGTCATTACAAGTTTTGAAGCCTGTTATTTTTCTTTCTCTTATCAGGTAAATACTCGATAATCTGGATAAGGCTGACTGGCTGGGAGCATGTGGACTGTGTCTAGAATGGAGATGACCACCTTGGTGTCCATGTCTAGAAGCGTGCTTCTTCAGAGTTTTTGGACATTGTCTCCCAGTTGGCATTTCTTTGAAATTGTATTGAAACAATTGAATGAAAATATTAAATATTTGGTTTCAGACTGCATATTAATTTGTCACTTTCTTTTTTTAATATTTATTTATTATGTATATAATATTCTTTCTGCGTGTATGCCTGAAGTCCAGAAGAGAGCACCAGACCTCATTACAGATGGTTGTGAGCCACCATGTGGTTGCTGGGAATTGAACTCAGGACCTTTGGAAGAGCAGGCAATGCCCTTAATCGCTGAGCCATCTCTCCAGCCCCAATTTGTCACTTTCAAATATTGGTTTTGGTATTTTGGGGAAAAGCCTATAGGCAAACTATACCCCGCAAAATTTAATCTTTACGTTAAGTTAAATCTTACTATGCCTTAATCCTGTGTATTCTATTAACTTTCTTGTTCATTTATGGTTGTGTTATATCCTAGGCCAGTGTAGAACTCACTATTAGTATGACCTTGAACATTTGATCTTGTGCCTCCACCATCCAAATGCTAGAATTAACAGGTGTGCACGCTAGTGCTCCCACCCCCACCCAGTGCTGAGCATGGAACCCAGGGCTTTGCACATACCGGGGAAGGACTCTACCAACTTGAGCTGCTTCCCTCCTCTGATTTGGACTGTTGTTTTATTTTTGAGATAGTGTCTCATACAGCTATATCTGGAACTTGTCACATCACAGGCACTATCTCAATTCCTCCTCCTCCCACCTCAACCTCTTGGATGCTGAGATTACAGCAGCCAGATGTAAGGTTTTTGTAATTGTGTCTTCGGGAAAAGCATACTTGGTTATAAGAGGACAACTTGAAAAATCGGTTTTCCTAACCAGGTGGGTTTCAACAATCAAACTTAAGTTGTCAGGCTATCTTGATGACCCCTAGGTGTAAGTTTTTTTGTGAACTCCAGTATTACTTTTTTCTATTACTGTGGTAATACACCATGGCCAAGGCAATTTATAGAAAAAAGAAGTTTATTATGTACTTAACAATTCCAAAGGGTTGAGTCCGTGGGGTGGAGGGAGGGAACAGGGCTGGCTGATGGCCTCATCACCAGGTTCAGTTCCCAGCAGTCACAGGGCAGCTTACTATTGTACTCAGTTCCAGGGGATCCATCACGTTTATACAGACACAGGCAAAACAATCCACAGAAAAATAAATTTTTTTAGAAAGTCCAGAGTGATGAGGCTGAAGAGACCTGGGTTTAGCTACCAGCAAATAGTGGCTCACAGCCTTTCCTAACTCCAGCTCCAGGAGTTATATTTCCATTCTGACCTTTATAGGTACCATGCATGCACATGGTACACATGCAGGCAAAACGTGAATACTAATTTTGGGGGGGAAAGACTATTCCTTTAATTTCAGCAATGACACTAACAGCACAAGGAGGAGGGTGTGGAAAGAGAAGATTGGGTTTTCTCTCCCTCACCAGCCTGGATCTGAACAGCAGAACCCCAGCAGCTTAGGAGCCACTCAGTGAAGAGGAGGGAGTGGCTGGAAACCAAGGCTTGAAACTTAAATACAGGATGGCAAACTGGGAGAGGCCTGTTATTGAGAGGGGGTTGATGGCTGAGGAGCACCAGTACAGGTCCTTAGCCCTGTGCAGGATGGAGTCTTTGGCTGCATCATAAAGATGTTGCTTATGTGGGATCTCCAGGACAGCTGGCATGGAGCACTGGTGGGTGTCGGGGGCATGCTGAAGAAACATCTCTGCTAAATACTGGTTGGTGAGAGTGATGCCAGCGTCATCCCTGTTCAGAAACTACCTGAAAGTGTCTTCGATCTCATTGACAACAGTATCCTTCTCCACTACCAGGAATTTAGGATGGCAGTTCTTTTTAAATTCCTATGCCACCCAGCAGGAAACCTGTCACCAGGTCCTCTCCAAGCACAGCTATTAGTTTACCCCTACCACCATTATGTCTGCAGAGCAGAGCACTCACCAGACACCTGTGGTGTTCTACCCCCACAGCTGCCAAATACTAATTATTAATTTTTAAAAAGTCTATGGTGGCAAAGCAGATATGGAAGCTCAGGGCTTACGCTTTGAACCACAAGTACAAAACAGTAAAAGCCAGTGGTGCCAGTCTTTAAACTCTCAAAGCCTTCCCTCCCCTAGGAACATGACAAGGCCACACCTTTTAAAAACCTACTCAAATAGCACCACTGACTGGGGGCTTGGTATTTGTATACCGGAGACTATGGGGGGCTTCTCATTGAATCAGAAATAAAAGAAGCATGTCATTACCCATCAGTCTTTCTTTAGGGTAGTGCTAATTGGGTTTCCTATAGAGTATTCTGGTCTAAGGGATGGCCCAATGGTAGAGATCTCTGAAAGTTCATTTTCATTTTGTCTCCTAGAAAGCAAGTGTGTGCATTGTGGCACATTTTGCAGAATCAAATGGTCTTAACTATAAATGGAAGTTTCTGCCCGGTCCCCCAGCAGCTTTTAAAATAACCACTTAGAGACTTAATCATAAACGTTTGGCCAGTGGCTCAGGCTTATTACTAGTTAGCTCTTACATCTTATTACTAGCTAGCTCTTATATCTTAACACATTTCTATTAATCTATGTATTGCCATGTGGTCATAGCATTACCTCATTTTCTACATGTCTTCTTCAGGGACTGGCTGGTGTCTCCTAGACTCTGCCCTTCTCCAGTATTTGGATTCCCACCTGGCTCTATCCTGCTTTGCCTAGGGAAACCAGGAATGTAAATCACACAGAGCTGTTCCTTCAAAGGGAGAGATACATATTATGTTTTCCCTCAAAAGGCTGGGAGCAGACATGCTTAGTAGCTTGGTGACCCTTGCACTATCTGTGTGGTCAAGACCACACCTGTCCTCTAGGGGATTAATCTGTAGAACCCATCTTCATGGAAAATGTCTTGTGTACTTTTACACAGTTTCGATGTAGTCTTAAAGTACTTTCTAAGAACAAGGGTTTGTTATTTTTTGTTTTTGTTTTTTGAGGGTTCTCCATGTAGCCCTGGCTATCTAGATCTCCCTCTGGAGACCATGCTGGCCTTGAACTCAAAGAGATCCTCCTGCCTCTGTCTCCAAAGTGCTGGAATTAAAGGTGTTAGCTGCCAACACCCAGCTATAGATGTGGTTTTTGTTTGTTTGTTTGTTTTGTTTTTGTTTTTTTTCCAAAGGTATTTTCAGTGTGTGTGTGTGTGAGTCTTGGGAATGTACAGCACCATGTTGAACACTCACTGCAGCATCCGAGACCACTGATGGCAGCAGCTCAGTAGCAAAGGTGCTCTGTGTCACAGATGCCATTTCCCTGGAGCAGCATACAAGACAATCCTGCAGAGTTCATAAGAAATAGCTTTTCTGCCATGTGTGGTGCACGGGCCTTTAATTCCAGAACTCAGGAGGCAGAGGCCACCCTGGTCTACACAGTGAGTTTCAGAACCACCAGGTCTATGAAAAGAGACCCTGCCTTCCACCTCCACTCTCCCAAAAAGAAATAACATTTCTTTTGATGAGGTATTTTTATTTTTGTATCTTTGGAAGGAACTAAGAAATGATACTATATCCTCACACAGAATTTGTGAAGATCAAATGTGGATTGTTCTCTCAGCACAGATAAGCCTCTTTCTAAATTATTTTATTTTGAGACAGGATCTCTACATAGCCCTGGCTGTTCTGGAACTTACTATGTAGACCAGGCTGGCCTCAGACTCACAGAGATCCGCCTGCCTCTGCCTCCCGAGTGCTGGGATTAAAGGGGTGCACCACCACACCCAGCATGTTCATTGTAAATCAGCTGCCACCAGAGATGGGCTATAAATACAAAATCAGCAAAACTCAATGAAAATTCTCAATGGACGATCACTTGTGAGGAATTTATAGTGAAGATTGTGTGCATCATTGCTAAGGTATGTGCTACAATCTTTTTGTCAGAAAAATTAAACTTACAAGAAACACACACAGCCGGGCGGTGGTGGCGCACGCCTTTAATCCCAGCACTCGGGAGGCAAAGGCAGGCGGATCTCTGGGAGTTCGAGGCCAGCCTGGTCTACAAGAGCTAGTTCCGGGACGGGCACCAAAGCTACAGAGAAACCCTGTCTCGAAAAACCAAAAAAAAGAAAAAAAAAAAAGAAAGAAACACACACATAGCAGGCTGTTAACTATTAGCACATGACTGGCTGACAGCCCCCAGTCATGGAACTGATAGTATCCTCCACAGTATTCCATCTGAGAACAGGCCAACTCCAGGGCAGTTCAAGTCCAGTGATGGAGATAGCAGTGCAAGCAGGATCTGTCCATCTGTTTTGCGGCAGTCTTGGTGCCGGGACTCTGCTCTGAACTGGCTGAGGCTTTCTCTAAGTTTCACTAGGCTTTGAGCCTCTTTCCATCTAATTCTTCTCGTTTTCCCCTCCGAAAGTATCCAATCGTGTTTTTCCCTGAAGGTTTTCCTACTTTGCCTTTCAAAGCTTTTCCCACAACAAATCTCATACTTTTAACTTTTTCTAACAGCTGCTTTCTGGAAGACGTAAATTGATAGAAAAAAATGGGGGCAAGGCTCAACCAATAAAAAGGAATAAACAGATAAATTTTAAAAACAGGCCAGGGAGCTGGGCGGTGGTGGCACACGCCTTTAATCCCAGCACTTGGGAGGCAGAGGCAGGCGGATCTCTGTGAGTTCGAGACCAGCCTGGTCTACAAGAGCTAGTTCCAGGACAGGCTCCAAAACCACAGAGAAACCCTTTCTCGAAAAACCAAAATAAATAAATTAATTAAAAAAAAAAACAGGCCAGGGAGAGACAGCTCAGCAGGTAAAAGCAATAGCTACACAAGCCCAGCCACCCAAGTTAAATCCCAGAATCCATGTAACAATCTGGATGTGATCATGGACCTTTAATACTAGCAGTCCTGTAAAGAGGGGGAAGACAGAAACAAGACAATCCAGAAGCCAGCCTGGAGTGCATAGGCACAGTGAGCAGAAATAACAACAGAGATTTGGCCTCAGAAATGTAGAAGGACAATTAATCCACTGAAGGCTGTTCTGTGACCTCCACGTTCCCACCATGGTGCGCACACACCACACCTGCACACACATTTTGACAGAAGTTTCTGTCCACCCGGTCCTGCAGCCATTCAGTTCCAAATAAACATACAGAGGATTATATTAATTATAAACTCCAGCCTATAGCTCAGGCTTATTACTAACTACCTCTCACAACTTAAATTAACCCATAATTCTTATCTATGTTTAAGCACGTGGCTTGGTACTTTTTTAGTAATGCATTCTCATCTTGTTTCCTCTGTGTCTGGTTTGCGATTGCATCTCTGCCTTTCCTCTTCCCAGAATTCTCCTAATCTGGCTGCACTCCCTATATTTCCTGCCTGGCTATTGACCAATCAGTGTTTTATTTAACCAATATGAATGGCAAATCTTTACAGTATACAGAGCATTATCCCATGGCACACATACATACACACACCATACACCTGAGCGTGCACGCGCACACACACACCATATACCTGCACGCACACACACAGCACACATCTGCACACATACACCACATGTATGCATGAGCGTGTATACATACACACACAAATACAAAATTTAAAGTGACATGAAATGTTAATGATGCAGATTAAATTTAAAACCATTGGCTGGGCAGTGGGAGCACATGCTCTTAATCCCAGTATTTGGGAAGCAGAGGCAGGCCGGATTTCTGTGAGTTCAAGGCCAGCCTGGTCTACAGAGTTAGTCCCAGGAGAGCCAAGACTACACAGAGAAACCCTGTCTTGAAAAAAAAAAAATTAAAACCTTTACATAGAAGTGAATAGCACAGCCGGGCGGTGGTGGCGCACGCCTTTAATCCCAGCACTTGGGAGGCAGAGGCAGGCGGATCTCTGTGAGTTCGAGACTAGCCTGGTCTACAAGAGCTAGTTCCAGGACAGGCTCCAAAACCACAGAGAAACCCTGTCTCGAAAAAAAAAAAAAAAAAAGAAGTGAATAGCACAAATTTCAGGGAAATTCATCCAGTGTTAGAAAATATTCTGAGCAAAAATTATTATGTAGGAACTTAAAAGGAATACAACGCATACGTGAATCTTTTTTTAAAAAAAGTTGGCCAGGTGGTGGTGGCGCACGCCTTTAATCCCAGCACTTGGGAGGCAGAGGCAGGTGGATCTCTGTGAGTTCGAGACCAGCCTGGTCTTCAAGAGCTAGTTCCAGGACAAGCTCCAAAACCACAGAGAAACCCTGTCTCAAAAAACCAAAATAAATAAATAAAATAATAAATAAATAAATAAATAAATAAATAAATAAATAAATAAATAAAAAGTTATGCAGAACAAAAGTAACTGAACACGGCTGCAGATGCGCCTCAGTGACAGAGCGCTTGCCTGTTGTGTGCATTGTGTGTGCTTGGGGCCCTTGGTTTGATACAAAGCCCGGCAACACCAACAACAAAGAAGTAAAGAAAAAAATGAAAAAAATAATCCTGGTCGAAAAAAGAACGATTTGGACCAGGGATGGAAGGCTAATAAACTGGGGGTTAGGCAAGAAATTTGTTTGTTTGTTTGTTTTAAGACAAGGTTGCACTATCTAGCCTTGGCTGACCTGAAACACTCTACGTAGATCAGACTACCCTCAAACCCACAGAGATCCGCCTGCCTCTGCTTCCCAAGTGCTGGGATTAAAGGCGTGCGCCACCACCGCCCAGCTTTACTTCACTGTCTTATATAGTTACATTTCAGTACAAAAATGAAAAGCAGTTCGTCCACAATGGTGCCGTTTTCTTGGAGATCTGCTCATTTCTGCTCCACATTCTTTTTAGTTGTGTTATTAGGTGTCTGCAAATTTAGCACACTGCCAGTGAACTGAAACTTCCATGTTCTATGTACAAACTCATGCCCTTCCTACCCGTTATTTAATATTTCCCTTTCCTCAAACCACCCACCTACAGGGCTTCAGGCTGTAGATCTGTCTTAGTTTTGAATTGGCTTACACCAAATTCCATCACAGAACCTGTTGCATGCATGTGGCTGACAGGAAGCCACTATCCGGTCAGTGGGACGACTATGGATCCCCCCCACCTCTGGCTCTTCAGTTCCAGTGGGGGACTCAAGCTCAGCCGAAACAGATGAGCCAAGGAAGGTGAGGTAACGGAGACTCCAGAGGTGCTCGTGCATAGGCAGGGGAACAAGGAAGGCCTGGTAGCACGTGCGTGAGGGACAGGTTCTGTAGAAGTGTGCCGCATAACGCGGAAACTACTGGAACCTCATGGCGGGCACAGGGGCTGTAGCTGCGCTTCTGCAAGAAGTGTTAGGTCGCAGGTGGCTGAGACTTCACCACGTCCCCCGTCCCCGGAGAGACGTCCGACAGGGCCTAAAGCCGATCGGAAGGTTGGTAGGGATGAGTTGGGAGGGTGTGGTCCCTGTGGGCTCTCGTCCCCTCCTATCCTGCTGCGGTTGCTGTAGAACCCAAGCTACCCTGTCAATCACTGGTTGGCGGAGCTACAAGCACTTTCCATGTCTGGCCTCTTACTGGTCAACCGAGAGAAAAGAAGGCGGGATAACTAAGTATTCTCCTTCTGATTGGTCAACTCGTGCCGGTTCTTGTCTATTAGAGATGAACCTTGTTCTCTGCCATGTTGGATAGCTCGCTGCAAAGCCTGTCCTTTTTCTGGGGTGGTCACACAACACCCGATGCTTTTCTGATCCGCTGTGCCCCAATATGTTGATCCAGTTAGTAAAAACGCGTTCTCTCCGCTTCAAGTTCGTATGCCATGAGAAGTCCTGGTTTAGATGGTTAGACCTTAATAAAGAACCAGGGAAAGGCTCATTCCCTAGCCTGGGAGCTGGGTGTCAGTCACGTGAATCTGTAATTAATCTCGGGGTCGAAGAGCGACTCGCTTCAAGATTACGTTTTATTTTGGCTTGCTGTGGTAGTCATGTGTGTAGCTTCTAGAATACCCGTTAACCTCAGGCTTGTATCGGAAAACATCATTGGACTTTTGTTGGATAGAAGGCTGGGGTTTGTGACAGTGAGAGAGGACATTGCAAGTCTTTTGGACTCTCTCACCTCCTGTAGCGTCCCTAGCAACCGAGCCCCTAGTAACCGCCCGCCCCAAGCCAGGATCTGCGAGGTCGGGGGCGGCGCCAGCTCACCCGCCCCGGGCCGGCGCGGGCGCTGGGGCTCGAGGCGGGGTGATGGCTTCCCCGCAGCGGGCAGCCAGGCAGGCGGCCGCCAGTCTCCACCTGCCGGTGAACACCACCACCGGAGTCAGGGTCGTTCAGTACGAACGCGAAGACCCCTTAGAGTCCTTGGTCGCGGAGGCGTTGGCGGCAGCCATGGAGGAGGAACTGAAGACTGGGATGCGGCAGGCGCGGGCGTCGGTAATGTGGGAGCCAGGCGGGGCGGGAGGGCTGGCCCGGGTCCTCACCGGCGGGGACCCCCTGGAAACGTGGTGCCCTCTGCAGACCCTCCCTCCCTGCTCTCTGCCCCAACTAAAGATTGCTGCAAAACTTTCTTGGAGAGCGTTTGTATGACTGTTTCTAGAGCGTGCAAAGAACAGAACTTCCTATTCTCCAGCATAGTTTGGGAATAAATAATTCTTTAGTTCTTTGATTTTTATTTTCTTTTTACCTTGAGTAAAACTGATGTGCCCATAGTTTTCATAAAACCTCAGATGATAAGCTGTACTGAAAAGTGTGTTTTATCACCTTAAGGTTTTGGTTAGTACTGGATTTTAGCACGGTTCATTAGAAGAGCGGGTTTGAAGTTCTATGGATAGATGCGCCACAGATACAGAGAAATATCTAGATAAACAAATCGCCGAAATCCCAGTGTTTCCTAAAGGGTCATGAGGGTGCAGTGAGGTTTTGTTGTTGTTTTTTCACAAGCCATTTTGAGTATTACGTCCTGGATACGTTTCCAGCAGAAAGGCACAGTCTGTCGTTTGTTCTCTCTACTTTTTCTCAGCAGTATATTTTTACTCTTTGAGAATTTCATACCGTGTATTTTGAACATAATACCCCCCCTCCTCCATCTGTTCTATTCATTGTATTTGTTTGCTTTTAGATTTATGTGTACCACGCAAGGTTCTGGGAGTTACAGATAGTTGTGAGCCACCATGTGGATGCTGGGAGCCAAGCCCAGGGCCTCTTGCAAGAGCAGTTGGTGCTCCTAACAGCTGAACCATCTCAGCTTCCTCATTTTTGTTTGTTTTTTGAGACAGGTTCTCTCTCTGAAGCCCTGGCTGTCCCGGAACTGGCTATGTAGACCAGGCTGGCCTCAAACTCGCAGCACTCTGCCAGCCTCGGCCTCTGCCTGAGTGTTACATTTAAACGCCATGCCCAGCTTCTGGTCACTTTAAAAGTCCGGAACCTGGAGCCTAAGCTAGCACTGTGCTGGTACAATGCACCAGGTACACAGGCTTGTGTCTGCCCCACACTTAGTTTTCTAGTGGTGCCCGCCGGGACTGGATGAAGGCTTTGTTTTGTGCTTGGTAGGCGAGTACTGTACCAACTGAGCCACATCCTTGGCGTTTTTGTTTTTATTTTAGACAGGGTCTCATTTGGTCCAGGTGGCCTCGAACTTGCTATTTATGGCTGAGGATGACCTCACGCTCCTGATCCTCCTGCCTCCATCTTCCAAATACTGGGATTAAAAGCATGAGGCACCATGCCTAGCCAGTGGCAAAACTTTCAAGAACAACTTGAGGTTATCTAGAGTAAAGCAGAGGGAGACCCTGAACACGAGTGAGGTTCAGAAGCCTAGCAGTGGTTAATACTTGATAAAGCTACTGTTCAACCTACACTGGAATAGGGTACAGAAGACAGAATATTGGAAGGTGGGAAGTACTTGGATTCTCTGCTCCTCCCTAGGTGATTTTAGGACTTGATTTCTATTTCCTTATCTATAAAGGGACTGTAATTGTCTCCATTTTCACCTCAATTCAGCTGTTAATAAGAACCAAAAGAGAGAATGAGTGTTATTTCTAAAGAGTAATTTACATAAATTAGTAGTAATTATAACAACTGCCAGTTTGAATAATTCACTCGGAAACTAATTTGTACTTTGGTTTGCTGTGGTAGAAAAGTCCATTCTGCTATAGTTGTAGTTAGAGTCCTGAGTGCACTGTTAACTGGAGATTTATGTTATAAACTGAGTCTGGGTTTCCAGGATCCAAGTAGAAACGTGCTGTGTTGGCATTTGTCTGTGATCCCAGTGTGTGGGGGGTGGGAGATGGGCAAACCTGAGGAGGAGCGTGAAAGAGAGAGCGAGAACGAAGCTCAACATCTGGTAGAGAAATAATAGACAAAAGAGATTAAGGATCAGCCACGGTAGGAGGACTAGGGCAAGGGCCGAGAGGATCCCACGCTAACTGAGGGACAGCGGAGGTATGTGTCAGCTGCTACATCAGGTCCCTAAATGTGAAGAATAGAGAAGTGTCCCCAGAGGGGCGTTCTGTAGGTGGGAAGCCGAGCGGCTGTCCCTCCGGTGGCTTCTGTTTTCCTGAAGAAATAAAAGGGTCAGGAGAGCAACTGGCGGGTAGGTGCAGGAGCAGCCGGAGGAGCAGAGGAAGCCAGGCGTAGTTGCCGGGTGGTGGGAGCCATTTTCAAAAGGAACTCTAGGTGTTGGACAGGCCAGGTGTCTGCTAGACATTGCTCGATGTCTAATTTAGAATTGTGAGTTTGAGGGGGGCGGGGGCTGGAGAGATGGCTCAGTGGTTAAGAGCACTGACTGCTCTTCCAGAGGTCCTGAGTTCAATTCCCAGCAACCACATGGTGGCTCACAGCCATCTATAATGAGACCTGGCGCCCCCTTCTGGCTTACGGGCACACATGGGAGGAATGCTGTACACATAATAAATAAATAAATATTAAAAAAAAAAAGAAAAAAATAGAATTGTGAGTTTGAGACCAGCCTAGACTACGTGGAAAATTCCAGACCTGCCTGGACAGTGTTGCAAGACCTTGCCCCAAAACAAACAAGCAAGCAAACAAATAAATAAATCTCAAACATTAGCTGGGTGCAATTACTTGGGAGGATGAGGTGTGTGTGTCTTGTTATGCCCAAATCTGCGAAGTCCCCCAAAAGCCAACAAGGAGACCGAGTCTCGTATGTAAAAACAAAGAGCCTTTATTTTAAGCAAGTTTGCAAACTCGGTCTCTCTGTATGTCCAATGTATTGGAATAAACAGAGAGCCCCGAGCTCAGTTAGAGTTGGGTTTTTATAGTAGTAAAGGTTGGGGTGAGGGGTTTCTGAGGTTCAGGACCCCTGATTGGCTGACATTTGTCTGGGGTGTCCTGGTGAGGTGTACTGGCAGGTGATCCTATCTACAGTGGTTGGAACGTTAGGCATTTCCTTTGGGTGGTCTGTTCTTGGGTGGTGCTCAGGTAATCTCAGTTTGTGGTTCTTCCTGCAACCAGGTATTGCTCCAGGGTAAACTACTGAGACTCAGATCATATTAAACTTATCTATGGCTGAGTCCTACACTGGCAGGTGATAATGGTTGGAAGTAAAGCACTTCCTTTGGGTGCTCTGTTCATATTTAGCTTACCATGGCTGGCTTCTACATATCTCAGTCAACATTGTTGTAAAACTCCTTCCTTCTTTCCTTCTTCTCTCCCTCCCTCCATTCTTCCCTTCCTTCCTCCTTTCCTCCCTTCCTCTTCCTGTTCCTCCTCCTCTTCCTTCTTTTCTTCTTTTTTGGAGTCAGGGTCTCACTGACCTGGAACTCGTGGAGAAAGGCTGGGTTTCACAGAGATTTACCTACCTCTGCCTCCCAGATGTTGAGTTTAAAGGCATGTGCCACCATGCCTGGGCCCAAAGGATCACGCGTAGAACAGGCTGGCCTCAAAGTCATTGTGTAGCTCAAGATGACCTTGAACTCAGGGTCCTTCTGTCTCTGCCTTCTGAGTGCTGGGATAGGATAGGTGCCACCAGGCTCAGCACTGAAAAGAAGAAAAAGTGGTAAGAATTCCAGAACTTCAGTTAAGCTCTGTAGAGCATGACACAAATAATCTCATGTGGTGCTGATGTTAGTATTGCCTCAGGGCAGAGGCTCGGTTCATCCCTAAGTGGGTCAAGCCAGTATCAGGATTAGCATCTTACCTAGTGGTGTTTACCACTGGAAAAGCTTAACTCTCAATGCGTGGGAAGAGAACCGAGAGTGTTTGTGGTGTTCAGCTCACTAGGTGGTCCTAGGGCAGAGGGCAAAGGTGGAACTAGAACATTCATCTAAACAACCAGGAGTGTTTCTTTGGGACGTTTAGCCTGTGTTGACAGTGAGTGGCCATGTGCAAGCTCCAGTGTGTGAGTGCGCACCCTCAGGCCTCCTCCGCTCCCACGCTGCTGCTTCTCGCCTTCGCGGAGCTCATCCAGACCACAGTGTAAATGGCATAGACCCTTTGAAGAGATTCTCTGGGGGAGACAATCAGCCCAGGGGTGTTCTGTCTGAAAGCTGCCCCCCGTTATCCTAGAGGGCGTAACCCAGAACACACTGGCATTTTCACAGCCTGATTCTCAGGTTTTCATTTATGTTTGGAATGTGAGCCTTTTCCTTCGGCGTGGTTCTTCAGCACCCTGTGCTTCTAGTGGACATCCATTCTTGGCCAGGTGCCTTCCTAGGAGCCGGGAATACAAAAGAACATGCACACAAACTCTCGCCTTTTACCGCTGACTCTGCAGCCGGGGCAGCATGGATGTACAGATCAGGATGGGGAAGATGGTTGATGGTTAAATGCTTGTGTAAAAATACAGCAGAAAGGAGGACTCATGGTGAGTTGGAAGGACTCAGGGTGAGTTGGGAGGACTCAGGGTGAGTTGGGAGGACTTGGGGTGAGTTGGGAGAGCTGTCATTTCAAAGAGGACAGTCAGGGAAGACTTCTGAGGTGGTGTTTGAGTGGAGGGTGAACCTTATGCTGTGCAGTCTCCTGGGGCATGAGCATTCTTGAGAGAGGGGCAAATGCAGGGCCTTGGGGGAATTCTCCCTTCCCTCACCTCCTGGGTCTATTTTTATTTATGTGGGGAGGTGGTCTATGTGAGTGTGGCATGTGTGTGCAGTGCTCATGGAGGCCAGAAGAGGGCACCGGATCCCCTAGAACTGGAATTATGAATTGTGAGTCACCGTGTGAATGCTGGGAACTGAACCTGGGTCCAGCGACCCAATTCTCATTAAATAGCACTTTGGTCCTATGAGTTGTTGATAACAAGTTTCTACTTATCGGTTCTACTGAAGATAAATTGTTTTTTTTTTTAAAGATTTATTTATTATGTATACAACATTCTGCCTCGATGTATGCCCGCACGCCAGAAGAGGGCGCCAGATCTCATTACAGATGGTTGTGAGCCACCATGTGGTTGCTGGGAATTGAACTCAGGACCTCTGGAAGAGCAGCCAGTGCTCTTAACCTCTGAGCCATCTCTCCAGCCCCAAGATAAATTGTTTTATTTTGTTTTCTTGAAGTTATCCCAAGTGGGACAACAACATAAGCCTTTCAAATACTTAAAAAAAAATAGCAGCAAAAATCTGGGACTAGACAGATTGCTCAGTGGTTAGAGCACTTGACACTCTTGCAGGGGACTGGGATTTAGTTCCCAGCACCCACGCTGGGCAGCTCAACGTCATGTGTAACTCCAGGTTCTGGGGGTTGAACTCTCATTTCCGGACTCCATGGGCACCTGCACTTACCTATGCACACATAATTTAAAAATACGTCTGTCTGTCCATCCATCTAGCCATCCTCCCCTCCTTTCCTGTCATGGTGGGAATGAACCCACTGCCTGGTATGTGCTCAGCAGACACTTGGCAGCCGAAGCTGGTTTTTAACAGACTTCTTAAGTTTCCCACTGGAGAGGCTAAGCCGACTTATTCTGTGAAATCAGATCGTTAGGAGTCTAATTTGGGAACATACTTTGTTTCGTTTTCAGCCTGTTCTAGATGGTAGGCTAAATTTAAAACCATGGTTGGCAACCCTTTATGCGTGTATCATACATGATCTCAGTTTTCTCAACTGAGAATATTAAAAATTTTATTTATGAAGAAAGTGAGGGGCTTGGGGGTATATCATATGTATTTGTGTATACCGTCTGTGTGTTCGGGCACACATGTGTGTGTGCATAGAGGCCAGAGAACAACCTCGAGTAATGTTCGTCATTGTTGTTGTTGTGGTGATATTTTTGAGAAAGGGCCTCTCACTGGAACCCAGGACTCACCCATGAGGCTGCAGGGATCCTGTCTCTACCTCCCCAGTGCTGGGACCGCAAGCTTGTGCCACCATGCCTAGCTTTGTTATGGGTTAAGGGACTTGAACTCAGCTTCTTACGCTTGCATGGCAAGCACTTGACCTGCTGAGTTGTTGGCCCAGCTCTAGAAAGTGAGGTTTTTACCTCTGTAGTTGAGTCAGTTAAAGGGGTGAGAGAAATTCCTGTCCAAACCTCTAGTCCTGACTTGTATGTGGAGCGTCTCCAACATACAAGTGTACATGCAGTATTCCTGCACACACTCTTCCCGTGCCCAAAAGTGTCTGCCACCCGTGGGTGTTATTCTCCTTGCTGCCCACAGCAATTGTCTTCTGAAACTCTCTTTGCCCTGTGTCCTTTTCCCCTGCAAGGTCAACCCAGCCTGGGTCCCTGGTCTCTCTCTCTCTCTCTCTCCCCTCAAGAGCTGGCGCTGTCTACAGGAGCAGCAGTCTCTCTTTTCTCAGCAGAAATGCACAATTCAGAAGAGGCTTCTGGTTGGAAGCCTTGTGCCCATGTTCCAGTCTGTCTGCTGCAGTGCTGTGTCCTGACGTGAGTGTTTTCTGTCAGTTACCTAGTAACCTTCCCGTTATAAAATGGACTGAAGCCAGGCATGGTGGAACACGCCTTTAATCGCAGGCATCAGGAGGCAGAGGCAGTCAGGCCACTATTTCAACTGACTTGGTGTATGTAGTGAGTTTGAGGCCAGCCTAGGCTACATCGGGGACCTCTGGAAGAACCAGCATTTGTATCAGCATCAATTAATTTGTTACTTCATTTCAAATACCATCTAATGGGGTTTCTCCTCGCACCAGGCTGGCAGTAACCGCTCTCCTGTGGAAAATGAAGGTGTGACGTTCCAGGACATCATGAACTTTTCTGATATTTACCGCTCCAATGAAGAGTATTTCAGGAAACTCAAAGAGCTGAAGGCTGCCCATGTAGAAACCATGGCAAAATTAGAGAAAATGTACCAGGACAAGCTAAATATAAAAGACATTCGGCCAGTGGTCATCAGGGAAGAGTCCTCTAGTGTCTCCTCTAGGTAAGTTTGAGTTCCGTGTCAGCTGCAGACTGACCTAAGGTAAATACTTTGGGTAACTGTGGAGCAGAATAGCCCAGAGAATTCACCTCTAAACGTAGGCCCTCAGCACACAGCGAGAGCCTCTCTAACAGGCATTGGGGGGTTGATCCCCAGAATTTTCTGGGGGCAAAAGTGAACTTAAGTACGACACTTTTGTTGAAAATGCTTTCCTGCCTTCCACGAGCAACTGAGCGTGACCAGCTGCTCCTGTTTCTGGGTGTCGTGTTGTCCGCGACCTCTTTGGGGGTGTCAGATCTCAGACAGGCCTGGCACAGGAGGTGCAGACTAGGTCCTTCCTAGTATTAGTGATATGTTGAGGTGGGATTTGTTTGTTTGTTTGTTTGTTTTTGACAGGGTTTCTCTATAGCTTTGGATCCTGTCCTGGAACAAGCTTTGAAGAAGACCAGGCTCGCCTTGAACTCACAGAGATCCACCTGTTTCTGCTTTCCAATTAAAGGGATTAAAGGCGTGTACCACCATACTTAGCCAGGCTGGGCCTTTTTAAGTAATGAAAATTAAAGTTCAATTTTAAAAATGGGTTAACATGAGTTCATTAAAGATACAAGTTTTTGGTTCCTGTTTGTTTTTTAAACAATCTAGCTTCAAGGCTCATTTTTACTGTGAACTTGCTTTTTTGAAACTGTAAACTGATCCTTTACCTAATCCAGTTGGTCAGCCGTCCGTGCATCTCCTGTGGCTCAGTTGCTCGTGGGAGGCAGGAAAGTATTTTCAATAAAAGTGTCGTACTTACGTTCAATCCCCCCACACCCAAAGATTCTGGGGATCAAACCCCTGATGCCTGTAGACAGGCTCTCGCTCTGCTGCTGAGATTGACCTTGAACTCCACACCCTCCGGGCTTGGCCTCCCTCAGCAGGCGCTAGCACGTTCAGACTTGGAGCAGGACTAAGGAACAGCAGATCCAGGAGACAGGGAGTAGCCTCCAGGGAAGAAGCAACCGTTTGTACACAGGCATGATGGGAAAAGAAATCAGAAGGGCTAGAGCAGGGAGCATTGAGACTGCCGGGTGAGCAGGGTCAGTCCTGATTGATGAGTGGTCCAGGAGTGGTCAGACATACTCAAGCTTGTGAGTCTGGGAAGCAGAGGGACAGAAGGAACAGCTGACATCTCAGGTCCCGTCTCTGAAAAGTGAGAGAGTTGATGAGAGAATTTATAGTCCCCTCTCAGCTCTATTCTAATAAAAATGATACCTTTCATGATCCGTATACAGCTAGTCTCTTCTAACTGGTTATACCTTCATCTTAGAAAAACCTATAGTCATCTAAACGCTAACGTTTGGCCATATAGAATTGAAAGCGTGCCCTAATTATTTTTTCCTTAGTTCTGCATCGGAACAGAACTGCGCTCACCCTGTCATGTTAGTGACGTCGTTTTCAGAGCCTCAGATAGGCCGGTCGCCCTCGCTGTCCACTACTTCTGACGAGGATCTGCCCAGCCTGGAGAGAGAGACTCCCAGGGAGAGCAGAATGGCAGCCTATGCGAGGGAGCTCATCAACAACATGTGGGTTGGCTTTTCCGTAGAAGATTACATTCAGTATGACTCTGACGTCCAGAGAGCTAAGAAAACAAGGAAGAAACCCAAATCCTGGGTGCCCACGATCACAGTGCCTGTGCCCTTTCAGATGACAGTCAGAGAGCAGAAGAGGCGAGAGGAGATGCTGAAAGCAAGGTCAGGTCTGGAAAGTCGGCAGAAGCTGCCCAAGAGGGACGACGATGAGGACGAGGCTGAGTGTAAGAAGAAATTTCGAGCCAACCCGGTCCCCTCTTGTTTGCTCCTCCCCCTTTATGAGGATCTGGTCAGACAGAGTGAAGAACGGAGGAGGACCGCCAGGGAGAGGAGCAAAGCCGAGCTCCTGTCCTCCCAGAAGCCTTTTAAGTTCATTGCCAGGGAGGAACAGAAGCAAGCAGTCCGCGAAAAGCAGCTGAGAGACCTTTTTAAGTCGAAAAGGAAAACGAAGCGGTTTAAAGCCAGACCTGTGCCTCATTCTATTTACAGGGCAGCTGCAAATGACAAGTCAAAGGAGGAGGAGCTCGGTAGGAACGCCAGGACGCAGTCGAGGGACCGAGAACTGCTGCCGAATTCCTCCGGGCGCTGTAGGCCGGCTTGCAGACATTTACGGGACCCCCAAAGTACCGAAAAGCCGAGGGGTAGACACAGGTGTAGGTGCCTGAGCCCGAATGATGGAGACTTGCCTGAGAAGCACCCGAAGGCGCCGTACTCAGAACACAGCTTTCAGAAACGCTCGACTCTTCGTAAACAGCGTGGTCTTCACGAATCCCCGTGTGACTCTGCTAAAAGACAGAAAGTCTTGGCAGACGTCGGATCTGATGAAGAAAATCGGAAAGAAACATGCTGGCTTTATCTGTCTCCAAGGCGGAAGTCACCAGTCAGGGGTGCGTGTGCAAAGCCCAGGCCTTGTCAGAGCAACCCTCCGATGTCCACCCAGTCTTCCCGAGGGCGGGAACAAGCCATCAGGTGAGGCCCTGGGATGGCGCTGTCTGGCATGTGTCCCTGCCCTGGCATATGCCCCCTGCGGGTTTTAGCCTGGTAACTCTGAAATTACTAACTTCTCTGTAAGGTATGTACTATATGGTAGAGAATCGTTTGCTAGGAATGCTATTCTAAGAAACAGATGTGAGTTCTGTGTTTCCTTGGGAATAGACAAGCTTACACCGTCATCAGTGTTCCTTGGACTTCCAATTTCACACGTCAGATTTTGGTCAAAAGGTTTGCCTTTTTTCAGTCTTTGAATTATTTCTTGTTAAATCTTTGCTGGACAACTTTCTCCTTGGCTTAAAGTGAATTAAGCCTTAGTTTGTTGCCCTCAGGAAATCACTTGAGGAAAAGAAAATGTTGGAAGAAGAGAGAAAGCGGATCCTAGCTAAACAGAAGCAAAGAATGAAAGAATTGCAGAAGCTCCTGGCAACCCGGGTTAAGGCTTATGACTCACACCAGGGCTTAGCCCAGATGTCTAAATCCAGAGTAAACCATCTCAGGTACCACGGGACAGTCCCGACACCCACCGTTGGCTTCCAGGCCCAGTTCTTTTCCTTCCTTGCCTTTTCTTTTCCTTCTTTTTCTTTTCCTTTCTTTTCTTCTTTTTAACTAGCGAATACCTAGATATAAAAATGGTGTGGCATCTTAATTTATGCATTTAAATAATCTTTGACTGTTTGTACTCAACTTTTACATACATATATGCACACATGAGCATACGATGAGAATCAGGGTACACTCACCTCCATAGCAAGAATCACAAGACCATGTGGAACAGAAACATTGTCTGCTCCAGCCATAGTCAATAGCTGTGCTTAAACTAAAACCCTTTTGTTCATTTATAAATTACATAAACACTTGGCATATGCATACATATATACACGCGTTTATATGGTACTGGGCTATGTGGGTCAAACCCAGGACCGCATACATGCCAGTGAAGCGCAGACTCTACAACTGAGCTTGCCTTGCCTGTGTTGCTTGTGATTGTCCAGTCCCTCATTGAAAACAGTCTCTAGCACTGAGCTACATCCCAGCCGAGAATATTCTTTTTCAATTAAATAATTGGAGGAGTTTTAAGTTTGTACAAAGTGCAGTGGCTCGAATGATTGCATTGTGGGTACACACTGCACCTGTGACTGTTTCCTGACGACCAACAGCAGCTGCAGAATGCTCTGTTCTCTTGAGCAGAGTTGAGAACCAGTGTTGCAAACATTGCGCATACAAATGGTCATGTTTAAGCAAGAAAATCTCTCCTCCAAAGTTGGGTAAGTAATATGATTTATTAACCTTTAATATGATTTTTAAGAACCAAATAAACATATTTGCTCTTAATTACAATGAATATTCCTTTATAGTATAGCAATAGCCCACTAATAGAGCCTCGTTTGAAATCAAGCCAAAAATTCCCTAGGAATGCAATATTTACCTATGGAAGTTAGTAACTCGCTGTAAGTAAGCATAACTATTGTAAAATATAATTATTTTCTGTACCCATGAAACTCTCTTGTCTTGGTTACTTTTAGTATATTTTACATAGGGAAAACAGTGCCCTTTAATTCGCTGTGGAATCTGCTCCAAAGAATAAGTACAGTGATATTCATCCGGTGTTGCTGCTGACCTTGCGGCGATCCCCTTTGCGGGAGAAAAGAAAACCAGAGTCTTGGTTTGAGAGAATTTTCTTTAAAGATCGTGGATTTGGACCAGATCTTCTTGGTTTTGTATACTTATAAGTAAGACACTTTCCGGGCCAGTTTCAAGGTGTTTTTTTATACTGTCTGTCTTGAAGAATTGAAATCAAAGTGCCCATGCTGGCCCCAGGTTTTCGCTCTGAACCTACGAGAATCTTACCAGTCTAGAAATGGAGCCGCGCTGAACTGTGTGCTCTGGATTCCTAGTTCGTCTTCTGAAGTAAATGTCCTAATGTAGCTTCCACAGCTGACCTTTTAAAATGCCGTTCCCTTTATCTGATTCTAGAAAGAGTGAGAAGGCAAGGATGAAAGAATATTGGCAAGAACTGGAAGAGCGAGCTGAGAAGCTGCAGAAGAGGCCGCTGCTGTTTGAACGAGTTGCCCAGGTGGTGTTTGTTGGCATCTAGAACATTCCCTGCTGTCTGTTTCTGTGCCTCTAGCTCCCAAGCTTGGGCTTCATCTTTTCTGTGTGTCCTGTTATTGTTGAGACATGCTGTTTCCAGGGCAGCTTCACTGATCCAGTTCACCAAGGAGGTAATTTTGCTTAAGATCTGAGGAGGCTCGTAGCTCAATAAAGAACATTCCGTTAAACCAGCGTACCTCCATTAACCCGGCGTACCTCAAGACATTCTTGCCACAGTCTGCGTTAGTGCCTGGTGTTTCTGAGACAGGGCTTCTCTGTAGCCCTGGCTGACCT
Source organism: Chionomys nivalis (assembly GCF_950005125.1). NCBI lineage: Eukaryota > Metazoa > Chordata > Mammalia > Rodentia > Cricetidae > Chionomys > Chionomys nivalis. The sequence goes on along the minus strand of NC_080091.1, from coordinate 20,569,228 downwards.
CAAATTCACAGAGATCCATGTGCCTCTGTCTCCCGCTAGGGTTGAAGGTGTGTCCCACTTCACCTAGCCAGTGCCTGTACTTTTTAGTCATCCTGGTTCTGTTGTTCCCATGAGGCTTTAGGATATTGTTGGGAGACCTTTGATGAATTGATCCATTTGGTTGGAGCCAGTGTATGCAACACAGTGAGACCCTGTCTCTTAAAAACATTTTAAATTTGATATTTATTTATTCATTTAAATTATTTTATGGCTTTGAGTGTTTTGCCTGCATGCGTGTCTGTACATCACGTGCATGCATTGCCTGCAGAGACCAAAGGGCACTGGATTGCCTGGAACTGGAGTTGTGAGCCACATATGACTGCTGGGAATTGAGCTCAGGCCTCTCTGAGAACAAGCGCTCTTCAACTTCAGCTAGCAAGTTCTCCTTCAACTCTAGTTAGCAAGAACACACTGCTACCTCTTCTAGATTAATTCTACAGAATTTGATTTCCAGCCAGGCAGTGGTGGCACATGGGAGGCAGAAACAAGCAGATCTCTGAGTTCAAGGCCAGCCTGATCTACAAAAGCTAGTTCCAGGACAGGTTCCAAAGCTACAGAGAAAGAAACCCTGTCTTGGGGAAAAAAAAAAGAAAAGAACAAGCGCTCTTAACCACTGAGCCACCTCTCCAGGCCTAAAAGCATCAAAAGGCAAAATGCAGATCTTTCTGCTTTTCCATTCTCCTGTCAAAATGGGTGCGAGTTGGTCCACCTCGACAGCAGTGCCGTCGTCCATTCCCGTGGGTCCCATTCCTCCCTGTTTTCAGCTCTCAAGGCTCTTATCATTGACATCCCCAAGATTACCTCTGGAAGGGGAGGGAATCCTATAACTCAGGTCCAAAGAAGGGGGCTAATCTGGTTTATAGTTAGCAAACGGTAAACTGGGATCAGAATCTGAGTTGCTCAGCTTCCCTTAGCCCTTCCTCCTGTGGCATGACTTCAGTTGGTATTAATAATAAAAACCCAGAGTCAGATACTGGGGTTAATGCTGAAGCTCAGAAAAGCAGAGTACCAGCCGCTAGAGAGTTCTTTCACCTCTACCAGTGCTCAGACCACAGGGGTGACCCTGGGTACCCTGTCCTCAGACTGCATCCTCAGACTGCAACTGTCTCTACGAAATCTCAGATGCAGTCAAGCTCCTCTCTCCCCCTGCTTTACATTCCTCTCTCGGCCCAGCCATATCCCTTCTGTCTCCACCTCCAAGTACTGGGAGTAAAGGTGTGAGCCACCACCGCCTGGCCTCTAGTTGCTACCTCTGCACTCTGATCTTCAGAAACAAAATATCACCACAGCTCCCAAAGGATGAAATTCTAGGTCGCAGCACAGAGGTAAAGTCCCCGTGCTTCTTCTAGCCTTTGTTTTGGAGACTGGTCCCATGTATCTCAGGCCTCAAACTCCAGCAAAGCCAAGGTGAACCTGAACTTGTAACCTCTGCCCTGAGTGCTGAAATTACAGGTGTGTACCACCACAACTGATTTTCTGTGTGGGGTCAGACTCAGAGCTTCACGCCGGCAGGGCAGACAATCTGCTTCAGCCCTGTCCCCAGCCATCCCGTGTCCCTCTTCACTCTCCGAAGCTTTCCCTTTCCCTGTTATATCCTTTACCCGTGGCTCTGCCAGACTGACAGATACCACCCTCTCCTTTTTGGATTTTTGTTTGTTTGTTTGTTTTAGACAGGATTTCTCTGTGTAGCTCTGGCTGTCCTGGAACTCACTCTATAGAGCAGGCTGGCCTCAAACTCAGAGATCCACCTGCCTCTGCCTCCCCAGTGCGGGGATCAAAGGCGTGCGCCACAGTGCCCAGCCGTAGTTCTCAGTCTTAGATGCCATGACATTAGATCATTAAAGATAAAATCATCAATACTGTTCTCTTTACTTCATGGAGAAAAAAAAGGAACATTTACAGCAAGGTCTTGTCTGAAAAAAAGAATAAGGCACCATTGCCACAAGTTAAAGTCAGTCTTTTTTTTTTTTTTTTTTTTTTTTGGTTTTTCGAGACAGGGTTTCTCTGTGGCTTTGGAGCCTGTCCTGGAACTAGCTCTGTAGACCAGGCTGCTCTCGAATTCACAGAGATCCGCCTGCCTCTGCCTCCCAAGTGCTGGGATTAAAGGCGTGCGCCACCACCGCCCGGCTAGTCAGTCTTTTTTTGAGGCAGGTCTCAAGTAGCCTAAGCTGGCCTTGGACAAAGCCAAGGGCGACTTTGGGCTTCTCATCTACTGCTGCCTTCTGAGAGCTGGGATTGCAGAGTGTGTAGGCACTCCTGGTTTACATGGTACTGGGGACTGAACCCGGGACTCCGTGCTTCCTAGACAAGCCCCCTCCCAGTGGGTATTCCTGCTTAGTCCCGGGATGTTCTCAGTGCGTTGAAGTTGTTTGGCTTCATTCACTTCTGTAGTCTCCGGGGCACAGTTCTCATTTCTCACTTGGTTTTCAGTTCATCACAATTTCTGCACACATTTTCATTTCTTTGTACATGTGTGCATCCGTGTGTGTGTGTGTGTGTGCGTGTGTGTGTGCCAGAGGTCAATGTTAGGTATCTTCTTCCATCACTCTTCATTTGATTTTTGAGGCAAAGTATCTCAGTAAACCCAGAGCTCATGAATTTGGTTAGGCAAATACAGTGGTGCATGCCTTTAATCCTAGCATTTAGCGGGGTGGGCACAGAGACTGGGGGAATCTCTGTGAGTTTGAGGGTAGCCTGGTCTACACAGGACCAGGACAGACAGTACTACACAGTGAGACCCTGTCTCATTTGCATTGTTTAAAAACATTGGTAGTTTACCAGAAGTTTTAAGCTGTGTGTCTTTTTCAGTCTCCCAAGAGTATCTGGGAAGCCATGATAATCCCTCACAATTGATCTTGCTATTTTGTCTTCTGTGGAACCCTAGGTTGAACAACCGTGGTTTCCTGTCTTCTTGGGTGTTGATGGGTGCTGTCTCACACCCTGCATATGGGCTGCTATTGGTCCGCGGGAGCTGGGCTGTTCCTTGCGAACCTTGCTTTAGGCGGATTGGAGGTTCGTTGGGAATTCTTGGCCTCAGATCTCCTGTAAGATCCACTCAGAGGCACAAAGATTGGGCTGAAGCCAACCAAGCACCTTGTCCCCATGTAGCTGGTTGAAGCCTGTGGGCTCCTGGCCGCTTTTCAACTTGTGACAGCTCTGCCGTGTTTTTTCCAGTCAGGATCCATGCTGTGTAGCCCTTCCTGACTTGGTGGCCAGGCTGTCTACTTCACCTGCCGTCTTCTGGGGTTGAAGGCTTTTTGTTTTTAGGTTTGGAGTTTTTGTTTGTTGGTTTGGTGTTTCTGTGGTGGTATTAGAGATTTAACTCAGAGCCCCAAACATGCCTGTATAAACACCCCACCATTGAGCTACACCCCTAGTCCTCACGCCTGTATAAACGCCCCACCATTGAGCTACACCCCCAGTCCTCATGCCTGTATAAGCACTCCACCATTGAGCTACACCCCCAGTCCTCAATTAGCTGCAACCGTGAAAGGATCATTAACCCCCCTGTGGACCTCCAAGGAGTGACATTCAAGAGATTTGAACTCGGCTCTAAATATCCCCCTTTTCTCACATAAAGTAAAGATGACAGTATGGATGATTTCATCTTTCATGGTCTGATGTCATGGCATATAAAGACAGAACTACACCGGTGCATAGAAGAGCCGATCAGCCACTACCACGTGTGCCTGCATTCCGAGCTGAAGCAGACACATGACCTTTGTTTTTTAGATAGGTCTTGCTGTATATCCCTGCTGGCTGGTCTGGAACTCACTATGTAGGCCAGGCTAGCCTTGAAATTGTTTTTTTTTGGGGGGGGGCGGGGTTTCTCTGTGGTTTTGGAGCCTGTCCTGGAACTAGCTCTTGTAGACCAGGCTGGTCTCGAACTCACAGAGATCCGCCTGCCTCTGCCTCCCAAGTGCTGGGATTAAAGGCGTGGGCCACCACCGCCCGGCTAGCCTTGAAATTGTGTTAACCCTCTTCCAGCCTCTGCCTCCTGAGTACCAGGATTGGATCACATGTGGCTCATTCTCTGTCCTTACTGATCTTTTCTGGGGGGTAACTTTTGCTAAAAGTTTACCACAGTGTAACAAGTTATTGCAGATCATCCCTCTGCCTCCTCCTCTAGAGGTCACCGCCTCTAACCTGGGATCAGCCTTGCCTGGTTTGCAGCTTTTCCTGTCTCTGGACTTGCAGTGACTGAGTCTACTGGTTGTATTCTTTCGTGTTCTTCTGAGTCTTCCTTTTGCGCACTGTTACATGTCTGAGTTTCTTGCCAGGCCATGGTTTAGATAACTGGTCTCCTTATATTCATTGGTTCATTCTTTCTATCTGTGACTGTAATGTAGCCTGCTTGCTCATCCAGATGTTGACTCTTTGGGCTGCTCACAGTTTGGCTATTACAGACAGTACTGGCTTGCACATTCTTGTGCCTGTCCCCTGGGTCCGTGCCTAAATGTGTCAGTCACAGAAAAAGCATGTTTCAGTCGCCAAGACTGTCAGTCTTAGTTTTCACTGGTGCTCTGAAATCCATACCTCTTAACAGAACGTCATGGCTTTTGCTCCCGTCTGAAAAGGTTTGTCTCTCCTGTAGAGGAATGCAAGGATAGCAGCGGAAAAGCGCTATGCTAACACCCTAAAAGCACTAGGACTGCCTGAGGAGTTTGTTTCAGAGAAAGGCCGTGGTGGAAAAGTGCCTGAGGACTTCACCAGGCAAGAGCTGAGAAGCCGCACGTCGGATAAAGAAAGGTAGCATGCTGTGGGGAGGCATGTGCTGCGTGGATGCATTGCTGCGGGGAGGCATGTGCTGCAGGGACGCATGTGCTTTGGGGGCGCATGTGCTGTGGGGTGCATGTGCTGCGGGGACGCACGTGCTGTGAGGATGCATTGCTGCAGGACGCATGTGCTGTGCTTTTTGTTGTTTTAAAGCCTTTTACTTAAGGGAGCACGTGGGAACCGTTGTAAAATATACTGATATTTACCATATTTGATGCAATGTAAGTATTACACAGTGATAAAGCATTTTGTTCTTACAGCAAGTGTATATTTCTGACACATTATAAATGTGTGTGTGTGTGTAGCCTGCTTTTGTTTGACATATAAGGAGTCACCAGTCAGTGGTGCACACCTTTAATCTGAGCACGAGGGAGGAAGAGGTGGGTGGATCTCTGTGAGTTCGAAGCCAGCCTGGTCTACAGAGTCAATTCCAGATCAAACAGGGCTATATAAAGAAATCCTGTCTCATAAAACCAGGAAAAAAAAGAAAGAGAGAGAATAAAAAAGAAAGGGAAGGAAAGAAAAAGAGAAAAAGAAAGAAAGAGATAAGGAGTCAAGTTTTAGAATGATTTGGTTGTCCGGGAACACTTGAGTTTCCCACTGGTGCTTCCGTAGTTCTCCTGGTAGCTGCCGGAGCCGGCCTTACGTGGTGGCACGGTAACACAGGGCCGTGTACCTTCAAAACCTACGTGTTTTTCCTTTGATAGATTGATAACATTTCTCCCTATAGCTCTTATGAAGAAGAAAAAGAGAATGAGGATGAAAACTGTTTAAGTGATGCCAACAGCCAGGATTCTTGCAAGGAAAACACTGAAGATGTTAAAGAAAGCAGAGAAGAAAATTCCGAAGACTGAACCCGAATCACAAGGCTGCCTCTCCCTGAGCCTTTCTGTGTGCAGCCTCAGGGTCAGGACCTCAGCCCTGCCCTTGTGGTGTCGTGAGCATGTGCTGGGACAGCTCGCACACATGTAGGACTGCTGAACCAGGACATCATGTCTGGGACAGGCTGAGTCCACACAGCGGGTGACTGTTTGCTCGATGACAGCTGTGCCCCCTGCAGTGTGGAAATCGCTCTGTATGCTGCTTGTGGTTCTGTTTGTGTTTTCGAAAGTGTTTGCGGATTAGAGAGCCACAGCCATCACAGGTGGATCAGTTCTGGGAATGCACATTCGCATTTGGTAGGGAAGAGTTTGGTATTGAGAGACCTATTAGCTTTTGAAGATCTATTTTTAATTTTACTAAGTATTTTCAATTTTCTCTGAACCATTTTTAAATATGTAATATACAGAAAAAGATAGGTACTTAGAAATTCACAGTAATTTCTGCACTGAAAATCTACTGCTAAATTGTCCACACTATGGCTACGTTTTCTTCCTCCCTCCCTCCCTCCCTCCCTCCCTCCCTCCCTCCCTCCCTCCCTCCCTTCTTTCTTTCTTTCTTTCTTTCTTTCTTGATTTTGCCCTTTTTTTGGTGGAGATTAAATCCAGGGCTTACACATACTTCACATGAATTCTACCATTGAACTACACCCCTAATGCCCCTAATTTTTTTGACAGGTAAAGTATTAAGGTAATTTATGTTACTTTTAAAAATCCTGTGTATTATTGCATATAGAGTCATTTTGGCCTTGGTGTGTGGTAGTCTGTTTGTTTGTTTGGTTTTGGTTTTTTTGTTTTGTTTTTTTTTTTTTGTTTTGTTTTTCGAGACAGAGTTTCTCTGTGGTTTTGGAGCCTGTCCTGGAACTAGCTCGGTTTTGGTTTTTTGATACAGGGTTTCTCTGTGTATCTCTGGCTTTCCTGGAACTTGTTCTGTAGACCAAACTGGCCTCAAACTCAGAGCTCCGCCTGCCTCTGCCTCCAGAGAGCTGGGATTAAAGGCAGCACCCCCACTACTCAGCGTGTGTGGTAATCTTAACTGAGAGATACAAGCCCCTGTTCTAAATATGCTGAAATTGTCATCCTAATTTGCCAAAGGAAAATCCTAAAAGTAATTCAAATTTACTGTTTTTATTGCTAACTTACTTGTGCTTAACTATGTACACACTGTTGCAAATTTACTGTCACTGTTCAAGGTTTAATTTGATCTTGAGTCATTTTTCCCTCTTTAAGCACATTTCTGTTTTGGAAATTAAAGCTCATCTTTAAAATGCTTCAGGGTAAGACATTGCGTGTCTAACAATTAGCTTTACAAAGGACGAATAATAGAGGCGGGTGAGGGCCTCTCCCAGCCACCTCAGTACGCTTGGTAAGGTGTGTTCTCAGCTGGGGCGCTTGTTCAGTCACTCGCCAGTATTTTTAGATCGCAGCATTTGAGAAGAGTTGCGTTCGTGTTGCATTAGCGGCTCACGCAGGGTCGTGCATGCGGTAGACAACTTAATGCAGGTCTGGATAAGTGGATGAATGGCTTCCAATTATAGCTACTTCAGAGTGATTTAGAAACATTTCCAACTTACTGAGGGCTTGTAAAACAGCCCACAAACTGTCATATTTAGAAGGTTACTTCTCTCGATTTCATGGAGAGAGTGTGGTTTGAGGACAGTAACGACTTCAGGATCGGTCTTCAGTTTTCTTACCTGCTGAGATGTGGAAATCTGTAGCAGCCTGCTCCTAGTGCAGGGGAGGAAACCCGGGCAAAGCCCCTCCCCAGCCTCTTTGTTGTTTTCTGTCGTTTGGCTTTGCTTGTTTGTTTGAGAGCTTGCTTTGTAGCCCAGATTGGCCTCAAATTTTCAATCCTATTTTAGCCTCCAGAGTGCTAGAATTACAGATGAACAACCCATCCCCAAGACTTTATACTTTTTCCTTCCTTCCTTCCTTCCTTCCTTCCTTCCTTCCTTCCTTCCTTCCTTCCTTCCTTCTCCTCCTCCTCCTCCTTGTTCTCCTCCTCCTCCTTCTCCTCCAGGGTGTAGCCTTGGCTGTTCCAAATCTTATTCTGTAGACCAGGCTGGCCTCAAACTCAAAGATCTGCTTGTCTCTGACTCTCTGTGTACATCTGTGTGCAGGTATGTGAATGTGAATTCAGGTGCCTAGGGAGGTCAGAAGAGTGTGTCAGCTTCCCTGGCATTGGGGTTCCAAGTGTTTTAAGCTGACTGCTGTTGGGTACTAGAAGCCAAGCTTGTGTCCTTTGCAGGAGCAGTGCATGCTCTTAGGCACTGAGCCGGCTCTCCATGTCCAACCAGCTTGATACTGTAATTGCAAAATTATCATTAGGTCTCAGGAATGATCTCCAAAAAAGACCAAGAAAAGAATATGGCTCATGGTTTGGTTGGCAACTATTTTCTTCCTTTTTTATAATTTTTTTTAGAGATTTATTTTTACTTTATGTGTGGGTTTCTGCCTGCATGTGTCTTGTCTGTATACCATGGACAATAGAGTGCACTGGGAATAGGGTGTCAGATTTCCTGGAACTAGAGTTGCCATTGGTTGTTAACCTCCTGAGGGTGTTTGGAATTGAACCTGGGTCCTCTGGAGCGGCCAGTGCTCCCAAAGGCCTCTTACTGTGTTTTTATGTTGCTGAGGCTGGCACTGTGCTCAATGAAGACAGAAAGAAAACCCTCTATTCTGAGCTTTCCTTGCAGCTAGGAGGGTGTATTATACCATATTAGCCAGGAAGAAGTGAGCTTGGGAACCCTCTGGAGGGTCTTAATTCAAGAGATGTAGCTGGATCCTTGTCTCCACTGTCTGCGATGCCGAACATGCAGCGAGAGTCATCATTTACTGTTTGAGGACTGCTTACTTTTCCAAGAAGAAAGGTAACTGCGTTAACCTGTGAGGATGGAACCACAAAATAGGCTGTCAACGTGGAGCACAGCACCGGAGCCTTGCTTGAGTAATATTTCTGTTCTCTTTGGACTATTAATAAAGAGCATGACCACCTCTTCTTGGGGACTGTTGACTGTTAAGAGTCACTTGGGAGGGGTGCCATTGCTGCTACGGGCCTGTTGTAAAGAAGGGGTCCTGAGGAAAAGGAAGGTATTGAGGGTGAATATAGACCTTGTATGTGTGTGCACAACCCAGCAGGTAAAGGAAAAGAGCGTGGTGTAGTTTGCCACAAAGATAAGCTATCTCATCATGCTTTAGGATGGAAGAAACTACAGCTCCCATCTGCCACCCCTGAAGGCTGTGCCAAGAGATGTGTGGCAGGAAGCAGGGCAGGAGAGAACCAAAGAAAGTCAGTATTCCAGACATGATGGCTCAGCTCCATCTTGTAATCCCAGCGCGCAAGAGGCTGGGGCAGGAGAATTGCTTTGAGTTCAAGGCATCCTAGGCTACATAGAGAGTTTCTGGGTTAGCCTGTTTATATCTGATCTCAAAAAAAAAAAAAAAAAAAAAAAGATAAAATAGTTCATTAAAGATAATAATCTGAATACATACAATACTGTGAAATGCATTTTTCTTGCTATTCATCCCATATCAATTTTTCAGAACTTTGTTCCTCCACAGTTTGGTGAGATTTTATAACTCTTATTGTCGGGGCTGTGGGGACCAACCCTGCTCGGCCTCAGTTTCCCTTTCTCACGAGGATGCTGCGGATCAGTGTTTCCTGTCATGAAGCTGTCAGGTTGCTTGTCTCTGTCCAGCTGGGAAAGTGGGATTGGCTAGAAGGGGCAGTTGTTTAATTTCAGAGTCATCAGAGGAGTGATTTCTAAAGAGAGGATTTTGGAGAATTTAGATGCACACATGAGAAGAGCCACTCGTCTCATTCCCCTTAGGAGCTTACTCTGTGGGTGTGCAGTGTTTGCGGCAGCTCACATTTTTCACTGGCGTCTCATCCAGGCTACAGGCAGGTCGTGTGTCCCTCCCACGTCACAAGGCAGGAAGGATACAGGCTAGGGAGATGCCACGGCCTCGTCTCTTACCGCAGCGCGGAAGTTTATTTGCAATCTTGAGTAGAAGTACTCTATTAAATCTTTTCGTGTTGGAGGCATAACTTGGGTCGCACGCTTGCCTAGGATGCCCAAGGCCTGGGTTTGATCTCCATCCCCGAAGAGAATAAAATAAAAAACCCAAGGGCTTATAGTGATAAATAATACACAAGCAGGAATGCACTACACACGTGGTTGGTTTATCTGGTTTCTGTCGGGTCCAGAAATACGTGCTATCTTCTGGAAAAAATATGTGAGCAGGACTCAGTGCCGCCACAGTCATAGTTAAACCACTGCAAATCACATCAGATTGCTTTCTTTTTCACTTTCGATTTTGAGGAATTTCAAACCTACACATTTGAAGGAGCCTATCCATGTGTTTTAGCCTGAGTTGTTACAGTCACTCAGCGTTTTGCCAGGTTTGTCCTCCGTACACGCGCGCGCGCACACACACGCGCACAGCGTGCGTGCGCGTTTCTCAGCTCAAGCGAGGGCATTATGATAGACAAAGGTTGCTATGCCTCAGATCTACACCCTCGGCCCCCACACCCATCCTGTCATCCTCTGAACCATTTGACAGTGTTTGCTTAATCGTGACATTTTTACCCTAACTACTTCAGTTGTATTCTGTAAAACCACAGAGCCATTATAATGCCTGAAAAATCTAATATACCAAGAACATACATATGTGTGTGTTTATATTCTTTTCTTGGTACTGAGGTTGTATCCCTACCACTGAGCTGCATCCATGACCAAAAATATCTAACATTGATTAAATACTTCTCTCTCGAATACAGTCTATCTCCAGTTTCCCCAAATATTATCTGACTTGGTTTTTCTCCCAGTTCTGGGTTCATGGGCAACAATAACATACTGATAATGTATACACTTTGTGGGGGCATTCCGTGAGGAGGAGGCACAGACGGTCTGTTTCTACCATCTCTGTTGATACTGAATTTGATCACTTCAAGTGTTACTGTTACATGCTTGCATTGTACGGTCTTCTGTGTCTTTCTGATAACACGGTGGGGTAGGTGTGAGTAATGCCTTAATACTATAAATATCTGCCCTCCAGCAGATTTCTCACCCAGTAATTTTAATAGCCATGGATAATCTTCCCTGAATGTGTTGTGATTCTGGGGCTTGTAAAATGGCCATTTTCTGATTGTTTATCCCTTCTGGATTAGAAGGCTTCCTGCTTCATTATGTGAGGTGTCACCATGGCTGAGGAATTCATTTTTCCGTGTGTTGTAATTATCGTCACTAAATTCTTAGACTTGTGCTCAGGTTGTCCTGAATTTGGCCAGCATGAGGCCCCAAGCTGGCTCCTCACCAGTTGGCTTATTTCCTCACCTTCAGGCACAACAACAGTTTTAAGAACCAACTTATATTTCCCTGCCCAGATCTGGAATCGCTCGTTTCTTTAAGAAGTTCAAAAACCATTTATGGAGAATGGTGTTTCTCCGTAATGTAACGAGACCACTGCTGGGCCTGCCTTGCAGATGCTAATGTGACCAACAGACCTAGTAAGTTCAAGTAAGACTCAGAGTTTGGAGACTTTAAATCCTATTAAATGTGTACAGTAACTTCTGTATGTAAAACCTTTGATATCTATACACTTAAAAACAAACAACAAAAATCCCAGGCCATCACTGGATTTGGTGGCCAGTCTTAGTACACAGGAGGTGGGCCCAGGAGGATGGAGAGTTGGGACTAGCTTTGACTGTGTAGCAAGTTTGAGGCCAGCCTGGGTTAATCAGCCCCTAAGTGTGCGCGAGCTGGGGATGTGGCTCAGGTGATGGAAGAACCTGGCGTGCGTGTTGTCCTGAGATTGACAGGCAGCACCATTTGAGATTGGGCACTGTGGTGTGTACCTGCAATACCAGTGCCTGGGAGGTAGACGCTCAAGGTCACCAGGGATAGGAGTTCAAGGCCAGACTAGGCTGTGTCACCCGCCCCACCCCCCCACCCATCTTGAAAGAAAAGAACTCAGATGTGATGTATAGTTAAGAAAAATGCTACAGTCCTGATATGAAAGCCACCATGAGAAACTTATAAAAAATTCTATTTTACAATCATCCTCCATGCTCACATTTAGAACTCTGAATAATATAGAAAGGCCTAAATTTTATTTTATTTGTAAGGGTGTTGGGTGTTTTGCTCATGTAATCCACTCGCGTGCCTGCTGCCCTGGGAAGCCAGATGAGGGCATCGGGTCGTCTGGAGCTGGAGTTACAGGTGGTTGTGAGTCACTGTGTGGTTGCTGGGAAGTGGGCCCAGGTCCTCTGGAAACTGCAGCCAGTGCTCTCAACCCCTGAGCCATGTCACCAGTATTTTATAAAGATCTGAGTGTGTATTCTTCCCCAGATGGGAGATGTAGCAAGATGCAGCCCAGATGTAGAGCATTTGCCCATAGACACAAGTCCCGGGCTCAGTCCTGGCACTGCAGGAGGAATGAGAAGCAGTTACAGGTGTGTGATATTATAGTGTTTAAAATCCACACTTATATAACCTACAGGTCTATACTTTTGTCTCATAAATTACACTTTGACTTCCTGCTCCTGCCACCATCTACTCCGTTCTCTGAGTCGCCCCTTTGCAGGCAACCTCCCCTCTTTTGACTTCTAGACTTCGGACCCTTAAACACTTCCTTTCTACCTCAGCTGGCCAGTCCCCAAGTCACTTTTTAAAAGCGTTTAAGTGTATGGGTGCGTATCTCTGTATGGGTGCGTGTCTCTGTGCCTGTGCAGGCGGCCATGGAGTCCAGAAGAGGACACTGGCGCTCTCGGAGCTGGAAGTCCAGGTGATTGTGTACTACCCTACATGGCTGCTGGGAGCCAAACGCTGGTTCTCCGCAAGAACATCAAGTGCTCTCTATCACGGAGTCCTCTCTCCAGCCCCTCACTCATGAAAAAATTGCACTCGCTTGCTTATTCGTGTCTGTGTACCATGGGGGCATGCCTATGCCCTGGCGCTGATGGAGGTCAGAAGAAGACTCAGAACTGCTTTTCTCCTCCCAGCGTGTGGTTTTCAGGGAACAAGCCCCTTTCCTCTGAGTCATCGCGCTGCCCCCCAAACCGCTCATTTGAACACTGGCTGCCGCTGCACCTGGTTCCAGCCGCTGCTGTTTCCCACTCGCATCGAACTCTAGGAGACTCCAGATGTGTTTCCAGAAACCTTCGTTTCTCTCCTTGCCCCCACTTTGTCCTTGTGGATTTACGGCCATTTTGGTAGATCTTCACACGGTCAGAGCAACCTTTCCACGGTGTTTCCTCCTATGCTGGTTTTCTGCCTCTGTCTCCTGAGCGCTCCTAGAGTGCCAGCCTGCGCTGCTCTCCGCAGGAGCCGGACGCCACTCTTTACTCCGAGCATCCAGCACTGAAAACGCCAGATTGCGGACCTCCAAGCGTTACCTTTTAAGAACAAACACATCTCACATGCGATGCATCCAAGCAGGCTTCATTCTCCCTGCTTCCTCCTAAGGGGCACTGCTCTCTTCCAAGTAACTCAAGACCAGTGTTGTGATTGGTTCCTGCTTCTCTCTTCCCTCCTGTATCCAAGTCACTAGCCAGTCCTGCTGTAAATCCCTCAACAGTATAGCCATGACCAACTTCTGTTTTCCTTGTCCACTGTTCCTCTCCAGGTGTGGTCACTGTCACTTCTTTCCTAGATCAGTCAGTGGATTCTGCCTTTTTATGACTGAAATTTGAGCATTTTCAGTATTATCGTTTTATTATTATTATTATTGGTTTTTCGAGACAGGGTTTCTCTGTGGTTTTGGAGCCTGTCCTGGAACTAGCTCTTGTAGACCAGGCTGGTCTCGAACTCACAGAGATCCGCCTACCTCTGCCTCCCGAGTGCTGGGATTAAAGGCATGTGCCACCACCGCCCGGCTTTTTTTTTTTAATATTTATTTATGTATTTATTTATTTATTTATTTATTATGTATGCAATATTCTGTCTGTGTGTATGCCTGCAGGCCAGAAGAGGGCACCATACCTCATTACAGATGGTTGTGAGCCACCATGTGGTTGCTGGGAATTGAACTCAGGACCTTTGGAAGAGCAGTCAGTGTTCTTAACCACTGAGCCATCTCTCCAGCCCTATTATTATTTTTCTTATTATTTAATTTATTTACTTATAGACAGGAGCTCACTGTGTAGTGCTAGTTGGTCTGGAATTCACTATGTAGACCAGGCTGGCTTTGAACTCATAGAGATCCACCTGCCTCTGCCTCCTCAGTGCTGATAACAAAGGTATGTACCCTACTCCTGGCACTACAACTTTATTTTTGAGGCACGGTTTCTCTTGTTATTTCTGCCTGAGCTTCATACACCAGCTTCCTGCCCACTCTCTTGAATCAGGAAAATTTCTCTTAAAGGAGCTGCGATATTCCGCCAGCAAAAGGCAAAAAGCTGTGTTAAGCTCTCTCTGTGTCCTTCCTAAGCCCTCTCAGGTTTTTAAGTGGATTTAGTCCATCACATTGAGGCGCTAATCTGTAGTAAGACAAGCGGTGGGTTGTGTCCTGCCGCCCAGCTAGCTTAACCCCGAAATAACCACACAAGAATTGTATTAATTTAATTGCTGCCTGGCCCATTAGCTCCAGCCTCTTCTTGGCTAATTCACATCTTGATTAACCCATATCTAGTAATCTATGTAGTACCACGAGGTCGGTCATGGCTTACTGGGAAAGATTCATCATGTCTGACTCTGGTGACTCCATGGCGGCTCTCTCTGCCTGCCTTCTTCCTCCCAGAATTCTGTTCTGTCTCCTCTGCCTGCCTTCTTCCTCCCAGAATTCTGTTCTGTCTCCTCTGCCCACCTAAGGGCTGCCCTATCAAAATGCCAAGGCAGCTTCTTTATTCAACCAATGAAATCAACACAAATACAGAAGACCACCACCTGGGTAAGTAACCCAGCAGACAGCTACGACTTCTCCCAGTGCTGACCTTCTTCCTGAAATTCCTTTTCTTCCTTTGCATTTTATTTCTCTTATTTCTTCACATGTACACGAAGAACATGGTGACCTCCCAGAGAAGTTAGATTTTATTTGTTTGTTTGATTTTTTGACACAGGGTTTCTATTTGTAGCCTTGGCTGTCCTGGAACTCACTCTGGAGACCAGGCAAGTCTCAAACCCAGAGATCTGCTTTCCTTTCTTTCTGAGTGCTGGGATTAAAGGCGTGTGTCACCATAGCCTGGCTAGCATATACTTTTTTTTTTTTGTTTTTTGTTTTTTGAGACAGGGTTTCTCTAGCTTTGGAGCCTGTCCTGGAACTCCCTCTGTAGCCCAGGCTGGCCTCGAACTCCCAGAGATCCGCCTGCCTCTGCCTCCCGAGTGCTGGGATTAAAGGCGTGCGCCACCACCGCCCGGCCTAGCATATACTCACTCTTAACTGCTAATCAAGCTGTCCAGCCCCTTTGTTTTGTTTTGTTTTGTTTTTTGAGACAGAAATTGACTCTATAGCCCAGGCTGTTCTAGAACTCACAAAGTATGTCATGCTGACCATTGAAGTATTAATCTAATTAATCTTTATCAATAAAAAATTGGGAGTCAATGTCAGGGTAAGAACATGAAAGAGTTGGGGTGTGCACACTTTTAATCCCAGCACTTGGGAGGCAGAGGTAGGCAGATCTCTGTGAGTTCGAGGTCAGCCTGGTCTACAAAATCTAGTTCCAGGACAGGCTCCAAAGTTCAGAGAAACCCTTGAAAAATCTAAATAAATAAATAAGTAAGTAAATAAATAGAACCTGCAAGATGAGAGAAGCAGGGGCAGCCACCAGTTACCTCCTACCTCTTCCGTTCCTCTGTCCAAAAGGGAAAAAAAGGGATCCTCTCTCGGCCCTGCGTTACCACTTCCTGTCTCCTCCCTGTCCACAGTCCTCCAAATTGTTGTCAACTGTGACACACTCCTCCAACAAGGCCACACTTATTAATCCTTCCCCAGCAGTTCTACCACATGGGGACCAAGTATTTAAACACATGTGCATTCTCATTCAAACTATCACAACAGGTGAAGAATTTAGGCTGGACTCAGTTGGATGACTCTTCTGTAGTCTTGCTTGGGTTGGCTCCGTGGCTACAGGAACCTGGCTGCTTGATTTGGGTGAATGGTTTAAGGTGGCCCCTGATAATAGAATTGATCTCAGCTGGCTGCTTTAAGAGACTTCAGACTGGATGGCTCATACACTCCCACAACCTCTTCCTCTTCCAGTAACCCAGACTGAACTTCTGCACAGGCATCATGGTGGCAATCCAAGGGCTTTCGTGAGGCCTGGTGTCAAGTTCCACAGAGCCACTTTTCATCAGAGTCACAGGGGCTGGACCAGAGTCGAAGGGTGACACAGAGATTCCACTCCTTTGTGAAAGGAAGGCCTGTGTCTCGTTGCCCAGATGCAGGCACACGGGAAGGAAGGACATTTAAACCATCTTTGCAAAACAGTCTGACCCATCTCTTCCACGTCCCCAGACTGCCACTTCCCTCTTTGAGTCTGTTTGGGGGAATCCAGACAAAGCTAGGGGTGGATGAGAACCAAAACTACTACAAGCAAGCTGAGTTTGAAATCCTTACTGAAGAAATCTAGATGGGGGTTTTTATTGTTGTTGTTTTGTTTTTGTTTTTTGAGATAGTTTCATGGCGCCCAGACTGGATTTGAGTTGCTGATTGATTCTCCTGCTTCTGCCTCCCTAGGGCTGGGCTTGCAGCCATATATCATGATATCTGATGAAGTGGAGATTTTGAATTGACAGGCAGATATACTAGTCTGAAATAAAGAATAGTGAGCCACTAAATGTGTGTATTGAAGTGATGGGTCTGTGTTAGAGCAGATAAGAAGTGTGTGAGTTGAGAGAAGACTTAGCCATGAGCCACCAGGTCAGTGTCGAAAGGTTCTAGGGTGACAGTGGACCAAAGAATGAATATTTCCAAGAAAGGCGACAAGCTGTGACAGGGAGGAGCAGTCCATACTCTCTCCACACAAAGTGACCCACGTCATTGCTGCCAGTATGCCTGCATCATGTCTCCTTCCTTCTTTCATCCCTCCCTCCCTCTCTCTCTTCCTCTCTCCCTCCCTCCTTCCTTCCTTCCTTTTTTCCTTCCTTCCTTCCTTCCTTCCTTCCTTCCTTCCTTTTTTTTGCTTTGTTCTGTTTTTCAAGAGAGGGTTTTGCTGTGTATCCCGGGCTGTCCTAGAACTCACTCTGTAGACCAGGCTGGCCTCAAACTCAGAGATCTTCCTGCCTCTGCCTCCCAAGCACTGGGATTAAAGATGTGTACCAGCACACCCAGTTAAATTAAACCTTTTTAATATTTATATTTAAAAGGAATATAAGGGCTTGAGAGATGGCTTAATGGGTAAGAGCACCCATGTAATTTGCTCACAACCACATGTAACTCTGGACACATGAGTGGCATGTACACATGAATGTAAAGAAAAAATGAGACAGACTCTCACTATGTAGCCCTGGCTGACCTGGAACTCACTCTGTAGACCAGGCTGGCCTCTAATTCACAGAGATCCACCTACCTCTTACTCCTGAGTGCTGGAATTAAAGGTGTGTGCCACCACTGCCTGGACCAGAAGTCCCTTTCTTGTGCAGCTTTCTTTTTCAGGCTTTTTCTTTGCCTACTTATATTCTCAAGTTGCAATTCCAAAAGTATCAAGAATGCGCTTGCTTGGTTTTTGTCTCTCTGGGTCTTCATTACTTCATTAGCTTGCATACTTTCAGGAGGCCTGCTAATGCTTCAACTTCAGCTAGCAAGTTCTCCTTCAACTTCAGCTAGCAAGAACACACTGCTACCTCATCTAGATTAATTCTACAACTTTACAGAATTTGATTTCCAGCCAGGCAGTGGTGGTGCATGCCTTTAATCCCAGCACTTGGGAGGCAGGAGTAGATGGATCTTTGTGAGTTCGAGGCCAGCCTGGTCTACAGAGCGAGTTCCAGGACAGGCTCCAAAGCTACAGAGAAAACCTGTCTTAATATATAAATAAATAAGTAAGTAAATAAATAAATAATTGATTTCCACAATAGAATGTGACAATCATCCAAGACAATTTAGGCAGCAATTACACCTGACAAATGGTAAAGTCGATTCTCTCAGCCATGAAAAGCAAAAATTGCTTCCGTGTGAAAAAGCAATACGCACAACTTGAGCTTTTAGTATCAACTACTCATAACACCTTCCACCCCCTAGACTCATTTCTAAATAATGAAGGCCATTCTGCATGACAACTGATCACTCAGAATTAGTACAAGAATTTCAAGAGCATGAATTCCTTATTTGATTTGGAAGCTGCTGCTTCGTCCTCCCCTTGACATCTAAAATGAGCGTTCACAAGGACGGCGCAGAATAATGGGGTGACTGCAGTTGCTGCCACATCGGATGACTGTTTACTGTAAAGTAACTCCAGATTGTGAAGCTGAAGCTATAAATAAAACGTGGGTTTTTAAAACAGAACTTCAGTCTGTGGTGCTTGAAGCAGTGACGGCTCTTTCGAAGGAATGGGCACCGTCTGCGCCGAGGAAGCCTTCGTGCTCTGTGATTTCTCACTCCTGAGCCTGTCTTCTCTGAGCATCTCCACCGTGCTCACTACTTCCGTCTTAGAACACATCAATTTTAAAAAGCTGACAAAGTAATCTGACAACAGGTCTAGTGAATCACAGGGTCAGCAAACTAGTGGGCTGGAGACAAACTGCCCGCCTCTGCGGTGAATTTGTAAGCATCCATGTGTTTCGGGGCGGCAGCAGCATCCCTGGCAGCTTTAACACCACAAGGCATGGGCTGCTACCGAGCGCCTTACACAGTGGTTGCCCGGTCAACACTGGTGAAATAAAATCAATAAATGTGTGCATCGCAATGCGGCTAATTGAAAGTGCCTGCGGAAGGACACTAGTCCACTGAGCAGGTGGCTCTGGCCGGCCTTGCTCTTCTCCGGCTCCCCCAGCCCCCCACCCCCACTCCCAGCCCGCCTTCCTAAACCATTAGACTATACTCCTAAAGCTAGCCACCAACGTCCATTCCCTTATTTGGCCAGTCCCTCCTGAGGTCGACTATCACAGTCCAAAGTATTGAAGTCCAGCAAACAAAAGCTCCCTTCGGCTGCCCTAATTAATATGCCCAATTAAAATTAAACACCTCATCCCAACATGGGGGTTTCCTTTCTTATCTTCACAAACCATCCTTTGCCTATCAGCCATGCCTCCTCTCTATGCCTCCAGGTCAAACCTCCCCCCCACCCCCCCACCTTGCTCCCTTCCCCTCCGCCCTCCTTATCTTCTATCTCCTGTCTTTGTCTCTTATTTCCTGCTCTCCGTACTGAGAGCTTGGGCTTGGGAGGCCTGAGTGGATACTTTTCCCTTCACCCGCCACTCAGCTGAACAGTAATTTTAAATAGTTCCCACTGTGACTCCTGTTGCCACCAAAGACTGCTCAGATGCCTGAGATCACGTTGGTGTCCGAGGGCTATACTGATCTGGGTGACCTGTGCTGCCACAGGGGCCTTGGTGACATCTGGGCCCAAGCTGCTGCTTAGGGCCATGACTGGGTCTGTGTTCCTGCTGCAGCTGGGGTCTGTAGAGATAGCTGTGGCCTGTGTTTACGCAGGGGGTCATAGGAACCAGGCATGTTGAAATCCAAGGGCCATATTAAGCCAGCCCTGCCCCTCATCACAGGCATGGGAATGGTGGCCCTGATGGCATGAACCTAGGAGAGCTGGCTCTCTCTCTCTCTCTCTCTCTCTCTCTCTCTCTCTCTCTCACCAGAGGTGGGTGGTCCCAGTGACCCAGACTCAGCTACCACCCAGGCCCACATCCTGGGTTTTGGGTTGACCCACCCTAACACCTACCCCATCTATGACCTGCTGGAGTCCGTGAAGAGACGGGTCCTGCTGAATGACAGCGGCAGGATCTCCATGACTGGAGACAACAGGATGTCCGAGAGGAGTTTGGGTGAGGGCCCAGTGGAGATGGTGTGCAGGGGCCAGAGGCCTTGAACCAGACCAGTGACTCACTGCAACCAACATTTTGTGGGTGGGGCAGATTGGACAAAAGGGTACACTGTGTGACACACTGCAGCTCCCAATGCCACTAGGATGGTTGAAGAGGTGTTGGAAAGATGGAGGAGAGAGGTAGATCTTTTAAATTGATTTTTTTTTGAGGGGGTCTTTTTTTAGGGGGATGCTGCAGGGGTGAGGGGAGGATATAGAGAGACTTGGTGTTGAACAGGATTGGGATTCATGGTGTGAAATTCCCAAAGAATAAATAAAGAATTATGCTATTTAAAAACAAACCAACAAACAAATCAGTCCCAGCCAGGCAACGGTGTGTGCCTTCAATCCTAGCACTCAGGAGGCAGAGGCAGGAGGATCTCTGTGAGTTCAAGACCAGCCTGGTCTACAGAGTGAGTTCCAGGATAGCCAGGACCTGTCTAGAAAAAAACAAAAAGAAAAAGTTCCATAATTCACAAATAAAGCGATAATCTATTAGTTTAATAATCCTATTAATTAGGAACTGTTCCAAGCTCCTCCATCTTTCTCTTTTCCCCTCTCTCTGGCAGGTTCTCACTCAAGATCAAGCTGACCAGTAACTCCTTCTGAAGTTCAGGCTGGCCTTGAACTCACAGGGATCCTCCTATACTATTTCCTTTAACATAATACCATCTTCTAAATATACTCTGTCTGCAAAATATAGAAGCAGGTTTACAGCAATTCTGTTGGGCACACAGGACAGTATTGTCCCTGTCTTACAGACGACCACATTGGGATGTGGAAGAGTTAAGCAATATTTCCAACATTAATGTCTAGTTGGAACGCTCACTTCTGCAGGCTAATACTCATTCATCTCTACTGAACCATTGGGAAGGCTGGGCAATACCCATGGCACTGGAATCAATTCATCTCTGAAGGTACAGAGGCTGTATGGATTCCTGGAGAAGCTTTCTGAGTTTTGAATTAGTTCATTTCAAAATAAAGAATTATGAGCAAGGCATAAAGCTTGTTTTTGTTATCTTGTTTTAAAATGTAAAGATGGGGCCAGGGAGCTGGCTTAGAGGGGTTTACAAGCACTTGGTGCTATTGCAGAGACCTGGGTTTGGTTCCCTCCACCCACATGTAGATCACAATCTTCTGTAACTCCAGTTTCAGAGAATCCAGTGCCATCATCTGTCCTCTGGGCATCAAGCCACACGGTGCACATGCATACATGCGGGAAAAACACACATACATACAAAATATAATAAATCTAAACTATACAGATATATTTCTTCCTGGAACCCACTGTACGTTTTCTAAGTTTCCTACTAACACTGTTGAAGAGAATCTCTGAAATATAGTCTATGCTTTTCTTCCTTCCTTCCTTCTTCTTCTCTCCAGAGCTGAGGACTGAACCCGGGCCTTGCACTTGTTAGCCAAACCCTTCTACCGCTGAGCTAAATCCCAACCACTCGTCTGTTTTCCTGTGTGTGTGTGTGTGTGTGTGTGTGTGTGTGGTTGTGCATGTGTGGTGCTTGTGCGGAGGTCAGATGACAGCTGTTGGCAGTCAGTTCTCCCCTTCCACCTGTATGTGTGTTCCAGGGACTGAACTCAGGTTGCTAGGTTTACATGGCTGTCATAAAGCTCCTTGGGCCCCTTTCATAAAGGCATCGATTCCATTCATAAGAACGTCACCCTGTGACCCCCCAAAGTTCCTACCATCAAACCCCATCATTTGAGGCTTTAGAATTCTAGCATGTGATTGACACGGGGAGTGGGTGACAGAAGCCTTTAGTCTGTTGCAGGCAATGACTGTTTTCATTATAACAAGAAGAACTGTTCATTCCCATCCTCTTCCTCTCTCTTTCTCTTTCTTTTCTTTTGAGGCAGGGTCTCGCATGTCTTGGACTGGCCTTGAACTCACTACAGCCAAGGGTGGCCTTGAAATTCTTGTACTCCTCCTCTACCTCTTCAAGTTCTGGGGTTACAGGCGTGTACTACCACCATTTGGTATATGCAGTGCTGGAAATCAAACCCAGGGCTCCACGTGTACCACTGTGTGGTACACAGTAGAGCCAGATCTGCGACCCAAGCACTGTATTTTCCAGGCCTGGGGATGAAGGTTATCAACAGAGTGCTCCACCTGCACACACGGGCCTTGTGTTCAGTTCTTATCACCATTAAGAAGGAGAGGCACCCACATGATGTTGTATACACCTATAAGTGTTTGGCTGAAACCTCCAGCTCATTCCTGCTTGATCTGGAAAGACCCACTCCTTTCTCTCCAAACCCCATCCACTCAGAGAATCTCCAAACAAAGGAAAGTCACCCAAACCAGCTCATTTCTGCATTCTTGGTGGCTATGGCGGTTCCTCACCTGAAGTTGCAAGCAGCCCAGGTCCCAAGCATTCCAGCTTTTGACCATTCTTGGGCACAAACCCAGCCTGTGGCGGATACATCATCGCTCCTCGCCTACAGACTATATAAGCTCATGCTTTGGTTTGGGCATGTGACTTCTCCTGCCTCCATCTCTGGGCCTGGAGGACTCACCTGGGAGGTGCTTTGCTCAAATAAACCTGTTCTTTTTCTTTTTTCAATTCGGCTTGTATCTGACTTACTGCGTCAGTGGAGAAACCTAGTATCAGGGGACAGAAAACCTGTTAATAAGTGCAGCACTTACAAGGCTGAGGGAGAAAGACCTGGAGCTAAGACCAGCCGAGGCTGCACAGAGAACATTATGAGACTGTATTGTATATATACATTCCAGAGTGTTTCAGTATTTGTGGCTCATAAAGATGTCTGCTTGACTTCCATTAAAGCACTCCTGCAAAACAGGCATTGGCGTGGATTGCCTTAATCCCAGCACTCGAGAGGCGGAGGCAGACAATCTCCAAGTTTGAAGTTAGCCTGCTGTACAAGGTGAGTTCCAGAATAGTCAGGGCTATACAAAGAAATCATGTCTTGGGAAAATAAAGAGAGAAAGGAAGGAGGGAAGGAAGGAAGGAAGGAAGGAGGGAGGGAGGGAGGGAGGGAGGGAGGGAGGGAGGGAGGGAAGGAAGGAAGGAAGGAAGGAAGGAAGGAAGGAAGGAAGGAAGGAAGGAAGGAAGACACACTTCTTTAGAATTAGGTTGATGCACAGTGGGGATGGCAGAGCCATGCTCGGCTTTGGCTTCTTCTTCCCTGTGCTACCACACCCGCCGTGAATCTATGGACAGAACAAAGAATGTTGGTATTCACAACTAGAGGCATGATCACCGGTGACATCACAGATCAGTCTGTGGCCTGAGTCCTTGCCAGATGTTAATGAGCGGAGCAGTATCTGGTGTCCGGGGGAATAACAGTAGCCTTTGGTGTCTGAGAACTTCTAGGAGGAAGGGACAAGACATCATTAACAGTAAGGTCTTTTGGGCATGGGAATTTAGTTTGTAGTCATTTAAATATTGATTTTCCCAGAACATGAGGAAGATGAAGAAAACATTCTATAACTTTAGTCAAGTAAAACATTTCTACAACTTCTTTCATGGGGATGAGTGGGGAATTGTAACTGGAGGTTTCTCTCCTGCCCACCAGTTCCTGAATAACCACTCTGAGGCTTAAATATTAATTGCAAACTGTTTGGCCTATTAACTCAGACTTATTATTAACTAGCTCTTACAACTTAACCCATTTCTATTAGTTTATATTTTACCACAAGGCTCATGGCTTCTTATCTCACATCTTGCTTCTCTAGTAGCTACTGGC
Source organism: Chionomys nivalis (assembly GCF_950005125.1). Taxonomy (NCBI): domain Eukaryota; kingdom Metazoa; phylum Chordata; class Mammalia; order Rodentia; family Cricetidae; genus Chionomys; species Chionomys nivalis. Next base: position 20,545,843 of record NC_080091.1, on the reverse strand, counting down.
ATCTCCCAGACTCCACCTTCTTTTTCCCTGGATCTTTGCTTGGATTTCCCACCTGGCTCTATTCTGCCAGGCTATTGACCAAATCAGCTACTTTGTTAACCAATGACAACAAGACAGCATACAGAAGAGCATACCACATCAGGAAATATTTAAATTGGGCCACATTGGGCAACTTTTGAATCATTGTATAATTGTATAGCCACACTTATTTTTTTATTTTTTGAAAAAAATTTTTTTTTTGGTTTTTTTTGAGACAGGGTTTCTCTGTGGTTTTGGAGCCTGTCCTGGAACTAGCTCTTGTAGACCAGGCTGATCTCGAACTCACAGAGATCTGCCTGCCTCTGCCTCCCAAGTGCTGGGATTAAAGGCGTGCGCCACTACCGCCTGGCTATTTTTTGAAAATTTAACTGCTTTACTGATTCTTTGGGAGTTTCACATCATGCACCCCAATTCCTCTCACCTTTTAGTCCCCCCATATTCTCCCCTCACTCCTGCAGCACTCTCTCCACAAAAGAAACAAGACAAGCAAACAAACAAAAAGAAGAACAAAACAAACAAAAAAAAGAAAGAAAAAAGAAAAACCTCTCCACTCCTCCATCTTTCCTGTCTCTCCAACCCCTCTTCGTTCATCCTGGTAGCACCGGGAGCCTCAGTTTTACTAGCTTTCCGCTAATGTTCATTGCAGTGAGTCAGTCACTGGCTCAAGGTCTCTGGTTTCTGGTCCATCATCCTTACTGTATCCTCAGAACTCCTCTGCGATACACCATGTCTTCCCTGAGTCATTGAGATCCTGCGGGTATCGTTCCACAGGACCAGTCCCTTCCTGAGCTCCAGCAGGTCCTAGATGGGGTAGATGTCAGGGCGAGCCAACCCAAGCTGAACTGGTCAGTCAGGGCCCCTTGGGCCGCCCACCTCAATGGAAGGGATGGAGTAAACTCCCCTATGTCTATGCCTTCAGCTTCACCTTCCCTTGTGATGGGTGGTGAACCCAAATCTCCTGAGTGCAGGGCCAGCTCTGCTGTGAGGGTCAGGGCCAGCTCTCGTGTGAGGGTTGAGCTGCAGTGGCCAGCGACAGGCAAGTCCAGCTCTCCCTGGGCCAGCAAAGAATGGGGCCAGCTCAGCATGACCCTTTGATTTCATCTTGCACGGTGCCTATGTCCCCCGGAGGTGTCATGGGCCATAGACATCCACACAGACCCTAGATGCAGCAGGACCATGGACCCAGACATGGCCCTCGGGCAGCAACTTGGGCTTAGATTGACATCCTGGCTCCAGGTGGGAGCACTGGCCACTCAGGTCGGAATGGTTCTGGCAGCAGTATGGCTCTGGAGACCACCAAGCCTCAAGTTGTGACCTCAAGTGTGGGCTTCTATGTGAGCTTTGGTGACAATATGGGACTCGAACTTCAGCACAGACCCTAGCCACGGTCCTCAGCAGCAGCTGGGTCTGGATGTCACCATTGCCCCAGGCGGCAGTTGAGGCGGCTCAGATTATCACGGGCCCCAGCAGTAGTGCGCCATTGGACACCAACATGGCCCCAGAGTACAGGTGTCGGCATGGCCTTTGACGGTAACAGGAGTCTTGGACATCGACTCAGACTCTGGCTGTTTTAGGACCAGGGACCAAGACATGGTCCTTGGCACCACCATGGCCCCGGGTGGCAAGCAAGCCTGCAACATCAGCCTCCTCCTCCTCGCCTCCATTTCTTCCTCTCTGCCTCTCTTCACAGCTCACGAACTGTAACTGGTCTGCTTCTCTTTCTCTCCCACGTCTCCACCACGTATTTGCTCAGCGTCAGGGACGCACCTGCCTGGTGCAGGGGCCGGACCATAACTGTCTTCCCATCAGCCAGGGCCTTGAGGACCCCGGCTGGCTAGCCCCTGCCTAAGAACTCTGTATTTGTTATTATTATTATTATTATTATTATTATTATTATTATTATTATTATTTTAAGACAAGGTTTCGCTTTCCGGGAACTAGCTCTTGTAGATCAGGCTGGCCTCGAACTCACAGAGATCTGCCTGCCTCTGCCTCCCGAGTGCTGGGATTAAAGGCGTGCGCCACCAACGCCCGGCTCTACATTTATTTCTTAATAGTACTTTTTAAAAAAAAAACTGGTATTAGGGATTGAACCAAGGGCCCTTTTCTCATAAAATAAACAAACTTTTATAACTGCATAAATATTTTTTCTTAAAAATACAAGGTGCTTCATATGTGATATTTTATTTGTCCTTGCGACTTGGCATTAGCTGTCTCGCTCTGTTCTGCTCTAGCACGGGGATCAGCTCTGTGGGTAGAGTTGTGTCGTGCCCCCACCCCCCACCCCTTACTGCTTAGCACCAAAGAACCTGGGTTACCTGGATTTGGGTCCCCAGCACTTCCTCCTAACACTGGGCACTAGAACTCCGGCTTGTCATCCCAGCAGGAGGGTCAGGAGTTCAAGGTCTTTCCAGCCCATACCAGCCCCTGGCCTCCCAGCTTACAGGACACCCTGTCCCAAATCCATAGCCACAACAGAAAAGTTAGGTCTTTGCTCTGAAAGACATCTGCCACCATGCCTGCCTGACACGTTTACTAGAAAGACTGGGCATATGCCAGGCACAGCAAGACAGGGGATAAATGAAACAAGACCCTGGCCCTGCCTTCAGGGAGCCTGCGGGGCAAACGGGCAGATGTTCTCACGGACACGGAGACGGCAGGCGGATCCAGGATGCCACCAGCAGGACTGTGACGCAGGGTGAACGCCTCAGGCTGGGGCCTGTTCTGAAGTTAGGTGGAGGTCTGGAGAACCAGTAAAAGTTAGCCGGGAGCTTCAACAGAAAGCCCTATGAGCGTGCATGGCCGCCCAGAAGGGAGAGATGGTTGCCTTTTAATCCAATCCCACGTAGCAGGGGTGAGTGGGAAGGAAGAAAATAAAACGCTGGGCCAACCCCTTGAGTGGCCCCATAAATTTCTGAACGTTTGGAGTCCAAAGACGGCTGAAGGATTTCTAAGCCAGGCCACTGTAGCTGTGACCGCACGAGAATGGAGGGAAGGCTGGCAAGATGGAGGTGGAGAGTCTTGGGATGAGGAGAGTTAACAGGCAGGCAGTATGTTTACCTGCACTAGAGTTTACGGGGCAGAAACCGGCAAAGAAGGTAATCCCCCAGTAGCATTCTCCAAATACAGTTGGTGCTTCTCTGGGAGCCATAACAGAGGCCCGGGGTGAACGAGTTTTCAAATTGCCTGTCTATATACACCCCGCCTTGTGCCTCAAATCTCGCCTAATCCGTCTACACAGTAAACGGATAAACCCACGTCAAAGACCGTTGCCTGGGCTGTCCCTGGAAGCAGATTCTAGAGCAGAGGCTCGGAGCCCCACCCCGCTCACCCCCAACCCCAATCTGACAGGTGCGGACTGTAGGGTTCACCACAGCCGCCGCGCGGTCAGAAAATCCTCTTCTCCCCAATCTACACGGCACCCGCATTTCGTCAGCCTTGGGGAGAAGGGAACCTCCTCCAACCCTCCAACCACGGTTGCAGAACAGGTTTGCCCCCTTAACGAAGTGCTCACCTGCACTTGTTTTTCTGTCCAGCGGGGGGCAGTAAATACGTACCAAAATGGCAGAGGGAACGCCTCTCCACCAGAAGCCTCAAAAGGGAAAGAGTATTTAACAATTTTAATTAAATGACAACCTTTGAATTATTTAAGTTTTGTTTAAGTCATCGTAAAACGAGAGTCGGACAAAAGCTCCTAAAGCTGCAAACAATTGACAAAAGTAGATATCTTAATTTTTAAAATAAAAGTAAAATCCTTAATTGAACAGGGTGGTTTTTTTTTTTTTTTTTTTAGCAGTCAAGTTTTATTTAAGGCGTAATTAAGTTTGTTTTATCCTTGAAGATACTTAGACATCCACTTGGCTCACACAATTCCATTTTCTCCAACTGGGAACTGCGTTGGATCCATTCCCATTTTCTTCATAGAGACAGCAATGTCAAACAGGTAGTCATAACACACATGGTTTTTGCTTTCTCCCACGTCTCTCCCCACACGTACACCCCGTGACGCCTGACGAGCACCGCACAGGAGTCTGGGTACTCATTCATCGCAAGAGCCATTCGTTCTTTGAGGTCTTTCTCTCCAGGTGTGTTCTCAATAATGGGTACCACTAATACGTCATCATACCTGTAATACCCTCCTGAGGTACGTTTCCTTATTCCTTTGATCATCTCTTGATGTATAATTTTAAACTCCTGTCCTGGAAACAGGAGGGTGGCCAAGACAGCAGCCTTAGAGTGGGTATGGATCACTGTGCCTGCTCCTCTCATGGTATAGGCATTCATGAAGAGAGGAGTACACTGGCTTTTTCTGAGCATCTTAGATGCTGGAGGTCCACTTATGTCCTGTTCATTGATGTCACAAACAAACATTATCTTCTGGCTGAATGCGTTCCTTTTGCACGCCTGAGGGAGCAATGTAGATTTCATCGCCATGCTTCAAGCTAATTCCTCCTCCGGTGCCGGTGACCCAGTCCAGATGGTAAAACTGTTTGCAAAGTTCTGGGATTAGGAATCTGGGGTGTTCCTTGTCCTGCACACTGCACGGCCGCGAGCAACAGTCTCCCTGAGCGTGACAGCCAGACATGGTTGCGACCTCGGCTCGGTTATCCGCTGCGCGCTCTTTCCAGTCCTAAGCGCACCGTAAGAACGCTGTTAGGTGGCAAAACGGGAAGCCTGGGGGCGGAGCAAGAGAGAGCAAATAGTCTTGAGGGTCCCAGGGGACACCTGTAGGGCACCAGGACAATGACTTATCTGAAACCAAGGGTCTTCCTAGTTCTTCCAAATCCAGCTCATCGTAGCACAGGTGGGTTCTCCCTTGCAGCGGGAGAGGCTGTGACATGCCAGGAGGCCAGGCACGGGCAGCTGGTTTTCTTGGTATCTAAGCCCAGACACTGTGACATAATGGTGTATGTGGACACTGTGGACAGGAAGGTTAAGACCCTGGTCTCACCAGACACAGCCATGTGTGTGGACACTGTGGACAGGAAGGTTAGGACCCTGGTCTCACTAGACACAGCGATATGTGTGGACGCTGTGGACAGGAAGGTTAAGACCCTGGTCTCACCAGACACAGCCACGTGTGTGCAGAGGATGGTTAAGCTTTGGCCTTGAGTCTTTGTTTTCTCACAAGAGTGGCGGGATGAGCCTTTTGCTGGAATGCTCACTTATAATGTGTCCCTCAAAGCCCGCAAGTCTCCTGTGCCTTCTCTTGCAGACCCTTGGCTTGTAGTGTTTAAGAAGTCTGTCCTTCATATGACACTGGGTATTCGCCTGAGCCCTGCAGCAGGACAAATAAGCTTAGAGTTCTCCCAAGACAAGTGTCAGGCATTGACACTGTCATCTCTCTTGGGATGAAACCGTATAGAATGGAACAAGCATCATTCAGTAGCAAGAGGACAAAGAAAACCATGGTCCATTTTCTTGTGGAATGCCATTGAATTTGGTACAAGAGTCGAGACACCCACAACTTTCACTTTCCCGGTTGTGTTCTTAGATGAGATTGTCACCACATATCTGAACTGGCCTTGAACTTGTGGCGCAAGCAACCTTGCCTGCATTTGAGTAGCTGAGCTGAGTGGCATTGGCCCCTCTTCCTGGTCTGATTTCTCTGTTTTTACCTACAGCGCCATCAGTAGTTCAGCTGATTTGTAAAACTGACTCCTCCATTTACTTCCCTACACATCTATGGGAAAAGGCAGGTTTGTTTGCTTAATGCTCCTATTTCTATACACGTGTGATGAAGATACTGGAGAAAGGAGATCCTACACCCTGTGACATCCACTTACATTGTCTTCTGTGCTTCAGAATGAATGAATGGATGGATTATTATTTACTTATTCAGTGTGTGTGTGTGTGTGTGTGTGTGTGTTTGTGCATGCGCGCTGTATGCATGTGAGCATGTGGGGCAGAGCCCGAGGAGTAGCAGGTTGTCTTTCTCTATCACTGGCCACCTTATTGCCTGAGACAGGGGCTCACTGGACTGGACACTCGGTGTTTTGACTAGGCTGGCTGGCCAGTGAGCTCCTTAGGTCTGAAGGCACATGCATCCACACCTTGTTTCTCATGTGGATGGTGGGGATTTACACTCAGGTCCTCATGCTTGAACAGAAAGCACTCTTACTCACTGAGCCACTCCCTAACCTCAGGTCCTTATCATTTGTATGGTACAACAATGTACCACGACTTCATAACATCTTATGTTTGTTAAAAAAAGCTTTTATTTTTGGTTTACATAACTGAAAATTTGAGAAAATCAGTCTCTCTCTCTCTCCCCATCTCTCTCTCTTCCCGTCTCTCTCTCTTTCCTCACCCAGTATTTTTGTTATTCCTACCAATATTCAAGAGAGTGCAGACACAGTTCACATACAAGCTCTAGCATTAAGTCCCAGAACCACAATAATAATAATAATTATGATGATGATAATAATAATACTAAGTCAACAAAATGAATAGTAAGGCAATTTTACTGATTTACAGTGTGCATGCACCTAACATGAGATGTTTGGGTAGCTAAACTAGAAAAGACACAGGAAGCAGAGGAAGGAATTGCTTGTTATCATACGTCAATATCTTTATCCCAGATGCCCCAGGAAGTGCTGCAGAACAAGAAGAGAGTTACAAACACCCGAGTGTCTCAGGATGCATACCAGTGTCTCCTGAAAGCACCCACGGCCACAGTGGAAGAGCAGACAGAGCAGCCTGTGCACAGATCACCCTGGAATGCGGGTCATGGGGTTTGCTAGTAACGTCGAGGACTCCGCGTGTCTTTTAGTCACCCATGGACTCAATTTCGTACATTTTCACTGATAGTCTTAGCATCTGAAAATTACACAAAATCTTTACTTTGTGTTTGCTTGTTCATTTAGAGACAGGCTTACTGTGTAGCTTTGGCTGGCTTGAACAAACCATGGGGACTAGGCTGGCCTTGAACTTAGAGTAAATCACTGATAATTTTTTTTAAAGACTTATTTATTTATTATGTACACAGTATTCTGTCTGCATGTATGCCTTCAGGCCAGAAGAGGGCACCAGATCTCATTACAGATGGTTGTGAGCCACCATGTGGTTGCTGGGAATTGAACTCAGGATCTCTGGAAGACTAGTCAGTGCTCTTAACCTCTGAGCCATCTCTCCAGCCCAATCACTAATATTTTTGTATTAAAAAAAATCTAAATATATCTGCGTGATGGTGGCAAATGCCTTTAATTCCAGCACTCAGGAGTCAGAGGCAGGAGGATCTCTGAGTTCAAGGCCAGCCTGGTCTCCAGAGTGAGTTCCAGGACAGTCGGGCTACTAGAGAAACCTAATAGGCTTTCTGTATCCCAAAATATGTTTCTCCACTGACTCAATAAATCAGATCAAGCTGAACTGGAAAAGTATAACAGGAGAACCTCAGAGATGAAGGTCAGAGAAGCCTTGCCCACAAGCGAAATCAGGGAGACTTTATAGGTTGTAGGCAAGGGCTGATGATGTGTGCACCACTAACTGGGTTTGTGTCCAAGTATGTCAAAAGCTGAGCACTTTAGGCAGGGACTTGGGCAGTTGACAACTTCAGGGAAGGAAGCTGCAGTAGCCACCGAGAATGTGGAACTAGGCTTTCTGACACATTTCCATAGAATCTGGCAGCCTCTGCTTCCCAGTGCTGGGATTAGAGGTGTATAACACCAACTTGGTCTTTTTTTTTTTTTTTTTTTTAACTTGTAGACTTGGACTGACATATGGAATTCTATTATAACCTGCTTTTCCACTGTACAATTTATCCTAGGCATCTTTCCTTTCATTAGTATGTGTGTGTGCACATGCATGCACGAGTGTGCACACCTGTGTGCAGATTTCTAACTTTAAGTACGTTGTATTTTATATGTATGTCTTTTGCTTTGTATACATGTTTATGTATTACATGTGTGTCTGGTGCCCATGGAGGCCAGAAGAGGGCACAGGTCCCCTGAGATGGAGTTACAGGTGGCTGTAAACCACCATGCTCAAACCCAGGCCCTCTGCAAGAGCAGCCAGTGCTCTTAACCACTGTGTCATCTCTCCAGTGCTGATTTTTGAGATGGGGTTCCACTACATATCTCAAGCTTGTCTGGAACTCATGATCCTTCTGCCACAGCTTCCCAAGTGCTGGGATTTCTGGCATGTTCCTTCACCCTGGCCTCTTCCTATTCTTTTAACAAATGCTATATTTATGGGTATCTACATTGTTTTCAATATCTTGCCATTCTCATCAACAGCCTACTAAATATCCTACACATAAGTCTTGAATGTGCCCTTGAATGGTTATTTCGTATTGATTATTTGAACAATAAAAGTAGAGGTAAAATTGGTGGCTCCAATAGTGTGCTCAGATTTTTAAAAACTATTTATTTACCTGTATGTATGTCTGTGTGAGGGTGTTAGATCTTGGAGTTATAGACAGTTGTGAGCACCATGTGGGTGCTGGGAATTGAGCCCCATTCCTCTGGAAGAGCAGTCAGTATTCTTAACCACTGAGCCATCTCTCAGACAAATACTTAGATTTTGACAAGCATTGCTGAGTGGTGCCCTGAGGAGGCTGAATGACGTCTGCTCTTATATAAACACTCTCAAGGTTA